>NW_024884475.1:20981916-21309281 GCF_019232065.1 Centrocercus urophasianus | reverse complement strand
GAGGAGAGGAGAGGAGAGGAGAGGAGAGGAGAGGAGAGGAGAGGAGAGGAATTTTCTATCAGTGTCCACGATGTTCAGACTTCACCCTTGCAACACATTTTGAGAATGTCAGTTACACAGCACAGAGAAAACCACATAATTACAGACTTGAAAATAGCGTGTGTAACTGTTCCTGATGAAAAGTGCCTTTTAGCTTTGAGAGCCTGAAAATAAGCAGGCTGTGAAAACTGGAAGCGTTTTTTTCTCACATAGCACCAATCCCCCACCCCTTGCTTTATGTTCTCCCTGATCTGATTTCACCAAGCAGCCAATGCTCAGTGCGCTCAGCCCTGATGGACTCCAGGACAAGTACAGCAAACCTGCATGGCCCATACTGTCAGCTCGTGTGTCTCAGGGAAGCCATTTTGCTTCAGCAGATTGCAAGCAAACCTTCAGTTCATCATTTTGTAATATATCATCACAAGTCTTGTGAAACAAATACAGACAAAATGAAGTTTTCAGTTACAGTGTGAATATTTTCATCTGGCTTCTTCTGAAGCAACTGCTCTCCAGAGTTTTCTGGTCCCTAAATCCCAGCATCTCACAGCAGATACCACAGCAGGGCATCCCAGCCTAGCAGTCACTGTTCTTTAAACACATAAAAACAGCAACATTAACTGTCATAAACAAAGCTTATCCCACAAAGAGAAAAAAAAAGAAAAAAAAAAGCAATAGAACTTGCTGGCAAAAAATGTTTCACTTTAATGAAACCAGATATTAAATCAGTGGGGTGGAGACCATAATAAAAATGCCTACAAATGTAACAGACTTTAAGATTGCCAATGCAAAATTTTGCATGTGATCTTTAATGTTCAAACAGGAACAGTGGCTACTTTTAAATTAGGGGTTGCAAGAAACAATACTTTCATTGACAGCACATTACAAGAGTTGGGATATTGGAACTTACTTCTTCCAAAAGCCAAAAGATTTTTAACTGAGGAATGAAAACACCTAACATCTGTGTAACTCCATATAAGTATCAGGCAGTTCAGGTTCTTCTACAAATATGCCTGTTTTAGTGTTCGAGGGGGCTAGGGACTTCCAATGTGTATCAGAAGTTTTACAAAGAGAAAGAGAGAATGTAAAGAGAAGAGCGCAGGAAAAATGTACGCTCAGGTGCAGAAGCTTGTGAGGATTTGAAGCTGATAATAAAACCTGACACATGAGATCGGCATGTTTTTATGATCTCACTTGGAATAAGTCTGATGAGTGGTAAATATTCACCAGCCTGGGAGTTCTGGGGATTGCTGCAACAACAATAGTCCCATGCACTACTGCTGCTCAAGGAGCCCATAATGCTCCAATAACAATGTTATTTGTTCACCTACATCACAAGTGAGACCATCCCTAGGATTCATAGGAGGAGAATTGCTCCATTTGGAATTTCTCCTCATGAAGAAGCTCAGATGTAGAACAGAGCATGGAGAAGGGCACCTGACTGATATTTCTGGTATAAACTATCAGTAGGTGAGATCTGAGCTATAAATTATATGCTTAGTAGGGTAACTCCCGAAGTCCCACCTTGGATTTGAATCAGACAAGCTTTTGCATCAATTCCTGTTGGCATGCATAAGTCAGGCTTAGTCACAACAGACACAAATAATTCTCTTGAGATCCTCATGGAGAGAAAATCATCCTACTGTTTTGTGCAACACCTTCCATGGCAGCACGTTATAAGCCTCAGTCCTGAGCTCACTGAAGGGTGGGGAGGGCAGCAGAAACCTTGGGATGAGACCGGTCTGCAAGATCTGAGGGGTGGTATGGGGCAGAGGGTTTGGCACAGATAACCTCAGGAGTGGGGCCACCACAGCTCACAGGGAATGCACAGAGGTGTGTGTTGACCCCACTCTGTCTTCCAGCAGTATGCACTTACACATCTAGAGGCGCTGCTTCCTTAGCTCACTCTCTGTGCAGAAGGCTAACTTGGCCCAAGCAGGGTGCTCAGACTTGCCAAGCTCCCCAGCTCACAATGCCTGCTGCAGTCTTTGTTTTATAGAATCCAGGCTGCTATGCTAGCATGCAAACTCAAAAAAATGTGTTATTTAACCATTGTAAACACTGCCATGTACTTCATTTTTTTTACTGTAGTAGAATCATAGATTCACAGAATGCCTCAAGTTGGAATAGACCCATAAGGATCATCAAGTCCAACTCCTGACTCTACACAGGACCACTCAAAAATTAGACTGTCTGAAAGCATTGTCCAGACATTTCTTGCACTCCAGCAAGTAGGATATTTGTTTCATGAAAAGCAGTTTATAATCAAAATATGCTAAAAAATATGTGAGAATTTTAGTGCTCATGGAAAAAAAATACCTTTCATCCCTAGAGAATGAAGTCTTTTGCCTCCAGAATTATAGCAGGGACATGAGAAGTAATGATAGCACAGATTTGTCTCTACCACCCTACCCACATGGTTAGCCTTGACTACAAGCTAGCCTTTCTGGGGTTGTAACTAGGTCAAGTCTAGGAAAAGTCAAGTTAAGTTCCTCCTTTTTCAGCACATCTCTGACTACATCGTTGCAGCAGTCTCTATTTTCCCAGGAACAGGACTAAGGTGAGAAAATAAATCTCACAGAGCCAACTATCAAATGTCATTATGTTTTGATCACTCCTATGCTGGACACAGTGTGTTGGGCATGTGCAAGAAGTGCTAGGCTTGCCTGCAGGCCATTTACTATATGGATAGAATTATTTGCATCAGTGGTTAGATAGAAATTTAAAAACAAATTGCCAGGATTTTACAACAACATATACAAGAATCTTTTAAATAGATACACAGTGGTCAGATTTTATGCATTAGATTCTTAAAACAAAAAAACAACACACACAGACAGATATGTCAAGAGGGGAGGTTGATCCAGGTGAAGTTTGTCATGAAATAAATGCAGACAAACCAACAGCTGAGGAACACTGATAACAAAATCTGCACAACTATGAACTGTGAATCTCCAGGCTGGGTCTGCTTCAGTCCAGGACGGCAAATTACAAACACAGGGCTGTGAACAAAGGCCCCTGCCTGCATCTGTCATTTTTAAAGATAGCGCCCATGTGTGTTGGGTAGGGGAACAGAACTGACAGAGTGCACATCTGTTTTACTGGGGCCACCTGTACCACAGTCCTGGCAGGAGTCCTCCTGTCTTTGATTCGCTCCCATTATCTCTGCCGCAGCATCTTTGTGCAAAGGCAGAAACAACGAACGTAGGCAAAACCACTGCTGGCAGTCCTCAGAAGATCTTGCACTCGTTAATGGAGAAGAGTTTCCGCCTGTTCTGCCGCTTGGCTTGATTGACTGCTGTCCGCACAGCATACTCAAACACCTGCTGCACACCGCGGTTGCTGAGGGCTGAGCACTCCAAGTAGCCTTTGGCTCGCACATCCTGGGCAAGCCGCTTGCCGTCCATCGAGCTGATGCAGGAGGAGCGGTAGGGCCCCGATTCACGCTGGTCGGTCTGCGTGGCCACTACCAACACAGGGACGCGGGGCAGATGGTTGCGGATCTCGCCAATCCATTTGCTCCTCAGGTTCAGAAAGGAGTTGTGGTTTGCCACAGAGTAGCACATTAACACCACATCTGCCTGTTGGTAGGACAGGGGGCGAATGCCTTTGAAGGCATCGCTTCCAGATGTGTCCCAAAGGCCTAGGCTAATCTGTACGCCATCCATGAACACATCCACTCCAGTGTTCTCATACACAGTGGGTCTGTAGTTGTCTGGAAAAGTGTCAGAGATGAAACGTACCAAGAGAGATGTTTTTCCCACTGCAGAGTCTCCCACCAGCACGCACTTGATAGAATCCAACATTTTGTTTAAGACCAGGGCCAAGAACACCGTCCCGGTGCAGCAGAAGCAGGATGCAGAGAGGTCTCAGGGGCTGTCTAAATAACTTCCATTTGGGGAGAAGCTGTTCCAAATGTCTTTACTTCTGAAGACTTGATTCTGCCACTTGAGTCTAAAATCCCCTTCTCACCCACGCAGCTCTGCAGTGCTGTTGGATTTAATTCTTCAGTGAGTCAAATGATGTTTCTGAAAGAAAAAAAATAAAATGTCACATTTATAGCCTACAGAGAACAGTTTGTTCTTCATCAAGACAAACTTTTCTGGTCAAATTTTTGGACAGCCATGGGGAGTGCCCCTCACAGATGATGCTGAACCTTGCCATTCCCTCCCAGCTGGCAGTGTGTGCAACAGCCATTCACATAAATAACTTTCTTGCTGCTCCACAGGAACTAGCAATCTTATCACCTCTGCCATTCTGCACAAAGACCAGCTTTTTTTTTTTTTTCCCCTAATTGTCTAAAGAACTGATGAAATAATGTTCGCTTTGGTGTAACTGTTGCTGACCTGCTTTCAGTGAAACATTTCCTGCCTCTGACTTTAACAAAGGCTGCCAAAATCCTGAATCCTTCTTAGTCAGTATAGATTCCTTTGAAAACATGCTCTTGTTCTCTAGAGGTAGTCACGAGAAAAAAAATCACTTCATGAACTGATTAGACAGTTTAAGCTATTCTGTAACGAGCAGCAATGCCAAACTGCTTGTGACAACAAGGAAGTAAAGACTTCAGATGTGAATCTTGACTGGCACGAACCTGAACAGTTTTCAAAAGCGATGTAGGATTCACAGCAAAAATACAAAAAGAGTTCCAAATGTTTCTTACAAATCAATTCCAACAAGCAAGAAGCACAAGCCAAAGAAAATCACACCAGTAATGCTGGCCTAGTCAGGCAATTTTATCAGAAGGGGATGCGGCTGCCCTAACATTTATTTAGTTTGTTGTAAAACTGAACTGAGAGTACTCATGCAATTGGTACATATGGAATTGCTTTTGAGCTCCTGCCAGCATTCAGTCAAATTTTCTTATTTTGAAAGTATTCGTCTCTTTCCTACTGGCTATGTGCAAGATTCATCCTCACCTATGGCTGCATAAAAATGCTACAAAAGTCACCAACTGCAAAACCAAAAGAAAATTAGCTCTACAAACTAGTTAGGAACTGGTTAAAAATATCACTGGCTAATTTCCTGCATACGTTACAAATATAATGTATTTCTGACTCCTTCACATATGAAAAGAGAAGCCTCACCATGAGGTTACTCTTGCTCAGAAATGAACGATAGCCATAAAAAATACATACTGGATATTACAGTAGCACTTTCACTACACTAACTCCACCACCACCCCACATTTCTAGGGCACTTAAAGCTTTGGCTTATCTCACAGAGGAAAAAAAAACAAACAACAAAGGAAAAGAAAAGCAGTAGGTGAGCCTAGAGGGAACATTTGTACACGCATTGCCAACTGCTGCTGGCAACTCCCCTCCTTCCATTTTGCAACAAGGCATCCTCCTACCTCCTCACATACCTCCTCTTATGCTGCCAGCATGCCTGCATTTCTCTCACCCAACACACCAGCTGAAGGAAGATGTGCCAGAGCTTAGATGGGGCGTGTTGCTTTATAGCAGTGGCTATGGGCTATGGGGCAGGTTTGTGCTTCCCCGAGTGACGGGTGTTTGCAGGAGCCACTGCGACAGACGTCACTTCCTGGTCGGTGTGCTCACCATCACGGCCACTTCTAGGAAGTGAGATGGAGGCCGAGACACCGGCACTGCTGTCTGCTGGGAACTGAATGGGCTGCTCTGCCAGACCGAGTGCTGGTGGCAGCAGCTGGATGCTCAGCTTTAAGGCTTCGACAGGGATAACTTTACTGTTACTCCTTTGTTCCTCAAACAAGCACACAAGGGAAAGAAACAAGATATTTGCAAAAGGTAACTATGAACATTCAAAAAGCCGGCCCAGGATACATGGTATAATTACTTAAGTGCATCACTGTCTTTCCTTCAGGGTATTCTACTTCAATATTGTGTCAGCAGTACAGTTTTAAAGCACCACTGTTCATCACAAGCCAGTAGATCATGATTGATTCAGACAAAAGTGCTCCCAGGAGAAATACAGCACGTACCAGGTCTTTTCCTCAGAACAAACATTTCCCTGATGTAAGAACTCTCAAACACCTTTAGTTTCACTACTTTGTGTATATTTGAATGTGGGGAAAAATTAGAATGCCCAAGCACAACTTCTGCTATTCCACAAACACCAAAGAAGAGAAAGATGGAGAAAAGGACTGTTGAGGTACACAGATTAGTGATAACCAGGTCTAATTTTCTGGCAGCTTTACAAGGAAAATATACAAATGGTCAAAGCCCAGAAAAGGCTAGTCAACACACAGTAGTAAAAGACAAAGTAGTCCGCTGTGACAGTGCAGAGAATTTAAAGCAAAGAGAACCATAGAATATCCTAAGTTGGAAGGGATCAGTAAGGATATAATTCACTGATAAACTGTACACAACCAGGCCCATGTTCTGGTCCCAAGGGCGAACTGGAGTCAGTCCTGATCTTGCCTTTCTTTGCAGCCAGCTGAGTTCACATGCTATCGTGTATAGCAGGGACCATGCAAGTACATATTGGAGAGGTGTGTTAAAGCTCTCGTGCAGCCTGTTGTTGACCTGGCCTCAGGAGAGGAGAAGTAGTAATGTGTTAAAATGGTTACATAAGCTCATCTCAATTAATGGAAAAACCTTTAGATGAAATATCAATAGAAAACAATGTCCTTTAAAGGGCAGGCCAGTACAGGTCACCTCTACCCATCAGTATACAGACAGTCGTGTAAATGTTTGCAGAAGATTTGGTTCCCTTCTCTAGTACTATGTTACAGTCTTGGTCCGACACTACATCATTTAAAATCTTGCCTTGCCTGCACAAAAGCTTGGAATCACACGTGGCTGAGTTTCGGCTGCTGAAGGATTTCTTTCCAACAATTTGTTTTCCTAATTTTACCAATTCTATCAAATCCATTTTGTATCTGGAATTCCAGATATAAACATACCTTTTTTTAAAAAAAAAACAAAAAAACCCCACTATTTTGGCTGTATTTTCCCCCACTTGTAAAAACAACAAAATGTATTTACATAACATGGTGAAGGTTTTTATAATATTATTAAGCATAAGAATATATATCTCACTCTGATGCAGTCATTACAAAAAGGGACTGAATCAAAGTTTATCAGCTCAATCAAACGGGATTTTCATTTATGCCAGGACAGTTTCTGGCGTCTTCTGTAGGGTCACTGTGAGTGTGGCTCAGTGTGGTGAAACATCTGTAGGGGATGGACAGTATCTTGTGATGGGAGGAAAGGGTTGGGAAGTCCCGATTTTAAACCCTACTTTGTATATTGATTGTGCAGCTTCACAACATTCACATACAAACCCTACTTTGTATATTGATTGTGCAGTAGATATGGATTCAGAAGAGATTAGTTCATATATAAACAAAACCATGTAGGCAAGACAACAGGCTTTTTAGACATTACCCTGATCTGGCAGTCACAAAATGCTTCAGAGATATAAGGCAATTAACATGCTATTATTGTCCTTATCCGGTTCCTACCACAATTATACCTTACTGCAGTTCCTGTTGATATCAGGATAAGAGCAGGCTAATTTTTCAGCTTGAGCAGTGTGTACAGTAGCTCCTGAAGAGAACTGATGCTGAGAGGAAGCAAAAATATTTGTACTAATAAAAAAAAAGTTGAAAACCCTTAGAGAGACTTCCAGTTTCTAAGCAATGCTTGATTGCACATTGTCTTTGCCTGCACGCATTTCTCCTTAAGTCCCACCTCCAGCAGAGATGAGGTCTGCAAAGCAGTGTCTACAGCATATTTCCACCAGTTGGTTATAATCACAGCTCGTTCCAGCTGTGCTGCAGATGCATAAAAACTGTCATCATGTCTCTTATTTAGAGAACCTCAAGGACAGAAAGGAGATGTGGAGACTACTGTCACTGCCCAGACAGCACAGAGCTTTGTGCCTCCACCTCTACAAGTACACTGACTGGGGTCTAAGAGCACCTCCTGTGAGCAGAAGGAGAAAAAGGAGGAAGAAGAAAGTGAAGGAGGAGGACTGGCAGAAAATCAAGATAGGGTAGAGAAGCCACTGCCTGGTTAGGGGCAACGCCCAGAAGGTGAAGCAGGGAGATAGATGCCTCCCTGACACTGTGGATCCAGTCTGCATGACCCACTAGATCACCAGGTCACCAATGTCATGCCACCCTGTTTTCAGCTCCATGAGCAAATCATACCTGCTCTGTTCAGACACTGCTGCCACAGCGTGGGGCTCCTGAAAACCTGTGCATTGACTGCAGTCTATCTGGAGATTGCCTCTGGTCTGCAAGCAAACGGCCCCTTGCCGCCAAGTCTTCTGTCTCATAATCATTAATCTGCTGCTCTAACATTTGCATCAGCTGCCTCCTGTTTTTTAATCCTATTTTAAGATTATTTTGATCTATCACACCAAGTAGCCCTGGTCTTGCTGGTCTAGGAAACTGCCTCCCTTTCTTTTCAGACAGTGTCACCGTTGCAGACCATCCTGCTATTCGGTGGTGGTACTGCTGCCACTAATGGGAATGGGCAAACAGGCTACACCTTTGCAAGGTGCTGCATCTTTTCCCCAAAACACTCCACCAAAAAAAAAAATCTGAATTCGCTTTCCAAGCAAGCTATCACACGCTCCATCGTTATTTCCCAGCCCAAGAGCAAGATGGCAGATCACTGGCCAGCCGGTGCTTCAGCCCTCTGGTGCATTTATGACAATCTCTCAATGTCTTTTGCTACTTGAAAGAATCGTGAGGATGCCTGGAGGAGAGCTTTTATATAGATATTTTAGCCCTAAATACAATGATACCTGCAATGGCTTCCTAAAGCTGGAAGTGCAAGCAACACCCAATGAACCCACATTTTTAAAGTCAAGATGTCTTGCATTCTCAAAAAAATTTTTTTTTCCAGCATTAAATAAAATTGCAGTCATAACAACTTAGAAATTTTTCAATCATTACCTTATTCACAAAACTGAAAATCTGTTCCTGTTTTACAATTTGAGCACTTCATTTTGAAAAAAATGCAAAACTGAAATTAAAAAAAAAAAAACCAGCAGTTTATTAAATTTGTAGAAAACGGATGGAGGCTTCTCTAGGAACTTTTAAGAAAATTACTGTTGGATGAATACAATGCCTGAAAATTTAAACCTCAGTTGCTTTATTTGGCAGTTTTAACAATTGAAGGAAATAACTTATGATCAGATATTCAGTCATCTTGCTAACTTTATTATTAGTAAGTGAGCACAAGTAGTCAGATTTAAAATAAAAACCCTCGTTTTGAGACTGGGAAGTATTGCTATAAAACAATTACAAATACAGATCAGTGTTATTTGGAATGAGACAAGAGTCCCAATAAAGGAATGAAAGCTTTCCTCATAAGAGAATGTACATAGGTCACTCACTCTGAAATCATTGCCTCCTTCTTCTTTCCATGGAACCATGGAAAATGCAACAGATACAAAGAGTACAATAATACTATTAGACTGAGCAAATTCTCGGCTACAAGACACTTTCTTAACATAGCCACCACCATTAGTCATGCATTTTCACCAGTGATGAACAAGAACCGATATTCCATGCTATAAAAATCGGTAACAGCATAGGTGACCTACTGCTGCTAATGCTGAAACACACCAGCCACTGCCTCACTGTGTCACGTCCACTGTTTGGTCCCCACAAGTGTTCAGCATGCATCAGTGAATGTCAGTGGGTACCATTTTTTCTGCACGAAGGGAATTCAGTGACACACCTTTGCTTCATATGCAATTCCACGTCGGACACCATTTTGTCAGAGTGCCCCTCTGCTGCCATCTGTAGCAGAACATTGGTGAGAAGATCCAACCTCTCCTGCCGTACCACCGACATCCACCTCTGTCATCGTGGGCCAAAATAACAAAATAGGAAGCACTGCCTTCGGAGCAGCCCTCATATACATTTACACACATGCTTATACAGGTGTCTGATAGTACCATTATTTACATATATAAGTACTGGATAATGACAAACCTGAAGATCTATTCAACTTTTTTATAGACACGAAGAAATTCTTTTAATTAACCAATTAAATAACAGAAATATTTATCTTCAAGAACACTTCATATGCAATTAATCACACTTTGGTTCAGCTACTTATAAATTAAGCATGAACACAAATAATTAGAACCACTCTAAAAATTAGCAAAAAGATTTGTGTATTGATTCGAGAACTTAAATTCAATAGAAGTCAATTCTGCAGCAGTAAGTACCTGCTTCAGAATTCAAGCCATGAGTCTAAAGCCATTCTTTGTCCATGTTTATGGCAGAGTAAACTACAGACTTACGGTATTCGAAGCCCTGGAGGACATTTTAAAAATGGACACATTTTCAGGATAAATTTTGCATCCTCTCCAAATACAACATGTGTAAGCCTGATGCAGAGGGTAAGGCCCTTCACAAAGGACTGGCCCATTTTCTGCTCTCAGCCTGGTCCAACAGCCTCCAAAGCCAGCAGCACATTGTGCCCAAAATATTGCATGTACCGCTACACTTCGCAAGCATTTCCCATTTCAAGATACAGGGTATGTCACTTTCTTTTCCCCACTCTTCTCTGCAACAACATTTCTTTCCCGCTCTTAAACACTGAAGAAAACCTTGAGTGTCAGCATAAACACAGCCTTAAATAGAACTAAATCACACTACTGTGCAAATGTCACGCACGTACACGCTCAAGCACTGACATGCTCCAACCATCTGCCTGCCTACATCCCCTCATAGGCTCTGCCTCTGTACACATACACACATTTAGCTGTATGTACCTTCACCTCTGACTACACCGCAGAACTACTTTTGTGTCCAGATGGGGATACAGACACGCTTGCAGACGAGCACGGACAAAGCGCTATGCACTGACTACTGCATTACCAGACATCCCAAATGGCCCAATATCTGAATGGCTCCAGCCTTAAGGCAGAGCTCCACACAGCCCTAACTAGCTGCATCGCAGCCAAACCAAAGGTCTGGCGCTACAGGTGGTGCAGTATTTGATATTTGACTTCAATGAGAATACTCTGTGTGGAGAGTTATTCACAAGTGGAAAGGTTTGCAGCTTTGGGCCCCAAACCACTTCAAATTTTTCATGTCACATCCTCTTTTTAACACAGTTCACCTCTCTTGAAGTTTGAGGCAAATCAAAAGAACGCTCACAACATATTTTTGTAGACATTTTTACAGGTTTAATTTTTAAATTAAAAAAAGAATTTTTTTTTTTAGTTTAAATGAGAAGCACTCTTTTATTGCCAATCTCCAACAAAGCTGGAAAGAGAGCACATCAAGCCTACCCCTCTCCCTGTTTCTGCCTGCATCGTTTGACCCCCTGTAGGCACATGCATAACGTACACCATCGTTAGAATGGTTAAAGAATCCATTTTTCTCTCACACACACAATTAATATCCTTTACTTTCATATAAGAGTAATTTCTTGTAGAATAAAGCACTATCTGCTACCCGAATGCATAGAATATATGTGCACATATATGGAAAATAAATCAAAATAAATCAGTATATTTTTAAAAGCATAAATATTTCAATAATTAATCTATGCATATACATACAAAAATTTGACATCCACAAATATATGTATATATAGATATGTATGTAGACGTACACTGAAACTCATTCATTTGCAGATGACTGCTATTGATTGCTTTATGAAACATATTAAGATATTTCATCCTCATTTTGAAATCTACATGCAGCTTTTGCATCAAACAATGGATACGTTACTGAAATAACTTTTTTTATTTTTTGATTGAAATGGAATGGTCACGGTCTTCACATTACTTTATTTCTATGTATAGGTGTGCACATGTGTTTGTATCCACACAAGCAGCAACGACCACTCAGCTAGATCTGGAATTGCAATAGCATAGGCATATGATTGATTATATAAGGAAATAAACACACATTCACACATGTTAAACAATTACTTCTCTACCATACACACAGCCATTGCAGTTTTAGTCACATCGTTATAACACATGACAGTAAGTTGTTATTAAGCAGATACGTGAATTTACATTAAATCCCCCAGATGTGCAGCATGGCGAAATGCTAGAACTAATGACCATGCACCCCACAGACACACCTGTGTTCCCAGAGAAGAGGGCTCTCTCTCGGGCCCATGCCGAGCCCACAGCTGCAGAGGGCTGCCTGCAGTGTGGTTTGGCTCTGACCTGGGCAGCATCACGCTCCTGTCCTGTGCTTGCACAGCACCCAACCTTCTTGACCACGTCCCTTAAAAACGCTACCAAGTGATCAACATTAACAACATGGCTAGCAGCTAATACAGAACAATACAGCTGATGTAACGCCCTTCTCAGCGTTGAAAAAAATTGAGAAATATTCATTCTGCTGCTTCTAACCTCCATGGATCCCTCATAAGATCACCAAGGTTACTGTTAGACATCTATTTGGGTGTAACTTTGCTCTGTGTTTATGAAATCTCTATCACAATAAACAGGCTCTCAGCCTGCATCTTCTCCTCTAAACCTGGGTGGTTCTCCATGTTCATTAAATTAAGCATTTACCAAAGTTTGATTTCAGTGAGAGGTAAAGGTGGAGAAGGAAAACATTAGAACAGGATTATCACATTTGACAGAAGATTATTTTTGCATATTTTGTGATAAGAAAGAATAAAAAAAAAAATGTTGAATCTATACATGTTTTGAGCAGCAAATTATAACTTGTCATTTGATGTAACAATGCAGAATAATGACTTCTTGCTAAGATGCGTAGCAGTTGGCTTTATTTTTTGCTTCAGGAAGAATGTCCCAGATCATTCACTGCATCTCATGGTTCTGTTTGCTCTGTTTACTCTGTCTGATGAATATAAACCACGAGTAAAAGCCAGAGCAAAGCCAGAGTAAGTAAGCAACAACAATTTGATTGGTTATTAATTTTATAACACTGAGAAACCGGCTGACAATTTTAGGTTTTCTCCTTAGAATAGCCAGTAAGAATAAGGATTTTCTTGCCTCGGCCTTTATTCAACTATTTAAAATCCTAACCCTAGATTTCACCCAGAGGGAAACAGCCAAACATCAAAATTCATTTTGAAATGTTGTGTATGTGTACGCCGATTAAAATGTACGCACAAATGTAAAAAGGGCTGACTCAGAAGCAATGTCAGTCACTGTGCAAGTAGAAAGTGCAGTACAAAACATACAGTTATCACAACCTTCCCCACTTCTGTTGATTTAAGGTCTTGTTTTATAAATTAAAAGAGGCATTGGCATCCATAGTGTAGCCCACAACTCAATAGTCCCGCCCTGCACCAGGCACAATAGTAAAATCAGATTATATGTTACAGGTAGAAATTGTTGTTTTAGTGGGGTTTTGTTTTGCTACATAGCCTCCCCAAAATTCCTTAATTGCAGTAACTGAATTAAACTCAATAAATGAGTAAGCTCCCTTCACTTTTCCACAAATCCAATACTTAAATCTCATGTCATTTTCATATAAGATAATAAAATGTAACATTGCAGACAGCAGCAAGTCATATGGAATAGGTTAAGAGGAGAAAAGGCTCTGCTCTACCACCACAAATAATATTTAAATCCTTCTCGCTTATTCTTCAGTTCAGTACGTTGAGAAGCCGCTTCAGATAGTGAAAGCTGACATTTGTTTGGTTTAAAGATCATGCAAATCCCCCATGCTATGGTAAACCTTACTGAAGAGGTTTTCTCTTTTTCAGTGGGAAGCATAGAAAATGACACGCTACATTTTTCCTTGATTTTTGCATACTTTGCGTGAGAACGATCACACAAAAAAAGAGAGAGATTTTAGGAGACCTACGTTTGAATGTTATGCAAACATTTTCTGTGCTTTATTTTTGGGAGACTTGATTTAAACTCAGACATTTTAAACATCAATTCCTCCAAAATTAAAATTCCACTTGAAAGAGACGTGAAATTTAAAACTAGCACTTCGACTAATGAGGACAAAAGAAATTACATAAGGGATTTTTAAGACATATGTTTAATAATACATTTTTTGTGAGAAAAATTATAAGCACACCAAGGAGCCTAACGGATGATCAAGCATATCGCTAATTCAGTAAATGAATTCTAGAGAATTCGCCAGAATTTAAGCACAGTTACTCAGTTTAAGAAAGCATGTTACAAATAAACTGTATGTCCCCAGGCTCTCCTGGCACATCTTTCAGCAAATAAGGAAAGCTGGATGGAAAGATTTTGTATTTCAATGAGAGCGTGCACAACAGGTAATCAAACCAGCTAAACCACATAGGGGTCTTGTTCTCACACAGGAGAAACAGCGTTACCTGCAGTTTGACTTGAACTAGGATAACCTTCAAAAGCAAGTGCTCAGCACACATGAGGAGAAGAGGTATCACCAGCTGGTCAAACATCCCCAATTGGGCTGGCTGCATCAGTTCTTGAGACTGCTATTCCATGCTCATGTGCAACAAATGGCACAGTACGCTGTGCTCAACCCCAGCCCTTCATGCTGACTTCTGCTGGGCAAGGTGTTCGTACCCTTTCCGGCACATGTTGGGTCTTTCCTGCATGATATGTCACTGCAACCCTTTGGGGAAACCCCCGAGCCATAGCAGATGAACCTGTGGTTTACAGCAAATTCCTAGAGCTGATAATTTCATCCAATAGATGCCAGCATGCCCGGTCAACACCACACTCACTGGTAAGAAATTTGCACTTTTAGCATCTGAGAGAAAGGACCAAATACAATTCCTTGCACAAATGTTGGTTCTTCCTGCAATGGGAGAAATATCAGCACACAGCTATGCTCCCAGCTGTCCTTCTGCCAGCCTCCAGCACCACCTCCAGAGCTGCAGCAACCATTACTCCGCACTCTGCTAGCACCCGTTCATCTTACATCCAATACATCAAGGCTGCCTACTAGTGAATTCCACTGCTCATGTCCACTGCTGCGTTGCAGAGGTTGCTCTGCCTCCCCATGCTTCTCCTTCTACTGGTATCAAAGCTTTGGGAAGGTGAGGAATGTTTTCCTCATTTCTCTATTGAGATCAGAAATGAAGCACAATATAATTCTGCTAAACAGATTACGAAACCATGTTTGGTTTTGTGGAGAAGTGTTGCAGAGAAGACCACAGATTACGTTGTTACATTGCTTTGCAGTATTTCTTATATTTGTGCGATCCTGCGCAGGATTTGTGTATTGCTTTAATAGTGGGCTTGAGACAGCAGCTGCCAACTTCCATCCTAGACTACCACCACTCGGGTTAT
The DNA here is from genome assembly GCF_019232065.1 of Centrocercus urophasianus. Taxonomy (NCBI): domain Eukaryota; kingdom Metazoa; phylum Chordata; class Aves; order Galliformes; family Phasianidae; genus Centrocercus; species Centrocercus urophasianus. Next base: position 21,294,056 of record NW_024884475.1, on the reverse strand, counting down.
CCCAAGACTGTGCAGCTGTTAGCACTTTCTGTGTCATGGAAACAGTTAAAAACAGCTGTATTACTAAAAAAAAAATCACACACCGCTGGCCAGGGTGAGAACCTGATTTGGAAGTGATGTCACACTGTGCAGAGTGATGCCTGAAACTCAAGACTGTGAAACAGACAAGTCTCATGGTTATTCATTTCATTTCTTCCCAAACAAAGCTCAAAAGAATTATAAAAAAAAATACTGTGATTTTTTCAGTGTATAAGCACTGCCAAATTGAATTAATCATTTTAACAACGCAGTCAATAATACCTGCCCGTTCCTTAATTAAAACTGTAGACTTACAGGGCCAATGTTTTACAAAGAAAATGGAAGCATTCAATTTAGGGGGATGTTCTTCAGTGAAAATCCTTTTTATTTACAGCTCTTAACCCAGCTGCTGCTATGTATCAGAATGGCACAGAAATAACAAGAACAGGAACAGCAGACACTCATCCCTCTGCCTCAATGTCCTCCTAATGGGTTATGAGAAATAACATGGAGGAAAGGCCACAAGTACTTCCGCTGATGCTGTACAGGATGGGCCAGTGGCTCAGCCTACAAGCCTGTCACCACAAACTCTGCTCATTTCCTGCGAGCTCTGAGTACACTGCAAAGTGCCCACTTGTACTGCTGAGGATCTGTATGCTTTGCTCCTAGCTGTGCAAGAGATTGCCTCCTGATATCACCGGCAGCTGTGATCGGGTGATGCAGCTTTAGTGCCAACCGCTGCTGTTGGGTCCATGCAGCAGGCAAATGGCTTCTGTTTCATCCTCAAACTGAGGCACAATCTGTTAAATCTCTGTGTGCAATCATTTGTTTGTGAAAGCAGGTTACCAGGTGGGAAAAGTATCTTCAGTAACGCTCTATAAGTGAGGCCCCAGTATAAAACCATATTCATGGTTTTATTGTGCTGCACGATATAGGGAATGTTCTCTGACACAGCTGGCTGTAGGGGGACCAATCCTTTTCTACAGGCCCATCTTACACTGCTTTGGAACAGCAATGTTTCCTTAACATGGGATTAAGGGTTAATAATCTACAGCCACTTTGCCCTGCTGATGGACTACAAATTTAGGTCTTGTTATATCTCAGAGTCAAGCCCATTTTTTCTGTTTTAATTCTTCACTCTGAACCTTAGACAGCGAGCAGAACTTATTTATAAAGACACATTTTCTGTAAATACAAAGCTACAGCTTTTCTTGGTTTCTGACATCTGATCTAGTGCTTATATACCTGGGCATCACACCCCACCAAGGCCCAGTCCTTCAGTGCAACAGGAAGCAAGCAAATGCAGAGGTTTTTTTGCCCAGCAGAAGCTGACAAAGGCCCAGACATGGTATCCTCATCAAGTCTGTGCCCACCTTTACCTGTGTGATACCTCTTCAGACCTGCATTTGAAAACTGATATTTATATCTAAAGTCAAATGAGTATATTCATATTTTTTCTATTTAAATATTTGGACACACCCATTGATCAAAATGGCATATTTTAGAAGTATCAAACATGAAGAGGCATGGCACAGTGCAAAATCCCACCATGTTCTGACAGCAGAGCAGAAAGGCAAGCACTGACACCAAACAAACGCTGCTAGATCTGATAACAACCAGCTAAACTCACTTATCCTACCTTCCCCCACAACTGTTTTCTTCAAGGTAAATCCTGTGTTCAAGCCGTCCTTCTGCAGATGCTACAGCTTCACTCCTGTCCCATTCACAGCTGGAAGCTCAGCTGAAAGAAGTGGGCAAGTCTGAGGCCAGGTTCAGATTCTGCATGGGGACCTGTGCCAGAGGGTTGGTGCTGGCTCCTGTATGCTCCCTCTTCATTCACCTGTGAGCAGGATGTAGAAATGTGTGTGCACAGATTGCACACAAGTACACACTGCTGTCAAAAGTAATACCACAGGGCACAGCCAGCTCAGAAGCAGCCAAAAAACAGCTGTGGGGTGAGATGAACACAGGCAGCTATGCCTGCAGCCATGCAGGCAGCAGCACAACCCTTCTTCCATTTCTGCACCCAGTGAGCCAGCTGCTGGGGAGCCAGAGCTAGTGATGGAGATCTCAGCAAATTAAATCTACTTCCAATCTCACTTCAGTCCTAAGAATCTAGATTTCACCTTTCTCAGGTTCTCACTGATGAAAGTATCATCTAAATTTGCTCTGAAACTTTTAAGACAAGGCAGAATGTTTTCCTCATCACCACAGCGTACTCCACAACTAAGGAAGAGAGACATATCTGGAGATAAAGACGCCCATTGCTCCTGGCTTCATGCTCCTTACAGCAGCAGTGGGGTCTGAATCAGATCTACTATTTCCAAAATAATTCACATTTTCTGTTTTTCCATACGTTAGTTAGCACTTCAAACAGTGGTGTGGCATGGCCCATCATGCCAGTTTTCCTGATTTGTACAGGGTCTTTTTGTGCTGAAATAGGAACAAACTCAGCAACAAACAGAAATCCCAATGATAGATGGGGTGGGATGAGACCAGCACTTAACAGAGTATCACGGTGCTGGAGACAAAACAGATGGTATAAAGTAGAACCAATCACGTATATCCATATCACAAGTTTATTAATAAAGTACATGCAAAGATATTGAATTTGATCCAGAATCAAATTCTAGTTATGACATTCAGAAGAAAGAGAAAGAACTTACCAGAGGCAGGAAGCAGAGCGCGGCTGTTAAAATAGACGTTACGGAAGTCAGCTACTGGGAGCAAGGGCAGAGAGAAAACGAAGAGCGGAGAGCTGTGCTCTTCGGTTTTCAGATGGACTTCTTTTCTTAGCAAGTTCAAAAAAACTATATTACAAAGATAGAAGGGGGAAAAAAGCAAGCGGTAAGCAGGGACCGCTGCACAAACAGGCCACATTAGCCAGGGCTAGGCCAGCAGAGGGCGGTCCGAGATGTGCTGTGACGAGGAGCAGCGCAGGGGTGAGGGTACGTCAGCTTCCTGGTGAGCTCCTCGGTGCCTGTGTGGGTTTGGTTGCGGGCTGATGTGTGAGCATCCCGCTGCCGGGGGTTGGGGCAGCACGGCTGTGGCCTGCAGCACGCTTGCTCTTTGCAGGCTGCTGCTCCCGGCGAGGCACAGTACAGCCTAGCAAGCAGTGTTCATCTAGTTGACCCTCTGCAAGCTGAGGGCAGGTACTTTCAGAGCTTTGCCTGAATTCAGTGAGGATTGCCCCATGTTGTACATCAGAACAAGTGCACTGACCAGCAGCAGCAGTGAGGGATCGCAGGCATGGAGAAACCTGCCCAGCACAGGCAGCAGCTCAAGCAGGCCAGGCTCTCATGGCACCTAGCATTCCTGCTACAGCACTCCAAGGAGAGTTTCAGGATTTCCAGTGCCTGGCCCACGGTCCATAGTGCGGAACCCACGAGCATTTCCCACTCCCAAGCTCCCTGCATACTCTTTCCTGCCTCAACCCGTGTGTGCAATGATCCCCCTGTCCTTGCTGTCTTTCCCACAGACACAGCATCTGGCTGCAGTGAGCAAGAGGTGGCACAGGACACTACATGGCTGCCCCTGAGCCAGATGTGAGGAGCCCTGACCCTACCCAGAGTGGAGGTCAGCTGCTCCTCAGCCACACACAGCAGCAAATCTCCTGGCAACCTTAAGACCAGACTCTGAGACAGAACCTGAGACCATCCCAGAAAATATTCTTGGCCCATTTTAGGAACAAGTCACTCCTGACCATGTTTTGCCACATTGCAGGAATAAGTGCCAGATCCAGGACCAAAGCCATGCATTTTGTGTTCACTACAGGATGGGAATGCTCTGATAAAGAGAGCCAGCAGATTTCTCCACAACAGCTATATCCTCATATAACGCATTCCCACATAAAATTATACTGCTTCCAAGAATGATTTAAAAAGTAATAAAAATTCAGAAAAAACTATGAGATAAAGCAGAAAGGAAAAAAAAAAAAAAAAGAAAAAAAAAAACATTTACACACAGATGAAACACAGCTTGTGCCTGTATAATCAATGAACATAAAGATGCTATAATTATGAAATAAACAAGAGAGTTTAGCAAAGCAGACTATAACAACAAAAAAGGAGAATAGATAAAAGGTTACCTGCATCCTGGGCTCACTGCAAAACTCCAGAGAGGGGATCTCCAGAAAAGATCCTTTCCCACTGGCAGTCAGCTCTTAAATGGCTCTAGGAGAGGTGCAGCCAGGCTCCACCCTTCCGGCAGCGCAGGTGAATTGCCTTCACCTGTGCTCCCAGGGCTGACTCACTGCTCACCTCAGGTGATTGATCAGAGGTTCAGGCCATGATTCAGCAGTTCCCATACAGTGCCAAAAATATAAATAGCTGCCAAACTAACATTACCTATGTAGAAACACTGTAGAAGTGCTGACATGAGGCTTGCAGAGCAGTGCTGCACAGTTGGGCTGGGGAATCAGTTTGTTGCTTTTCCCCATGTAAAGAAACAAATTCAGTTAATTATCACTAGGGATGAAGACAAGTAAAGGCAGCTCGCAGAAGGTGGTTTTGAATAGTCTTTTCCTAAAAATACTAACTTTCCTTTGAGATTTTGGATAAGGAACTTCAACACCTTATGAGAAAACTTGCATTGCTTGCTTCTCACACTGAACACCTGTTCTTCCATTTTTCACTAGGTTTATGTTACCCAACACCAGAACATGCAATCAGGCAAAAAGTTTCCATTGCAATCATGATTAAGAAAGTCAGACACCCAAACATTCTGAGATGTTTCCACTAGAATGCTGTGGCTCAGAAGTAGAGAAATAGCTACAGTTTGCAAATAATATTGATAGTAGTGCCCTAGGTGATCATCACTCATTTTAGGTCCGCTACAGATAGCAGCTGCTCAAAAAAATCAACTTTTTTTTTCTGCTTTGTACTGCAGACTAATCCAGATGTGAGGCCATCTGGGTAAGCAGCTTGCATATTAGATAAAGAGCTCATCCATCTGTAAAATACTTCATAACAGCATTTGAATTGAGTGAGCTCTGTGAAAAAAAAACAAGGATGTACGATGAATGTGATCTAACGTCTCAGTTTCCACCATGTTCTTCCATTGTGCTTCCTGGAGCATCTTGACCCAATAATTTCCTAAATATATGTGAATATCATAGAGGGATTTTTTAGTGCTTCTGTTCTTCGTGGAGTTTTTGAATAAAAATTGGAGAGTTTTCATAGCGATGCACATGTTTCACATAGCCTTGTTCTATGACTTGACTTTCTAGTGACCTGGAATACTGCACGTCACCTCCAGCTCCACACTCACCGCTCAACACTCAGGCAGTTCCAAAGGCAGGTTCAATATTGCAGCCTAAATGATATCTTTTCCTTGAAACCTGTTTTTTTTTTATTGTTCTTGCCTTTGTTGCTTCAGCTTTTCTGCCCCTATTCACCTCCTCATGCTGTGCAATGAAGGGGAACATCTGGCTGTAAGAGAATATTGCTATTACAGCCAAAAATACCTTGCTTCTCCTTTTTGTACTCGGTATGAGTCATGAAGTGGGACTTTCAGAAACAAACACCTCGTTGTGGAAAATATTTATGAGGGTGGAGTGGAGGGTTGCAGATATGTATGTCTTTATTGAAAACTAAGTTGACAGCAAAAAATGTAGTCTTAAAACTCAAGTAACTGAGAGTTTCAATTGTGTACAATAATACCACCCAGAGTCTTATCGTGTTAGACTTGTTAGGCTGATTGTTAGTGAAAGGCCATATTTGTCCCTTAATCCATTGATCTATTTCTCACTCGGAGAAGGCAGCAGGATGCAGATTTTGGGAATGGAGCTAAGCAAGCTGCCCTGTCAACTCTGCCTGATTTCATTTTTGTTCTTACATTTGCTCAGGAAGTAAACCATGACACTCTTGATACCTGCTGTATTTACCCCTACAAGCCCAGGTGGCCATTGGATTAAACAAGGTAATTTTTTTTCTTATATCTATGCATTTCACCAACATTGTAAACAACATACAAGGAGCGTGTTTACTTGATGAAAGGGGTTTTATTGTTCTTGTTCTTGTTTCTTAAGTAATCATTCTCAAAGGGAAGCATGAAAAACGTGTATGGTCAAGATGCCAGTAACATGTTTGAAAACCAGCATGCTGCTATTTGCTTTCCCTTGCATTCCTGGGCAGTACAGGGGAGGTCAGGTACGTTGCCCTCACCCATTTTAACATGGGCATAAGTTCCTTCCCAGGGACAGGCAGGCCGATCAAAGGGGGACCTCCTTGCAGCATGGAGGAGCGTTTGCAACAGTCTCTAAAATAGATCTGGCAAAGAAGTATCTCAGAATTACTCACTGTCAGGGAACTCCTTCTGAAAGAGGAAATGAAAATGCAGTTTCACAAGAAGCTCCTGCATGGATTTAGGTAAGACATATGTCATTCATCACTTTACCCTGATGAGTTTAAGCTTTAGCTTCAACAGAAGATAACACAGTTGTTAAATACCCCTCAGATCTGTGCTATAGTGACCCAGTTTGAAGCATATGATGATGAAACAGAACCCAAACTCAAGCACGAAGCTCTCAGTTAATCTCTCAAGTCCTTCCAAGGTTCTGCCTCTTCCTTGAGATGTCAGTAGATATGATACAGGTCTGGTGCAGAGGGCAGTTCAGTGTGCTGCTAGGAACGGAGCCTGGGCTACAGCCACCACTGCTCTAGTGGTGGGCCACTGCTAGGCTGGGTTAAGGAGCACTTCCAGCTGTCCTGCAATAGAACATCTGCCTCTGTAGTGGCATGGATACAGAGCATCCTTCAGTGCAAGGCCTGCCCTGTGTTTCAGGTGGCTGTGGAGCAGCCCTCAAGCTACTCCAGTTCCAGGGATCAGGCTTGAGCCAACAGTGCCTGGGTGCAGTAGCACTGAGATGGGGACAAGGCACTGAGCAGCTTAGAAAAGGTCACAGACCAAACAGGCCCAACACAGAGTACCCTGGCTTGTGCAAACGGAAATCAGCCTTGAGTTTGGCTTTAAAACCTAGGCGTAGGCACCTACATTACCATCCAGCCTCCTTTCAAGGTGAACCCATACACTTGTGCAGCTGCAGCAAACAGACATTACACTGCTTCTTGAGACCTCTGCTTCTGGCAGTCCAAACAGGCTTACACTTTGTTACCTTTATATCTTTTTTCCTTTGAACAGGTTTGTTATTTCTCTGCAATATTTATCTTGAGACCCAGCTGTCAGCAGCACGCACCGCTAACATTTACACCTTTTCCTTTCTTGTTATCTGACAAGCAGAAACAGTGCAATAACTTCCTAGAACTATTCTTCCCGTGACAACAGCAGGGAGTGGTGATCAGGACGATGTATGAGAAGTGCTTTCCTTTAGAGTAACTTGAAAATGCGCTTCCCCTTTCTTAAAACTGAAGCCTGCTTAAGTACCGAGCTAAGGATTACTTAATATTACCAGCTCTCACCCTGAGACAGCCTAGCATAAAAGCAATCACATCACTTCCCCAAAACTCAATATTCTTCCCCAAAATCAGGAACGCATCCTAATTCCCCAAACAGCCGTCAGCCCGACTAAGAGAACAAGGCATCTCCTACATGTGACACACAACTCATAACTGCATTTTCCTTTTGTTGCTTTTGGGGGCTCATGTGAGGTACTCGCAGCCCACAGAAGTGCAAAGCAGTGGCCACGGACTGCAGGCCTGGAGAACGTCCCAGGCTGAAGCCAGTTGCTAAATGCAATGCGGTGTGTGAGCCCCCATCTGTTTCTGTAAACCATTCACCTTGTGTAATATTCCCTCTCCCCAGGGACATCTCAACTTCCTTCCTCTCTGCCTGGATTTAGCATAAGAATGATCCCAGTGGCTCTGATGAAACCACAGGGGAAACTTCCTTGTGAAATCACACCCAGCCTGAGGGATTTTGAGGCCTCAGGGCCAAATTAGCTTCCTGTCCCCTACACCCTGAACCTGGCCTAAGGGCTACACAGCTCAGGTGCTTCCCTGACAAGAAAAGCAGAGAAAGAAACTGTTGTCAGAGGTCAGAAGTTCTGAGGAAACACTGGTTCCTCCTTTCATTCTTCTTGGAAAGAAGAAGAGGTCTGTCATGCCTGGGAGCTCCCCAGCCTCTGCACTGCAGGGGCACCCAGCAAAATGCAGCACAGGGCAGCTGTGAGAGCTAGCATCCAGCAAGATGGATACATTTTGCATGCATGAAGTATTACGGCATCCAGTTCCTAATGCCTGGCCTAGGCTGAAAGCCCTCATTTCCCTCCTGCCCTCTCCTTGCTGGAGCCACCTCATTTTTGTGCCTCTCATTTTGGGGGAGGCTGGTATCCACTGGTGGAGAGAGCATTCCATATTAGCCTCCAATGTGCTCTTCCCACATAGAAGGCAAACGGTCTCCTGGTATGCATTAGGCAAAACACAGCCAGCAGGCTGAGGGAAGGGATCCTTTCCTTCTGCTGAGCACTGATGAGGCCACACCTGCATTTCTGGGTACAGCTCTAGGCTCCACAGAACAAGAGAGATATGGACATACTGGACAGACCCCAGCAAAGGGCCACGAAGATGATGAAGATATGGGACCACTGTATGACAAGTGGCTCAGAGAACTGGAACTGCTCAGCTTGGAACAGAGAATGCTCAGGGGAGATCTCATCAATGTCTGTACATATCTGAAGGGTGGGTGTGGAGAGAATGGTGCCAGGCTCTTCTCAGTGGTGCAGCGGGCACAGACTGAACAACAGGAAGCATTCCTGTGCTCTGCAGATAGATGACCAAGCACTGTCGTGAGCTGTCTAGAGAAGTGATGAAGTTTCTTCCTTGGAGGTCTTCAAAAGCTGCCTAGATGTGGTCCTGAGCAACCTGCTGTTAGTGGGATTGGACTACATGTCCTCCAGAGGTCCCTTCTAACCTCAGCAGTTCTTTGATTCTGGAGGAAAAGTGCCCTTCTATGAGCCAGGGTGTGTTACTCCAGCAAGGTCCTTCTTTAGTCTCTGCAGTACAGACTTCACATGGTATCTCAGTAAATGATGAAAAGCTGGAACTCTTGATCTCCTGAGGCCTGCCTACATGGCACTGCGGACAATGTAAAAGAGGATAACCTGAAATGAAAAGGATGACACACAAGAGAGGAAGACAACTTTTACACATGGGAGTCAGGCAACACTTTATGAATTAGCTGAAGTCAAGCCTGCACCATAACGCAGATCTCCCACCTGACAAATTACCTTTCCTTCTGTTTACAAACCAAACTTAACTCATTAAATCTGTGGCACATGCTGAGGATTTCCATTGCTCACTCTCCTGTCCAGCATTTCCTACCAGGTCACATAGTTGTCTCGTGGGGTATAGGTTGAAGAGTCTTATTTCTAAAACCTTTGTAAGCAACAGAAACAACTGTTACACTGCCCTACCACTGTCCTGCAGCCCAATGGATGTACCAGCCATCACACTCTGATGAGACAGAGGAAATGCATCAGCACTTAATAATTGACTATTATTTTAACACAAATCATGTCAAGAGTCTCTTGAGCATTTGAGAAGCATTCCTGCTCACAAGGAGCACACAAGCCTGGTTTTAGGCCCAACACCGTTACAGAGGATACAAAGCAGTCTAGAGAGGAAAGCAAGATGGTGACTTTTATCCTGAGCTCACCAGGCTGCTCAGTCCTTTCTGTTTTCGCGGCCGGGGTTAAAAGTTCACACAGCATAACAGCACGAGGGTCTCAGGCCACGGGGACCTGTGGTGGCTCTGGGGATACATGGTGCCTTTACCAAACTAAAAAGGGCAGAACACCTAATTTTTCACCTCTGAACGGATGCCAAAAGCCTCATTTGACTGCCAACATGCTAACAAAAGCTACAATTTCTTCCCCTCCTTCAAACTCTGCAGCAGAGTTTTTATCCCAGTCAAGAGAAAGATAAGTAGCACTCTTCAAAAATGCAAGATACATAAATAAAGTAGGAAAAAGTAGCAGAACCTGACCACCTGACCACAGGATAAAACTAGTTACAGGATGTTAAGCCCCATCTACAAGGTGAATTTAATTCAGCAAGGTCCCTGAATGATGCATCCCAGCAGCGGCCTGCTTTGAGATGATGGTTTGGGTACATCAGCACTGCACCGTGGGAGCTGAGGAGGGTGGCTGCCCCAGCACAGAACCCATTCTATGCAGGGTACCTCACCACTTGATCCTGCAGCATCTCTGCTGGACACCATGCTACCCATTTACCATATGACATCTTTCCCTATCTGTTCTTGCAGCGTTTACATTCCTCCCAGCTCACCTGCACTGGTAAGGAAGGCCTTTGTGAGTGCAATTAATCATGAGACCAGAGAGACGACAAATGCCAAGCCCTTAAAAGGCCAAGTTTCCAAAGTGGCATTCTGGACAAATACAGGCCCTGTTTGTGGAAAAGGTAATCCTCAAAAAACAGTTTGTCCCAGCTCCGTGCCGTGTGGAAGTCAACCAAGCCATAGGAAAAGTTGAACTTCAATGTAGCAACAACTGGTTAGAAGCCACAGTCAGCCCAGCCAGGCTCCAGAAAGTCAAACAAAATCAAGAGGGCTCTTCTCCATGAGTTTTCAAGATGCCTCTGCCACCAGCAGCACTCACAGCTACACAGGGCTGCACCAAACAGCAAAAGTTATTTTCATGTCAGTCTGAGCAGACTGATAGCTGTTTGTCCAAGCAGTCAGACAACCTTCAAAGGGCAGCTTGTGGCAGAAAAGGAGAAAACCTCATGTTATCTCTTTCAAGTTTAAGTGCAAAATGCACTTTTGTCTTGCCTGACTTTAGCATAGAGTAGCAGTAACATTTTGAAAACAAACCCTACCCCACCCCTATGGAAAGAAAGAAAAAAGTCACCAACACTGAATACTGTAGTCTCCTTCTGAGGAAAAATGAAAAACAAAAAAAATAGCACACGACGTGCAGTAACATCCTCTTGCACAGTGCACAGAGAAAAACAACAGCCTTGGTAGGGGCACAGTGCTGATGCCACCGCCACTAAATGTCATTGGCAAGGGCACCACCTATTGTCGAGATCCCATTCATGTTCCTGTGTCCACCAGCAGACACCACCTTTCATCACAGCTTAATGATTCGGGTGACGTTTTCTCTTTGCCTCAAAAAATGCATTTCTTACTAGACTTCAATTGTTAGCTATAGTGTTCGATCATTTCTGTAAGTTAGGACAAGGTAAAATATGGCACTTCTCACATTTAAAAAGGAAGAAGGCTTTTCAGAATCCCAAGAGTGCAAAAAGGGAGAAAACACCCAGCTTTAAGCAGAAGAGCCCAGAGTTGGCCCAGCACACCAAGGAAATAAAAGCACAACCAAAGCAGGAGCTGTTGGATCAGCGCAGACTGTTGCAGCAAGAAGTCAAGCTGTGTGTCCACATTGGGCACTGCAAAAAAACTCTGTCCTTCCTCCAGAGAGGGCAAGTCCAGGATCAACTCCCACTTTAAAACACTGCAGCTTGAGGGACTATTCTCCAAGATGGATCTTGCTGCCAGGAAAAGGAGTCTGTAAGTAATGACCAAAACCCAATCAGACATTCACTGAGGCTGTGGTGCAGTGACTGTGGCTCAGAATCAGCTGTTAGAGCTAAGCTAGCATCTACCAAGTTTTCATGTTTCCAAATCCAGCTTTTTGTTGTTCTCTTCAGTTTATTAGGGCTTTCTATGTAAATGCACAAATCTGGCTGTACCAAGGCTATAAGACAACAAAGTCATAGGACTGACTGTGCAGGAGTTAACTCGGTCGAAGTCAGTTTTCTCCACCTCAGGTAATAAAATATGCAGGACTCGAGCCAGCACTTTGCTTTCAGGTGTCTTCCCATTCTTCCAGAAGCATGATATAGCAATATCTGCACAAAAGGGCCCTGGGAAAAGCCAGGCTTATGAGCTCTGAACTCATGATTATACAGCTATTGTTTTCCTCAGGATTTGTCCAACGATTACCTGTGACCAAAGTGTTCTCATCAAATGAGGTCTAACCAGAACACCATCCTCCTAATAACGCATCTGTATGGCGCTCAGACCTGCCCCTCTCCTTTGACTTAGGCCACCGCCTTCATCTCTCACAAAATAGTCCCATCTCTTCAAGGCAATAAATAAATAAGTAATCCTAATACCACAACCCTTATTTTCAGTAATGTGAGCATTCAGCTCCCACTCACATCACTTAAAATCAGGCCACAAATCTGTTCCTTTCTGTGCCTGCAGATGGTTGCTTTCTCTCTCCACAGATGGCATCCTGAAGTTGGGACAAGTGGCTTCCATGCAGAACTCCAAGTCTATTATTTGACAAAATCTGATAAAAGCCAAAATGTGTTCTTCCAAGGAAAGACAGAAGGCTATGCTTGTGGTAAAAATCCTTTATTAAACTAGATTTTGTAAATTCATTTTCACATTAGAAATTCTAAATGCAATTATAAAATTGTGTTTCAGTAAAAAAAATGACAGTTGTAGTTAACAGCAAAATTACAACTTTATACAAATAAAAAAAATTTAATTTCAATTTAAAAATAGACATGGATTTCTTCCAATGTACTGGTCCTGAATGCTTTGACACCTGGTAGCTACCAGAACACTCGGTCTTTTCCCATGCACATTCACATAGAGTCATGTAGTACACAGCATACTTCATGTAGTTGAAGTAGCATTCAAATAGCATTACCAGTTGGGTTTTCACTGTTTTGTTTGTGGTTTTTTTTTTTTTTTTTAAATTAAAAATATTTAAAAAAAAAAAAAAAAAAAAAAAAACCCTAATTTTGATACACAGGCATTGTGGTAACAAACATTCCTTTTTCAGTGTTCATACTCTATCCTCTTCCTCGCTCTGTGAAGAGGGCAGTACTACTCTGTAAACGTGAAATGCATTTGAAGACATGACCATGAGCAACATAAAGTCCATGTATGATTTATCACAGTACATTTATGATGATCTGCCATTGCTATCATCAATGAAAACTGTCCTCTTATTTACCAGACTTATTCTGTGGCAAGATGAAGTAACGATTTGGTTACTCTTCATCTGCTCATGTACTTGTTTAGAGTACACGTTCTGCTAAACATGTGAAGATCTTCCTGACACTCTACGCACAACCAACCAGGTTAAAGTAGGGCATCTGCATTGCTTTGATGAAGACTCCCAAGTCACAATGGCTCCCAACAGCCACAAAAAATGCCAGTTACATTTTGCCTGAGGTGTTCCTCGGCAGGCCTATAAAAAACACTAAGTTTAAACAAGATTATACCACATGATTAAAAACAAAACCCAAGTTAATCCACGCATTATCAAGGTATTGTTTAAAAATTACTTCTGCCCCATTGCTTTCATGACCAATAGAAATGCATTTCCAAACACCTGCACCACTTTGGAGAACAACTAATCACCATTGCACTTAGGAACTTTTTATTCCTTCCTTTCTTCCTTCTTTTCTTTCTTTACTGTAGGGCTACACAACACTGCTACAGTTGACTGTTGAATTGAATTTTGCATGAACAATTTGAGAATCTTCCTATATTAAAAACTGAAGTAAACATTAAAATGTTTCATAGAAGAAGAAACCAGAAGTCACATAAGGGGTGAGCAGCCTTGCAACCACATGCTGCTGAACAGATTAAGAAGTGGCACACAATACAGGCATTTGAAAAGTCACACGTTTCAGAGTGCTGGTGGCCATACGACTAAGTGCTACTTGGATTAAAAATATCAAATGCAGAATTTTCACAATATGCCTCATGACTCACACTGATGCAACTGCAAAAGACATCAAATGTAGTTTTCAAACAATTCTATTTTAAATAATTCATCTCACTATAAAATACTTACCCTATTATAAAAACAATTGAAGAATCACAAGAATTCCGGTGTGTTTTTCTGTATAGTTTGGCAAGAATTAAGAAACTTCATGCTTTCAAATAACAGAACCCTGCTTTCTCTCTCTGCACTGATTTTCTGCTCCACTCCATATCCCGCTCAGTAAAGCTTCTGAGCACACACTTAAAACTCCTACAGGTGAAAACAGCTGAGCTCATCATCTTCTCTCTGAATCGGAAGGGCAATGCCTCAAGTCAAGCTGCTGAAGCTGATAGAGGTTTTGTCTACAATTTCAATAAAAGCAAGACAGCTTCTGCCCATTACAATATTAAACTATAACTTTCATCCAAATTCAGCCCGCAATCAACAAATCATAATCAGGCAAACAACCAGCTTGTAGAAAGGTATGGTATCCAAAGTACATCAGCGAGCCCAGGCCTGTACCCAAAGACACAAGGGACAGAGAAAGAAGTATTCCAACTGCTCCAGCTCTGCACTTCTCCACTGACTAACAGATGGGAGAAAAGCTCTTCTAGTAGGGCATGGAGCTGAGGTCTTGCCCCAAACATTTTTAGCCTTATTTGGTTAAACACAAAGAGAGAAAATAATGAAAGGGAGAGACACTGAAAATCTGTGAGTGCAGCTTCCATAGACTGTTTTTGCCCTTTTTTCTTTTTTTCTTTTTAATTTTAACCTCTTTCACACCCTTGATCTTGATTTATTTTTTTTAAATCTTACAGCAGCAGGTTCAAGAAAGGCTCAGAAAGAGGCACTTCAGGAGGACGCCGAGCCCACCAGGTCGGGCATTTTCTGGAGAAGTGAGAGCTGGGTGCAGTCACTGCTCCTCACTCGGCCAGCAGAAGGAGAGAAGCTGTGCTTCTCACCTCCAGGGTAAGTGTATCGACAACCAGGCTAAGATGAACCGATGGAGGAGGCAACAACTCCTGCTCATCTTTTGAACTGAAATCTAAGCTGTCTTTGTCCATGTCAGAAAGGTGTGAATATGCTGAGCCAATCAGGGCCCTTCCCAACACAACCAGAAGTGCAGGCATTTCTCTGGGTACAAGCTCACTTGCCTTACAACTTTGGCAACCCAGCTGCTCAACACTGACATTTCCAAGTATAAGCTGAGACTTTGCTGGGCAACTCTGCCAACCAAGCCAACCATCAGGGACTATGCTGCAAGGAAGTGCCCCAAAGAGACACATCTCCATTCAGTATGAAAAGCAGCAGTAAGGAAAATTTGCTCAAAAACAGAAGGAACTTCCTTTGTGCAGAAGAATGATCCTAGCTCCATTTAGGCATCTCAGATGTCTACAGCCCCAGGGCCTGAAAGAACGTCAGTCTTTCATTCTAGGCAGTCACAGAGGACGGAGCACAGGCTTCACCCCACGGGTGCAGTAGCATAAAGAACCCTGCTAGTGCTACTTGGGGAGCCCAAATGTTTTGTGTTTCAAGCACTGCTTAACAGTGTAGTTCAACAAGGAGAAAAAGGGACATGAATCAATAAAGTACCCCCCCCAAAATATAAACCTTATTACTTAAACAATTATTCCAGTAAGAGTCTGATTAAATATTATTCAAGCTATTCTTGCATTTAAAATCACCAAAAAAGATTACTGTATCTGTTAAAGCATGACAAACTCATTTTTTGATCTATCATACACTGCATTCACTGTGTATCTATTACAGTAAATACAGCAGTAAATGCAGTAAATTTCATGTCTTTCCATTTGTCTGTGACACATTTGCAATGAAACCTATTTCTGTGCACAGCTTTTCTCACAGAAGTTCCTTGCTTACACTGCCCATGCACACAAATGGCAGAACTTGTACACACATATGGATTCATACAGAAACTCCCTGTGTGTGAAGTTCCTGGATAAGATTTACTGAGAAAGTATTTTAAAAATGAAAAACTCTCCTATTAATCCTTAACCTATGAATACTATTCCTAACACACAACTCCTATCCGTTCTTAAAAACAAAGCATTACATTAGGAAACAAAAAAAAAAATAAAAGCAAACAAAAAAAACAACCGGTTTAATGAATTCATGAATTCCTATGGCCTTCAGGAAGCAAAGGCGTACGATGTAATTCATTGTAGAAGGTGAAATGAAAAAGGGTTCTGATTGCTTACTGCAAATCCATGCCAAAGTACAGGTGTTTCTATTTATTGGGTCTTTCAGACTTTCTTTTCTGTTTTTGTTTTGGTTTTTTTTGTGGCTCGGTTTGGTGTTTCTGTTTTTAAAACATAGATACATTCAGATGCAAAACCACCGTG
Organism: Centrocercus urophasianus; assembly: GCF_019232065.1. NCBI lineage: Eukaryota > Metazoa > Chordata > Aves > Galliformes > Phasianidae > Centrocercus > Centrocercus urophasianus. Next base: position 21,277,967 of record NW_024884475.1, on the reverse strand, counting down.
AACGGAGTACCTTCCATATCTTCTTCAAGATGGGCGATTACTACTGTAATATTCACATTCAATTTGATGTTAAAAACACATTTAAATGTCTCAAAGATAAACAGATTTTCTACAAGGAAATTACCAAAGTTAATCTGCACAGAATGAAGACATCACTATTAAATACCTGTAAAATGAAGCAGTACTCATTTCATGCCATTCACAAAGTCATACAAGGTATACTCTTCATTCAATAGTTTTTGTGGGTTTGATTTTTTTTTTTTAATGAGCGCATTTCCCGTTAGTTGTGTGTAAGTAGATGTTTTATTTTCTCCTTTAACAGACCGCTAAATCTATAAAAAATTACCTAACACACGGCTGGTCTTAACATCCAGTCCTTCCATTTGTTTCAAGAGTAATTAGGAATAGAATAAGAACAACAGAACTGGTTGAGTTGTCACAAAATGACCACTAAAAAGAACACCTCTGACTCTTGAAGAAATCTGGAAGTACTTTAACATTCAGTGGCAATGGGATTTGAAATAGCAATAGTTGCTGAGTTCCCACCTCTCCTCTGCCCTTCAGAAGGACTGAGCACAAAGCTCTGAATCACAAAATAGCTGTACAGGGTTCTACATTCCAAAAACACTGGAATCACTGAAATTTAAATAGGTCAAGTGAGTTATGGACTGAGTAAGCTGAGAAGACTGCTGTATCTAAAAACTGTACCTCAACTGCCCTTGAACACATTATAAAATTCTCATCAGAATTCTTAACCTGCATTACTAAGACTTCAAATCCTGGATTTTTTTTTTTGTAAATTAAAAAAAAAAAATTATCCCACAAGAAAATGTTCTTAGAAACATACTGACAAGACCATGTGCTGCAAATTGAGACCCCTTCTAATAAATACCATCCTTTAAAACAGATTAGAAAATATTATTGCAGTTGCTCAAAAAGTTTTTAGCTGTAATCCAACATCTCATTTTTTAATGTTCCTCTTCTCATTAACCCTTCAATTCAGCATGACTTTCAGGCAGCCTGGCTTTATTTCTGCAAACCTGTGAAATAAGAGAAGATGAAATTTCAACATGAAAGCGACATTCAGTGTCATATTTCCAAGCCACCACCAAACACACGGAAAGCATTAATGTTCTCAGTCAAGTAAGTGTGCATGCCAGAGTCAGATCACCAACACATCCTCTGGATGTGACAGTAAAGGTGGATTTTGTAGGGTCTGGAGAGGCAAAAAAACAAAAGCAAAAAAAACCAAAACCCAAAAAGAAAAGGTTGCCCAGTATTCTTGGTTACATTCATTCTGCCTCTCTTTTCAGATGTTTTTTTCAAACTACATTTTCTCTCCTGTATTCTGTAGAAAGTGAGAGGGAAATGGGAAGAAGTCTGCTCTGAATCCCACCTTCACAGTCACCTTCATTTATACTCCCATAAAGAAGAGGTAGCAAACACATTGATGCCAACACCAGATTTGCTAAATTGCTGTCCCATATAAGAAGTTGAGAGCTGAAGCATACATTGGAGACCAATAAAAAAGATTATTAACTCTTCACATTAAAAAGCTGGTGACCTTAAATGGAAAGAGGCAATTAAGCTACGTTTAGATAACTTTAACTCATAGTGTTTTCACTTATGTCAGATGAAAGGATCTCAGATTTAATGGGTATCCATTATATCAGCTTTGAATCATAAAATTGTACAGGTCTTATGAAACAGCAGACGGGCATCAATCAATGTAGTAGCCTAGCAGTATGATAAAACAGACCAATTTTCACTCAGTTACATGCAGGATAAGAAAAAAACCAAGTCCCACCAACAAAAATGTAAACTCACCTGAAGTTGTGGCTTGTGAGGTATCTGATAGCTGCTGGTTTGATGCGAGCAACTCCTCCCTGACTATGGCTTCCTCTTCCAGTGATAACACAGAGATAAGGCTTACCACCAGACTGTTGGTACTCTGTAACAGCAGGCACAGTAACAGTTAAAATTTATTCTCTGCAGAGACCTGGCATCCAGCACAACCTTCTCACCTCCATTTTTCCTGAAAACTTTCACCAGTGATTTAGAACTTTGTTTTCTCATGCTGGCCAATGAACCTTTCATATAAAAGTAATTTCCCTTCTTCTGAAAAAGATACTCAGAAAACAAAACAAACAAACAAAAAAATACAGCAAAACTTTTTAAGTCTAGACTGCTTGTAATATGTAATGTGATCATCAGGAAATCCTCCAAAATTCCACAGCAGCTCTACTGGTTTTATCATCTATTCTTTACTTGGGATTTTTACCCTTTGGGAATATAATTAATTTAAAAAGAAGGATGTTAGATACTTATTTTTTAAGTGACAATAACATGAATAAAGAAATTACATGTTAATGGATATATTAAGGAAGAAAATGGAAAACAAATCCATGCAGTTTTTTGACAATGAAGTCACACTGTAATTTCTGCTACATTGCAGCACATGATTTCATAGGTCAGCACACAGCCCTTGTTAGGTGTTATTCATATCCTACAGATAACATCAGCCCAAACTGATAGAAAAGATTGCCCAAATTTGTAAAAGATTAAATAAAATATAAATGAAGTTATATTGTCACAACCACCAAGATTTGTCAGTTAAAGATGACCACAGGATATTTTTCCTAAACTTTTCTCTCTCACTTTCTGCATTAGTTTGCAGTTCATTGTGTCAGCACTAAGTACTCTGTATTGATCCTTCTTCTACGTATGTAAGCAAACATGAATTTTTTTCAATAACAAGGTGAATGGAGTGAACAAGGAGCTCCTCCCACCATTTCTAAACTCCTGATGTCAGTGTAACTTCAGGAAATTAAACTGATAGATCAGACTGTAGCTTAAAGCAAACAAATGTTCTACTCCTAAAACAAGACAACGTAATTTGATTAGCTCTGACTGAACATCTGACTCCCTGTTGAACACTTAGTTTTTTGTTTCCACTGTGTAGACTAGCTATCATTAAAAGGTTTTGAGCACTGGTGACTTGCACAAGAAATAGTTCATACAAAAACACTCCCAATGCACTTAAATTTATAGGATAAACTAATAATGCAGAAAATGTCCTTTACAGCGAGAACACTCAGCAAGTACGTCTCTTCATTGGGAGACAAAACAAGCCCTCAAGCAAAACTGCACATGGCATTTATGGAAGCAGCATTATCTCAAGATCCTGCTGACAGATTTTTACAACGCTTATCAAAAGATAGCTTAAACTACACACCTTCATGTGAAAGTTGAAGACAATATCACCATGGTGCTTAGAATTGCAGTGATTTTTTTTTTTTTTTTTTATTTAAGAGTTTAAAAAAAAAGCAATAAGGTTCCAAACAAAGCAATGCAAGTATGACACAAACATTTGCATTATCATCTCTGTTAAAAACGCCATAAGGGATAGATCAAATCTTCGACAGATCGAGTCTTCAATAAAAAAAAACAACAGAGGATAAAACAGAAGCAAACAAACAAGTACAAAAGCATTAGGATAAAAAAAGGATAGCACCACTGAGCAAAAATAACCATTACCTTGCCAAGGAAAACAACTTCCATGGGGAAATTCTGAAAATAAAACTACACAAAAGGCAGCTGCTTTCACGTGTTGCAGAATTACAACTGGACTCCCTGCTATTGCTGTATATAGTGGTTTCTTAGTAGAGACCATGGAGAATAATTTTTAGGAGACAAGAATTATTAGCTTTTGCCTACCATTGCTTTTTTCCTGCAGCACTCTGGACAACTGATTCACAGCTTCATCCACATGGAGACCATGCAGATCCAACACATTCAGAGGCAGCAAGGAAGTATTTACTCTTTCAAAGATTCGCGCAGCAGCAGCATGGTTGGCTTCTTTCATCTTCTGCTCATGAAGGCGACCCTTTATTCAAATGTAATGGAATATTACAGTCTGAGACATGATTTAAGCTCTACACCGGTTGCTGAGTTCAAAATGACAGTCCTGACAGGGTGCTTTTAATCTCACAGTTTGAGGTATTGATGTTTATAAGCACAACACAATTCCTAGAAGAAGCTCAGTGAAATCTACCCACAAGGAGATTTCATGAAATTTGTTTGCAGGAAACTGCTCAAAGCTGGCAAAAAGAAGAAACCATAAACGAAAGCTTCATGAGAAAGGGAAAAAGCTAGAGAAGGCACAAGAACATAACACCCTTACATGAGCTAAAAAGTTACTCTTCGTGCCAACTGTCAGATTTATTACCCTAATAACTTTACTTTTTTAACTGCATTTTACTTTTTGAAAGTATTCAACAAAAGCTTATGAAATGGTACCAAAGAAACTGCCTAATTGCCCAGGAAAACCCTGCTGAGTTATATAAAATACATTTTATATATATTTTAGGTTAGTTCTTCTGAATGCATTTCTAAAAATCAGACTAACCAAGAAGTGCAAAAGCTTGACAAGTTGACTACTGTAATTCCTAATATTTTTGACATCTCTTATGACTAATGATATCAGTACAGCCTTAACTGGAACTAAGGGCAAGGAGTATACAGAACTATTAACACTACACTGTGAACAAGTACCATCTGTTTCCCAAAAACATTGCAGTGATCACATCTGAGAGACTAAAGTTAACACATTATGTCTTTGACAATCTTTAAGCACAACCTGAAATGAAATGAAAGACTTAACTCCAGGTACTGGACTGACAAGGGCTCAAGAGAACTGAAGTGACAGTCTGTCTCAGACTTTCTTAAAATGGATCAGCTGAAGTACATTAATGTCAGACCAGAGATAAAAGCCCTATAATTCTCACTTTCAGAGAACTACCAGAACAGGACAAGGCCACCAGGCGTAAGTATTCTTTCATGAATAAAGGTACTTTGGCTTGCCTTCTTATTACCTAAGAGAAAATGCATTATAGATTTCCAGACTGTATCCATAATTATGTTTAAGAACAAAAACAAAGGGAAGACTTTAAATCACACAGAGTGCTCCAAAATTTATACCTCCTATCTGTTCCCGTAGAAACTACAACGGATACAAAGAACACAATAATACTGTTTAATAGAAAAATTCCCAGCTACAGAACACTACTTTTCAACATAGACACCACCATTAGCAACACATTTTTGCCAGCTGTGAGCAAACGTCTGCATGCCGCACTTGCAAAAATCTGCATGGTTGTCCAGAATGTGGCTTGCCCTTCACATTGCCACTGCTGAAGAGCACCACCCACTGCTTCACTGTGTTCACATCCACTGTCTGGTCTCCATTAAAGCTCAGCAAGTGTTGATGAATGTCAATGAGTGCAATTTTTTCCACTTGGAAAAATTCAAAGACACCTTTGCTTCACGTGCACCTCCATGTCAGAGGCCCTTTTGTCAGACTGCCTCTCTGCTGCCATCTGTTGCACAGCATCAAAATGTAACAATACTGGTGAGAAGGTTCAGCCTCTACTGCCATACCACCAACATCTATCAGTCTCTGATACTGTGAGCCAACACAATAAAATAGGAGGCATTGCTTTTGGAGCAGTCCTAGTCACATATGCTGAGAATTGTGGTTGAATCAAGACTGCATTGCCTGTGCTCCACAGCCAGAGTTTACAAGACTGATCAGCAGAAGATCTATGTTCTGGAAAACAGATGAATGGCAAAAAGCATGGCATACCACACCACATTATCCTGATAGAAAAACAGCTTGTACTCATACAGACATGCAAAATCAGGACACAAAGACAGCTGACAGTAATCTTCCAAAGACCTATGAAGGACTAAATAAGAAGAATGCTGAGGCAAAGATCACATGTTAATAATTGTTTGATTCCTAATAAATACAAGAGACCTGTGTAGAAACAGTTCCTCACCAGTTAAGAGGAGCTGCAAGGACACGCAGAGGATTCAACAGCTAATGCTTATTGCACTCTACGTCATGCATCAGTGAACCTGGAAAGATCACTTTGACACAAATCTTGGTGCTTACGAGCATGCAGATGAGAAAGTGCACTCTGGAATGTGTAGCATACCTAAGCACTTGCATGTGATCTTTCACGAAGTTTCACACTGAATTTGGCTACATCAGTTTCATGTGTCAGCATCATTACTAACAAATGCAAGTTTAAGCATAAGGTGATTCTCAAAATACTGAACAAATCTATCAACTGCAGTAGGCCCAACTCTGTTACCACTTCCAATCTAGTATTTACTTATGTCTCTACACACAGAAAGAAAGCACTATATTTAAGCTTACCTGACGTGCATAAAATGCTGCCACAGGCTTCATTCCCATGTGATAGGCCTCCCCTGCCTTTTTCAAACACTCCTGCCTCTTTTGCTGGTGATGAAAAGCTTCTGCTCTAAAGTCATCATACTGTGGATACTCATATTCTTGAAATATTTCACTCAAAACATCATCTTCTTCCTTAGCTTTTCTTGCCTGTAAAAATTTGCAATGTTGAAACTAAGAATGTTTTCCAAGGTGTTTTTACTGACATGGCTTCGGATACACTTGTAGCTACTATTTGAAATAATAATAATAATAATGATACCACCTTCTCCCGATTCTTTGCAGCACTGTATGAAGAAGCAATTTCGTTTCGCTGAACACTTTCTTGAGCTATAACTGTTTTTACAGGATCTGCCTCCAGAACACAGTTCAGAAATTGTTCGGTCTGCTCCAAAGAATAGCTGTAAATGATAAGTAAAATCTGTGACTTTCCAAAGTTATTATTAGCTGGTACTTCTATTAAAATACACATTACAGACCTTCATAGTGTTACAGATACAAATGCCTATGAATATAAAGCACTAGAATAGAATTTTCCAGCTTATTACAAAAAGACTTTGTCAACTTTGTCAAACGTACTGCATTACTGACATCAATGCACAAGCAGTCTTACTCATCCGAGAAGTCATTGAGGGGCACTCAAACACAAAAAGGACAATTAAATAGTAAAGTAAATTGCATCATATCTTCATAAAACACAGACATCCATTTAGAAATAAATGCTGCTCTCTGGGCTGCATAAGTTACTTTATCTTAAAATCTCCTCTGGACTGTGTTAAATAGTACAAACTAGCTTAAAACTAGCTCAGTTTTCTGAAACTTATGCAGGAAAATCCTCGTATTTCCAGTCAATTTTTTGTTTAGAAACTTAACACAGTAAGAATAGAAGATCAGCAGCCATTACATTTCTAGTAAGCCCTTTTTCTTCTTAATACTTCTCTTGCTGTTCAATAAGCAGACAAGAGAAATATTGGTCAGAACTAGATTTTAGGAAAAACAATACTATGAAAAAGAATTTCATATGTGAAAAACAAGAGAAATATTTAATCTGTAGAGGTGGATAAACAGTTTATTTTAAATTTTTCACAAGAGAAAGTTTTGATAATAACCTGGACAAGCGGAAAGACTGGTAAATAGCTATGCAAATCTGTGTGGAGAGACAGACATTCAACTGGCCAAGGACGAAAAAGGGAAGTTTCTCATGGAAAAAAGTTCAGCTCACAGAGACTTTAAGAAGGTTGCCACATACAGCAGAAATATAATGCAGAAAAGAGAAGCAGAACACAAGCAAGAAGAAACAAAGAGGGCTGATTCCTTCATTGCTGCTATTACAACAAGGAAACTACTAGCAGCTAACATCAGGCAATAGCAGCTTCCCTCTTGGTCTGAGTGCTATCTGCTGTGCACCCACTGTTACATCCTTCAGCAATTTATCCCACTTAATTTACACCTCAACTCTAGAGCAAATACACAGTTCCACTAACTGCAGTCAACAGCCAGATATGTTCTTCTCCTGCAGAGTGAAGCTGTCTATTCTTCAAATGAAGAATCAAGTGTAACATAATTTCAGTATTCTTTTTTTAAGACCAGTTACTTTTGCCATAGTTAAATCTACAAGAATCATGAAATGCCAGTTCAAAAAAAAAAAAAAAAAAAAGGGAATTAATTTAAGTAATACCAAATAGTAGCTTTACAAAGAACTATAAAGACTTCTTACTTATTGTCCTTGAAGATATCCATTAAGAAATTTTGATTAATGGTTGGAAACATCTCAAAAAGTTGCTTCTCCTTCAGTTTAGCAGCACAATCTTTTCTAGCCACAGAAGGAACACGTTTCTATCCAGAAGACAAAGGAATAATATTCAAGCTCACGATTAGAACAAAATACAGTAACAGTGGAACCAACTATACTGCTATTTATTAGGATTTCAAACAAAATATTCACTCAGTAGTTACATACCCACAGCAAATAACACATCATTATCAGCCCGCCACACTGATTTGATAAGAAAAAAGGACAAGTGAGTTGTACTGCACACCACTGCAGTTCTCTGCAGTCATTTGATGTGACTCAATTGGAGCTGGCTCATAACTTGGAAGATGTAAAAGGGCTACCTTTAGAAGGACTTTCAGTTTAGGAATGCACCTGATGCTAGCCTAATCGGTTCAAATTAAACTTTTAGGAAGTTCACCTCTACTCAGATATCTGCAGAAAGTGATACTGAGAGGTTGGGATTGAAGCCATGTTTTCTTATCAAGCAGAGGAAACAATGCTGTTCTAGTGTAAAATATCTGAAGTTATAGTGTATTAAATACATCTGTAAAGTTGCATGGAGAATAATCATATATACACATATAATTACACTAATTATAGCCCAGTATAAATTGATTGTTCTGATCAATACTCAGACTGCATAAAAAAAAAGTTGTCAAAAAAAAAAAAAAAAAAAAAAAGCCAAGCTCCATGAATCCAAACCTGTGGACATCACATTACTGCTATCAGTAAGCCACATGCATGCAATTTAAAGAAAGAATCCACAAGCCATTCTTTCAAACTACAGGCTAATAACATCCAAATTTCTTTAGTGATAGGAAAACATTCTCTTTTTCTAGGACAGCCGTGTATCAGAGACAGCTACCAACAGAGCTGTCTGTTCTGAACTGCCCCACAGAAGAGGGCTGTGTTATGCATACACAAACAAGGCAGCGTATGGGAACTGTGTGGAAAATGCAAAACAAAAATCTCTGCAAATACTTATTATTATTTTCTGTTATTTTCTGACAAGTCAGTACAGAAAATCACTTGAGATTATCCTCAAATGCTTTAAAATATAAGTCTAATTTGTTAGCAATGTTGTGGGCTTAGAAAAAATATTAACAAATTCAATTTCTAAATAAACTATGCAAGAAGCTAAATAAGAAATTGCTGATATTTCTTTCCTATTAAAAAGTACAGGAAGTCACACCAGTCACCTCACTCTTTTTAAATGAGCCATGAAAAAAACAATTCAATCAAATGCAGATGCTAACCTGTATAGTAAAAAGCACCGTGATCCGTTTGTGAAACAGTCAGGATGTCACATTTTAAAAAGGAATTAAAAAAAAAAATAAATCAACAAACATTTACTACAAGCAGATGTCTGTATCACTGCAGTTGATAACACTAATGGGCATGCATTTATTTCTCCAATTCTGGCTGTAATAAGCAGCACAAAGATGAGTCACTACATAAGACATTCCATTTTACTAATGGTAATCAATCATATAATCTGTATAAAAACTGTCATATTCATACCAGGTCCTCTTTCTCCTGCATAGCTATTTCTTCAGATATTATTTGTCTGAGAGAAACTTTCTGAGTTCGAGCATTCCAGTGATCCATAAAAGGAAAAACTTCTGATGTTGCTGCTTTTTTAATCTGTGTTTCGTTAGATGAACTTGAAACCCAGTTCATTCCTTTCTTCTGCATTTTATTCTCTGCATTTTGAGATAACAGCATTTTTGAGTCATTCATATTTATCTGCTGAATCAATGTAGAACCTTCAAAAGCAGTAAAAATGAGGTGACAAGTAAAACAATTAGTTTATTTACACAAGCAAAATCAAAATAATTAAGATGCTTTCCAGCCTAGATAGAATCATAGAACCACAGAATTGATCAGGTTGGAAAAGACCTTTAAGATCAAGTCCAACTTCAACCTAACCATACTACCCTAACAACCCACCACTAAATCATATTCCTGAGCACCACATCTAAACAGTTTTTAAACACATCCAGGGATGGTGACTCAACCACCTCCCTGGGGAGCCTATTCCAGCTCTTAACAATCCTTTTCCTGGTAGCCAACCTAAACCTCCCCTTGCACAGCTTGAGGCCATTTCCTCTCATCCCATCACCTGTCACCAGTGAGAAGAGACCAACCCTGCTTTCACTGCAAGAAACCTTTCAGACATTGGAAGAGAGCAATAACATCTCCCCTCAGCCTTCTCTTCCCCAGACTAAACAGCCCCAGTTCCTTCAGCAGCTCCTTGTATGGCACACTCTCCAAGCCCTTCACAAGACTTATTGCCCCTTTTTTTGACCTGCTCCAGCACCTCAGTGTCCTTTCTGTACTGAGGTGCCCAAAACTGAACACAGTACTTGAGGTGAAGCCTCACCAGTGCCGAGGACAGAGGCAAGATTACTTCCCTAATCCTGCTCACCACAACGTTTCTGACGCAAGCCAGGATGCCATTGGCCTTCTTGGCCACCTGGGCACACTGCTGGCTCACATTCAGCCAACTGTCCATCAGCACACCAAACTCCCTATCCATCAGGCAGCTTTCCAGCCACTCCTCCCCAACCCTGTAGGGTTGCCTGGGGTTGTTGTGATCAAAATACCCAACACTTTACCCTATTGAAACTCATACAGTAGGCCTCTGCGCATCAATCTAGTCTATCCAGGTACCTCTGTAGTGCCTTACTATACTCCAGCAGATCAACACTCCCTCCCAACTTGGGGCTGTCTGCGAACTTACTGAGGGTGCACTCAATCCCTTCATTAAGATAACTGATAAAGATTGTTAAATAGGAGTAGCCCCAGTACTGAGCCCTGGGGGACGCCATTGATGACTGGCTGCCATCTGGATTTAATTCCATTGACTACAACTCTTTGGGCCCAGATTTCTAGCATTTCACCCAGCAGAGTGTATGCCCATCTAATCCATGGGCAACCAGCTTCCCCGTGGGATATAGTGTCAAAGCCTTTAATGAAGTCCAAGTAGACCACATTGACAGCATTACCTTCATCCACTAAGTGGGTTGCCTTGTCTTAGAATGACATCGAGTTTGTCAAGCAGGATCTACCATTCATGAACCCATGCTGACTGGGCCTGATCCCCTAGTTGACCTTTAATTGATCTCTGATGGCTCTCAAGACTATCCATTCCATAACTTTCCCTGGCACCAATGTGAGACTGATAGGTCTGTAGCTACGGGGATCATCTTCCCAGCCCTTTCTAAAGCTGGGCGTCACATCTGCCAGTCTCCAGTCCACTGGGACACCCCTTGTTAGCCAGGACTGTTGAAGGATGATGGAGCGTGGCTTGGCAACCACATCTGCCAACTCCCTCAGCACTCTAGGGTGCAATCCATCTGGCCTCACACACACTTGTGAGTGTCCAGCTTTTGAAGCAGATCCCAAACCATTTCCACATGGATTATGCAGGATCTATTCTGCTCCCCATCACTATCTTCCAGCACAAGGTGTTGTGTGCCCAGAGAACAACTAGTCTTACTATTAAAGACTGAGGCAAAGAAGGCATTAAGTACCTCAGTCTTACCCTGATCCTTGGTCACTGTGTTCCCCTCTATGTCCAACAAGGGATGGAGATTCTCCGTAGCCCTCCTCTTCCCATTAATGTATTTACAGAAATATTTATTGTTGTCTTTCACCTCAGTGGCCAAGTTCAGTTCTAGTTGGGCTTCGGCCTTGCCAATTTTCTCCCTGCACAGCTTCACCGCATATTTGTAATCCTCATAAGTTGCTTGCCTCCTCTTCCAAAGAACATAAATACTTTTGGTGATTGTTAAAAAAGGATATTATTATTGTAGAAAACAACCTGATCATCTTCACCTACTTCCTAAAAGAAAAGCCACCATATTCCCCAGATTCATCAAATTTTCAATGTACCTTGCACATACATGAGGATATGCTTTTACAAGACAATTATTGACTTATGTATTTATATACTTACAATGATTAACATAATGACAGATGCCTTCTAGGAAGCTAACAACACTGGCCATTCAAGTGGGGATTTTGTGCCCACACTGCAATCCAAGTCTCTACCCCAATTGTATATAAGAGGGCTGAGATGTAGACAAACATTTTTTCCTGGGAAGCTGAGTGACTGGAAACTAGATTTACAGATTTTAACACTACCTGAACAATGACATGCATCTTCCTGCAATAAACAAGTAATCTGAAAAGGACGACAGTGTGTGCATGTTGTAGTTTCGACCTCCTTCCCTCATCAGCTGCAGAAATATTCCTCTGCTAGCAACTATCTGGCTGCATCTTTTCTTCCCACAGAGATAAGAGATGTCCTATCAAACAGCTGTTTAATCTAGTCAGAGCTTCTCTAAATTCTTGCCAGTACACAAAATTATTTGTTTTTCCCTTTATCTACCTAGGATTGGTGATGCTGCATACAATTAACATTTTTTCTACAACTCTGCAAAATAGTGGTAAATGAGAGTCAAGGCCAATAAATTAAAACTTAGCTTAATGACCTGTCCATCATTCTTTAACAATGAAAGTATTTGAAATCCTACTGAAATTTAAAATAATTAAATGGACTTCTAATGTTGATTTTTATTTTTATTTTTTGTTTGTTTTTTACAACGAATACCTAGCATACCTTCTGCAGACAACTTCCATGATTCATCTCTCCTCTGACGCTTCTAAATGAAAACAGTAAAAACGTGACTGTTAATAAGCCAATAAGTTAATAACATAGAAATTCACATTGGAACTATGCAAGTTTCTAGGCAAATCAGCCGTAAAATAATGTTTCACAGTATTTCTCAAAGATTAAATATTTTAAAAGAAATGCATTTAAGAAAAATATTTTAAAAGTGAAATTTAAAAGATAAAGATATTTGCAAAAGCACAAGCTTTAGAAACATTCCCCACCACTAGCATTTCATAACTGTGTTGTCCCAATGTGTAACTAAATAAACCAAACAAAAGCATGTCTGAACAGAAATCCAAGTTGCATGCGTTTATGTTGAAATGGAGATTAGTGAACTCTTCAACCAACATACACATAGATGTTTTCTACTGACAAAAATTCGTAAAATAACTTTTCCTAGATGTCAAAATGTCATAAATGACTTTTTGGCTATTGTACATTTTATCAATCTTGTAATGTGATTTCATACTATGGCCCTTCGTTTTCAAGGCTCCTGTTACATGATGACACACTGGTAACTTGTAGTCCACCCCTTCAGTTGTCTTTCTACAGCTCTGCCCATTACAACATATCCACCTACTCCACACAGTTCACAAAATACAACTGTATTTTATCACTGATCTCACAACGATATTTAAATCTTACACACACCTTTAGGTTAAGACATACAGACAGATGGTCTGAAACAGCATGTCACATCAAAATAAATCTACCTACCAGAATAGATTCTTTCCATTTTTCATGAATCACTTTTGCCAAATTCAGATCAATATGAACTACACAATCCTCAGCAGTTAGTGATCCTTGTGGAAGAAAGAAAGTACATCCATCAGAGCATTCTACAAAATCCTGTCCAAGCGCAGAAGGTACAGTGGCCTAGTACTTATTAAACTGAATTCTGGAGGTTTTGCACAAATTGTCATTAAAAACAGCAACAACAAAAAAAACACCTTCAGTAACTACACTAAGTTTCAAAAGCCAAGGTTTGTCACACAGAAAAAGTTTGCACTCACTGACTTTCATTGATACTTGCTGAACGTTTATCAAAGAATATATATATATATATATATATATATATATAAAATATTTATTTATTTATTTATTGAGTGGGTATGCAAGGCAGAAGCAGCCAAACACACCAATAAGTCAGGTATCTAGAGTTTCACATCACGTAAACTTTAGGATAAAGGAAAAAAAAAGGGAAAGAAAATAATTTATATCCCTCATGTTTCTATTCCTTCCCTTTTCTATTAGTCTATGATTTTTGTATTTCAATGCATGTTCAAACTGCTTATGGCTTTCTTCACCATAATAAATCAAACTTTTTTTTTTCCTCCTGTTTTATTTTCATTTCAACATAGACTTAACTTTCTCTTTAAGCTATTCATATTCACCACTTTAGCTGATACCTAAAGTCTTTTTCCCCTTCTTTATTTTTTCAAACCAGTATTCATGTGCATCTTCGTCACCATCTCAATATTCCTCAAAGGCCTGTGGCTCAAAAGGCAAATAAGCCAACTTATTTTCTTATGCTTTTAAAGTATGTGTATTAAAAGACACAATTAGAATGTAACACTATTGGATTCATGTTTTACATCATGATTGGCTCAGTTTCATTTTTAGGTCAACAAAAGCGAACGAGTATCATGAAGAATTGTGCAAATACATTCTAAAACAATCAAGTGCAATGGAAAAAAAGCACAATGAAAATACGGAAATAATTATGCCCATACCTGCATCAATGCCAACAGGCCCAAATATTTCTTTCAACTGGAGAGCCAGTTCAGGAGGTAACGTTAGTTCTAGGCTATCTATATCAAAGGCCGCAGATGATACTGGTGAAGGGCTTTGTGTCTTGGCCTTATCTTCATTCCTGCTCAAAGTTCTACTTTCCTCTTTACCACTGATCTCCCTGGAACTCCCCGGATTTTCTCTATCAGTCTCCAGCTCTTTATCATTCCTAGAATCTATCAGAGGTGCATCATCCACATCCAGTAACAAAGGCATCCCTTTGGCATTCTCCACATTGCCTTCTGAAGAGTTGCTGTCACTTTCATTAGTTAATTTTGAATTGGTAGTTGTTTTAAGAGCTTGAGATAAAGTTACGGGTACGTATAAATCTACATCAACTTGTGAGACTGAGAGCTTATTCACCACTTCTTCAACAGGACTCTCAGATTCCATCTTTTGCATTCCAGAAATGGACTCATTGACACTTGCTGCTGAGCTGCCTGCATAGCCTCTAGGAGCTGTATCACTGGAATTTTTCAGTTCCACTGAATCATTCAATATGACAGCAGTAAATGAGTCAGACACACCAGCATCTGCCACAACTGTCTTGGTAACTCTACTTTCCTCAGTGCTGATTGATGAGTTCTGGTCTTCTGAAGGATCAGAAACATTGCTAGCCCCAATGATTTGCTCTGTGTTTGTGCAACTGTCACGATTCTCATCATAGCTGGTATTTTCCTTGAAATCAAAGTCTGCAACAACTGGCTCAGCTTCTTTTACTTGAAACCATTCAGTATTAACATCATTGTGCAACTTTTCATCAGAGTCTAAGAGTAGACCTGTGGCCCAGTTTATGTCTTTGTTACATCTTTCGTACAGATCTTTCACAGCTTCAACTGAAAATGAATCAAAGAGTTTGCACAGCATGTTTAGCTTTTCAGTCTCATCAATATCGATAAGTTCACTTTCTTCCACAAATGTACTTTTATCATACATAACTCGATACGGTATTTTTTCCTGAGAACCTGAGGCATTGTCCATGTCTTTGGGCTTGAAGCCGTCTAATCTGCCATGCAATACTTTGACAGTCTCAGGAAAAAGCATTTTATTTTCTAATCTCCACAGGAGAGCAAAATCATGAGATTCGGTTTGTGAATGGCTACTTATCTGTTTACATGAGCATGCATCTTGTTTCTCCTCTGCAGAATCAGGCACAGACAACTGTTCCTCTTCTTTGGAGTGGGGCAAATTATTGTTTGTAAAAGTGAGTGCTAATTTGTGATGTTTCCTTGTTCTCTTATTTTGCTGGGTTTTTTTCTTAGCAACTGTTTCATTACCTATCATTTCAGGTTGGTGAAAATGCAACTCCTCCACATCCTGTTCTACAGTGTCCATAGGTATCCCTCGAAGCACATCTACAGTGTCAAGAGCACTTCTGTTAACATCACCTTCAGTGTTTCTACCTTCATCAGACTGACTTAGACTTGTCTTCCTCATTCTTCTTGACCTTTGTTGTCGCTGTTCTAATGACACCGGCCAATGTCCCACTATTTGCAGGTCTGGTGCAACTTTATCTGAAGTAGCAGAGAAACAACTAGAGGTTGTATTTTCTCCCTCCTGTCCTTTCACAACAGTACAGGTATCAGTTAGGCCAGCTTGCTCTTTACCTAATTCAGGATGCTGACTGGGAGTTTTACCTTCCCTATCACTCTTCAGAGAAGATTTTTCTAGCCTTCTAGTTCTTTTGACTCTCTGTCCCATCGTTTGTTGTACAGGCCAGTCACCCAGAAAGTTCAGCAGCTCTGGTTTTTCTGATGCCTCCATAACCGAGACGCTTGGTTCTACTACATTACTTCTTTCTGTTGAATCTGACTCCAAGCCTACTTCACTGTTTCGTTCAGATTCAGTCTGAACTTTGAGAATATTGTCATTACTGTGTTTCTCAACTCCTCCCCTATGCAAGCATACAGTTTCTTCAGTTGTGATTATATCAGTCTCATCCATTTCTGTTTCAGTAATTTCCATTCTTTCTCCTTTTTCTTCTTTTTTCTCCAAGGGCAGCTCTTTCTCGACATAACTTGACAAATCAACATCCAAGATATCTTGAATGGTGTTGTTCTCAGTACTGTGTTTCACTGAGTTATTTTCCATTTCTTTTTCCTCTTTCTGATAACTCTCGGGAGCAAAATTACTTTCTGAAATTAGAGAACAACTGGAAAGAGGTTTATCATCTTCAGGTAAATTAAGAGGCTCCAAATCAGAAGCAAAAGGTTTGTTTTCCTTTTGGGAATGTGCCTCCCTTTCTCTGAAAGACAAATTGGAATAAAGAAAAATCTACATCAAACTTTCTTCAAGCACTTGTTCTTGTCCACATTTTTAATTTTGGCTTTGCAATTCAATAATGTAAAAATTACAGATCATAAACTGTCTTTCAAGACAGTTAAATCATCCAGTTGAATAATCTTAGTGAGAGGAAAACAAATTTAAGATGACTTAAGACAAATCTCAACACTTTATTATAAAAAACAATGAGCTAAACAAAGCAGAGCTTTCTTTGGTAAGTAACCCTTTTTTAGTTCATCAAAGTGCCTAGGAATACTTTTCCAGGAATCTATCTTCCCCTGTTCCCACCATTCAGTTCGGCACTGGAGCACTTTGTTACCACACTGATTGCTTGATACTAAACAAAAAAAGTCCAGAAATTAACTGGGAAGGGATCTGCCATTTCATTCACATCACTTTTCAAAACATACAACTTCCCATTAACCATCATTTCCTACTTGATTTCAAATTTATTAAAGAAAAAAAAAAAGAATAAAATAAGATTTCCTATGCACTGTGACAATATAGGAACATTATTCAGATTAGCCATTACAAAATAATCTGTGTTTATGCTTAACATAAATCTAGATAATTCTACATCACATATATTTGAGAGCAAGTTGGTAATTCATTACTATTGCACAAAACATCATCTTACACCAACACTGAAGCTCCAATTGTAGCTTGCTTGTATTCTGTAAAGTTAACAAGTTAACCAAGACTGGTTTACTGAAAGGTAACACAACTACACAGAGATTTTCAAAGAGTATCTATTTGCTAGCTAGATCCCTTTACTGTTCATTTCTACAAATCTTGTAATTCCTAAAAATTATTATTAATATTAATATTTATTAATTATTTAATGTTGTTATTATTATTATTACTACTAATAATAAATCCCACAACTGTAGAGTACTTCCTTTTCTGTTATTTATTTGATCTTAGGAATGTATAGTGTTCAACATCATCATCCAGGCCTTGCTGCTATAAAGTTTTATTTTTTTGCTTTTCTTTTTTTTTAAAGCTACAAATCTAGTAAAAGAATCTAACCTATGACTTTCCTCCTGACAAGGATCTTCATTCCAAGCAGTAACTTCTGATTTTTCTGGGACAGAAGACTCCAAGATTGAGTTAACAGTAAGGCAACGTTCATATTGCTCCAACATTCTCTTGATCTTTTCTTTAGACACCCCATGAATATTCCGCCTATGTATTTGAAAAAAAGAAGAAAAAAAAGAAGAAACATTTCATATTTGTGTATCAGAATACACTAAGAGAAGGGAATAACTTGTGGTTACAGAAAGACTAACCAGAGAACTCAAGGGGCCAAGACAAAAAGCTGAAACAGCAATTCTTACTGTATTAGTGTGCCAAGGCAGTCAAAATGGGGAGACTTCAACAAATTCCCGCTCCGCTTGACATCTCCCTACCCCACCTGGTGGCCCTATTCTGCAAGAGGATGTTTTGCTTAATACTAAAATCTAACACCATACAATTAACATGCTGCCTACAAATAAGCATCAGAAACACATCACATCAGATGTAGATACTGATACAGGAAGTCAAACCGGGTAAGGCAGATTTCTGAACTCCCCCTTCCCTCACTGGCTTTTCTAAGCTAACAACTCCATGAGTCTTCAGGCAAAACCTATTCGCTTATTATTATGGACACATTCTTAGGGTCCAACATTTTCACCAACTCCATTAAACACCAATTAGCAACATGTTCTAGGAGGAATTACTGCAGAACAAGTGAAAACTGACAAAGGTAGCAAAAAGGAATTGAAGGTGGAGGAGAAAATCCCAACTGATCTCTAGCACCATAAGAAGGCTGGACTTTCCTTCCTTTGATCTAACCATAGTTTATTCCAAAATGATACCCATTTGTTCCTGCTTTCTGAACATGAAGTCTGCAAGGACCAAGAGCTAGTATTTATGTTGAAGGCTGCCCAGCAATCAATGGGTGTTCAGTTACTGAATGACCCAGAGCTCCTCTCAGTTCAAGAGACAACATAGCCTCATCTAGGCTTGGGATCAAGGAGCTCGTGTCATCATGACAAGATACTACCTGTCAACAAGGCACAGGTGGTCCTTGCTTTCTACTGAACCCACACATGTTTAGTTTCTATTTTAGGAAAGAAGATAATGTTCTTCACCTCCCTTGAAGAGTGGTCAAGTTAAAGCTAAGCATGCAAATTCAGATGACAACACGTATTATGAAATCATAGAATAATTTAAAGTGAAAGGAACCTTTGGAGGTCACATACTTCAAACTACTTTTCAGCCAGAATAGGCTGTAACATTTTGGATGTACCTCGTAACTGAGCATCCACAAACTTAGTGAAACCTCCTTCAGTGATTGACCATCCCAAAGTTTGTTTTTCTTTTCTTAAGCTTATTTTACGTAAAGAAAGTTCCCAAGCTCCAACTTGTTTATATTTGCAATCTAATGTAAAAATCTCCCTTACATTCTTACCTTTCAAGTTCTTTCGGTTTAAATTTCCACCACGTGTCTGGCTCTCGAAACATGACTTTATATTTGAACTGCTGAGCCTGAATAAAAAAGATATAAAAAAAAGAACATATCAGACGTGTAAAAAGACATACAACATGCACAGACTGCTTTTTTAAAAGCTGTTTATTGTATTTTTCAAAAATAGTTACATATCTGGAATAACATTTTCTTTCATAGATTCACTTCTGATTAGATATATGGAGGTTTTTTTTGGTTTTTTTTTTTTCCCAACATGCTTACTTATGGTATAATTAGATGTGTGCCAACTTCACAGTAAAAATAAATAAAATACAGTCACTACTTTAAAAGTTGCATGTCCTCTGTCATGTCATGTCAAGACTGCAGCATCTCATCTTTCCAGGCATGGTATGCATGAATCTACACAGTCTCTTGCAGAGAAAAGCTCACTGCTTACTTTTAGAGCTGGCCAGAGGCAAGTCAGTTCCAAACAAGCAATTCAGTTACACTAACATTGCTGGATCAGACAGCCATCCCAAAATCTGGGAAACTTGAGCAGGCTGCAAGTAAACAGTCATTAATTTACCCTATTCTCATTAGTGCAGATTATATTCAAAAAAAAAAAAAAGTACCTTGCTGTTTTGCTGATCATATAGAAGAGGAACAGAACCTAGATTCCCCAACAAAATACATTTTTGCTCTTAAGTACAAAACACTTGGATTTGTCAGTTGGAAACCAGGTCAGCTCAATATGCAGGCATGTGCAGAACATGATGTCGGGTAATAATGTTTCACATAACATTTCTATGACTCCAGACTTCTTTGTGACACACTAGCTAGACTGAGAATGATAATCACATTTTAAATCATATGTCGACAAAAGGGTCAACTCTTTCCACATGGAACAATCACAATACTAACCAAAGCAACATAAGGCTTCATCTCCCATGCCTGTATGTTTGTGTTGTCTATGATTATAGGAGAGATTTTCATTTCAAATGCTTCTTTGGCTGAAAGACACACATGTACAAAACAGAATGTGATATAATTAATTTCATTATAATAGACTGGACATTACACTATTCTCTAAATATGTAACAATATTTGAATAGATAATCCATAATGATTAATTACTAAGTACTCTTGCACAGCTTGACCGGTGTGTTCCAAAGCCCTCTTATCCCCCCCTAATTTGTACAGCCACTGAGATAACGACATTATTCTTTTGAATTAATAAATGGATGGTAATCAAGGAATGAAAATGCAGATGTAAAATGCAGCAGGGTGACTAATCAATCAGTAAATCAAACTGAAAAAAAAAAAAAAACTACATGATCACCTTAAAGTGGACTTCTTTGTTGCATACAAAATTCTTGGCTTTATAACAGTCTTAAGATTAGTCCACTCTGTAAACTGTATAAGATATGAAAAATCAAAATAATTATTTTTTTTTCATACAAAGTAATAAAATGTTTAGAATTACTAGCTTTGAGATACAGCACCAAGTTCTGTAGCTATGATTGTTCAGACACACTGTTACCAAGTTATTGTCAAATCCCACATTTCTTATTAGCCCATTTTTACACAGATTATAACTTTTGACAATGTAGAAGTGATCATGGTTGAAATTTAGCAAAGAGAAACTTTAAAAAAAGAGTTGTTCATAGAAGAGCTTAGCGAAAGCCCCTACAAAAAAAATACACCAATTATGAAAAAACAGCCATTTCTGTCTAGTTCTTATAAATTTGCTTTAAATTTGACAGCAAATTAATGCTCAACAGAAAAAAAAACAAACCAATAGGAAAGTATCTGTGTAAGTGTTATTTGTATCAACATTATCATTACTTATTGCGTATGTGTCCATATTCAGTCATCTTAATCTCGGAAGAAATACTCCCAGGAGATAGCACAGGCTGCCACTCCAGAAATGAGACCGACACCAAAACACAAACCATTACAAGATCTGAGGACAAAATAACGTTTTGACAAAGACATTGGTATTCTCAATTGCAAAACACACCATGGACAAATGATACCTGAGTTTGTGCTCAGCCTCTTTAACCACACATGATGAAAAATAATTTTAAGATGAAGTAAATGCCAATCCTGTGACACAAGCATTACAAAACAGGTATCTTCTTAAACAGCACACAAGCACTGAAATGTAAACAAGCAAGACAGTCTATTATGTATTTCTCACCTCGTTTCCTGTTCCACTCATGTGCTTCCCCTAAGCAACGTGCATCATAGTGGTACTTTCCACATTTATAAAAGTAGTCATCAGTACTAAGAATGACTCCACCTGGGTTATCCTCCAGTATCATCCTGTGAAAGATGAAGCAGAAAGTAGTTTTCTTCCCTTCTCCTCCCCAGCCCTGCTACTTATTATTATACATACATGTATATCATTTCTTGCCCCAAACCAGAAACAGAAGCAGCAAACTTAGGTAAGGGAAAAGTCACCCTTTTGGCAAAGATGAACTGTAGCAATTTCCCTCCTTTACCAAATGCTGCAGATATCTAGGAAAAACAGCTGATACAGGTTCCCTACAAGTCTCATTTAAAGAAACCAGAATTTTTTCCATCTATACCTTGTGTCCATACTTTTGTATGAACAAATATACATGCAGTCTTAGTCGCATCAAATATTTCAGATGCCAGACAGAGGAGACTAAGCACAGCATGGACTTTTGGAAAGCTACAAAAGAAATAAAGGGTTCAATCTCAACACATACTACTTGTTCTTCCATCCCCCCCCCCCCCCCCCCTCCAAAAGAACTTCAATAGCAGAAGAACTTCTACCTACTGAAGAGCTTGTATATTTCCATCTTTGTTACTGGAAGGAAACACGTGAAACTGATAGGAACTGGACTAACACAGTAGACTCAAATACTACTTAAGTGACTCTCTGTTGGCATAAAACTCCATTCCAGACCTCAGACCAGTGACAGAAGTTAAAGCTAATTCCTCCTAGTTCTCTTTCCACTAGAGGTCAAGGAGCTGGAAGTAACTTTGCTCTCTCCAGTAATTATTATTTGTGTTGTTGTATGTACCATGTATTAAATGTAGCACGACAATTAAGGTTTAATCATAGCTATTTACAAATGTCAGAAAATTGTCTTTGCCTGCACTAAATCTTTTAGACAATTAAGCAACTTCTTTCATAAGCTCACAATATAGATGTTCTACCTTGCCAAATATGATTTTCCTGATCCCGGAACACCTCTGAGAAGAACAAGTACTTGACCTATAAGGTGCATCTTTTTTCTCATCATGTGACAAACAGGTGGCTGCTGTGCTTGCGAGAGGTTCAATTTTGAGTTTCTATCTTGATTTTCCCATACCTTCAGAGAAGGGCTGCTATCCCAGGCATTTGGAACCACTGGAGAAGAAAAAGCAAGTCCTTTTTCCAATGTCCTATAGTCTGAAACGGGCCTCCACTGTCCTGGACTGACAGCCACTGGAGTTACAAAGCTGTGACTTCCAATGGACGGATAAAAGGCAGGAGCCATAAGGTTCCATTGTTGTTGAGTCCGACATGATGGTGTAGAAAGATGAAAACTATAATTCTGCTCAGATTGCTGAAAATCCTTAAGTTTCGGTGTTTTGAAACTGGATTTTTCAAGAGAGACGCAGGCTTCTGGAAGAGAAGTGTTGTGAGTGTCACAGGCAGTCATTAACTCTCTGTGCTGTTGCAGGCACTGTGAATTAGGTTCCTCAGTGATAGCTACTCCAAGTTCCAGAGCTCTTTGGGAAGACTCACCAGAAGCAGTAGTTGCACTTTTATGATCTGAAACAATATGCTGTGCCTGATCAGAATTTCCACGGGACGTTTCTCCATTTGATTGTTTATAGGCTTCTGAAGCTATATCCTGGTGAACGCATATTTTTGACAAATCGGAATCCTCTAATGCTTGTGCAAAAGTGTCCGATGCAGCTGGTGAGCTTGTCTGGATGTTCAGCTGATTCGCTGGTAGTTGAGAAGAGCAGTTTTCCAAAACCTCATTACTTGTCGCTATTTGGTGTGGAAAAAGTAGAACATTGCAACCCAAATCCGATTCTTCCCACTCAGGAAATTCCTTAAAGCCATCATGTTCACATACAATTTGATCATTTGCAGAATTAGGCAATTCGACACTCAAGCTGCATCTCTGAAAAGCATTTTCTATTAAGGAATCCAGTTCTTCAGTCAGCGGCATGTCAGGTGATAAGACCTTTTCTTCTTCTTCTTCTTCTTCAGAATTACAGTGTTTCACAGTACTTTCCCATATTCTTTGATTTGGAACAGATCTCCGCTGATTAACAAGGGCTAATGACGATGCCACTGATTCAAAATCTGAGACTTTTGAGGATGCTGCTCCTTCAGCATGAGTGGACAGCTCTAACAGACAATCCATAGCATTTTCTACTGTTGAATAACATTAACAAAATTAACCATAGTCAACTGAAGAAATGCAGGCTGATGAGATTATAGTTTTTTACTTCAAGAAGTACTTATCACAAGTAAAGAGACAACCAACAAAGTTCACTAATTCATCTGTTAACATATCTTCTGCACCCTCATCATCTGCTTCTCATTAGAGGTAAAAAACAGAACTGAAAACAGACATATTGCAAAATAGTAACATAATATGCATTAAAATGACTAAAGGAAATCATGTATAAAAATGACTAAGTTCAACTGAAAAAAAAACCCCCAGATCTGGATGTTTAAATGAATACTTCTAATCTAAATCATCTAAGTGAAATGGTGTGAAATGGCGCTATTGTGAAGAGATACAAGTATAAAAATTACTTTCATGATGGCTAAGTCCAAATGAAAATGTCATAGTAGTCTGAAAATTTCACTATCTTCATCAAATCTTTGTAAAGACGCTAAATGGAGTATATGCCTATGAATAATGTGACCACAAACGAAAAGCTAGCACAAGCAGCACCAGAGCACTAAAGCTAAGCTTCTATTTTTCTGAAGTACAATGCAGCAAAAAAAGAAAAAAAACACATTATAATGAACTTAAGCTTGTTTACTGAATTCTCCAAAAATCTTCTAGACAAAGCTGTCGTTTTCATAAAACTTATTGACTCATGCTTATAAGTCTAATAACTCCATCAATTCCAGTTTTAAAGGAATAAACAACAAACATGAGTGACCTACTAAATTATAAACTCACTACAATTTTGGTAAGATAGAAACAGTAATAAAAGGAGAAGCCCTTTTAATGGCTACAGAGCTTTCATGCATATGAAAAATATCAATCTCTATCTTGCTTACCAGTACTCTTAGAAAAATCTCAGCTAATCACAGCTTGATTAACATGCTCCACATATGACTTATTCCCTGCTCAAACAACTCAGATATTGTTATCCAGTATCTTTGCCACTATTTTTATTACAAGCTAATGAGCTTGTATATAGGAAAATTTCAGAACCACAAAGCATGAGAAGAACTGGACACAGACATAAAAATGAAAATGACAGGAGAGGTGGGTAAGCAGTTTGGCAGAATACAGGGGGAGAAAAACAGTCCAAGTGAGGCTGCAGAGAATTCAACATGAAAAACAGAATTTATCCTGAAACAACTAATCCTCACTAGAAATGACAAGATGACAGTGCAAAACAGAAAGTAAAACAAAAGCTCAATTCAAATATTTAAGAAAAATCAAATGTTGCCAGGATAACGTAACGTGTATCACTGTCTTAAAAAAATATCATTCTAGAAAATAGCATACCCTCCCACAAGAACAGTTTATGCATCCAGCAGATTTGGTACAGAAACTAATTGGAAACAGATTCCCCCCACAACTCTACTGCTGCCTGCTCTGTATCTCAGATCAAGCCAATTAAACTGTCTCTCTGTTTTTTAAAGCCCACTGTTACTGCACATTACCAGCATCCCACAAACATAATCAAACTTTTGCATGGAGAGAGCTTAAAAAAAAAAAAAATGTTATGACTCACCTACTCATTAAAAACTAGACTCACAAATACGTTTACAACTCCCAAATCAACATGTTTGGTGTTGCCCTAGTAAAGAACTGTCTGCATATGGAACAAAGTTGAATGACAAATAAACTGTATTTACCTTTAAAATCACATTCCGAGAGAACCATATAAACCACACTAGGATCTAAGTCAGAAAACATTTCTGACATGCTGTTGAAGAGCTTTTCCTTATTGACACTGTAGGCTGGTTGTGACATTGAGAGGCTTGGGTCCCCCTGGGGTAAAAAAGCAGCAGCTCCAGTCTTCCGAGAAGGACTCCCACCAATTTTCCTTCTCCGTGGCATTTTGTTTACCAAAATCAGGTTGCTTTATTTTGTTCCCATGAGGCCAAGAGTACCAAACTCAGAAATCACAAGAAAATTCTCATAGCCAGAATGCATACAACAGGAATAGCAGACCTGGGAAGAAGAGAACCAAAAAAAAAAAAAAAAATTTTTTTTAAATAGTCACATTTCCATGTCCCCTGTTAAGATACATAAAACATCAAAAAGACTTAAGCATCCAGAAAAAACACTTTTCAGAAGGCTGCTTTTCTTCTTTTCAAACGGCTGACAGCAAAATAGCAATCTTATTTTCTAACTAACTATCTAACCAATCTGTGCCTGAAAGAAAGTACAGTAAAGGAAGCTACCTATGCAAAGCAGAGTTCACAAGTACTCTTCTGCCAACATCTACTGACGACCAGCTAACATTATGGAAAGTTTATATTCTGTTAAAAATTCAGAGCCTTTTTTTTCCTCTTACAAAACTACTGAAAGATTTGGAACATCTGTCGTTTTCCAGAAGTACTTCAGAGCATGACTGTTCTTTATGTTTCAAATACTCGTAAGGTAAAAAGTTGAGGTTCTTCAGTATTCCAGTATAAGAAAGTATTGCCCAGACAGGGTGCAGGGTTCTCATCTCTGGAGATTTTCAAAACCTGACTGTACACAGCTGTGAGCAACCTACTCTAGGTGACGCTGATTGAGCAGGTGCATTGAACCAGATGATGTCCAGAGGTGCCTTCCATACCTCATCGATTTTGTGGGTTTTATTTTTGTGTTCGTGTTTTAAAACTTTTGAAAACATTTTGCAGATCTATGAGCTATAAAGCCTGACGAGGCTAATGTCCTGCCCACGAAGCCTTTGAATACTTCCAGTTAAAACGTTACGGCATCAATAATAACTGCAATTACTGCACTAATCCTCTGTAGAAGAAAGCAACTCTTAACTGAAGTAGAAGCAAGAGTGTAGTATGATCTTAGTCTTTTCTTTATGTCAAATAATAATAAAGCACTCTGTGTTCTAGCAAAGCTTATAAACTCATAATTTTTGTAACAAATTACTCAGTAAAGTAGCAAACTTCGTTACTGAAGCAAATTACAGCAAAGGATCATTATCCTGTAATAACAGCTGTGGACTGGCCACAGAATACCTCATTCTGTGTCAGGATTATTTTGCCAGCAATGACCAATTTAACACAGACACACTCTTTCCTCACAGTGCACAAATGACAAAGCCAAATCAGTGTCAGCTTTGGGCAGCACCTTCCCTTTATTCCCCAGCAATCTCTACCACTAACTGCGTATTTAAAAGGAGATAGACTGTTATCTCCCAAGTTGTAAGAACACACATAAGAAAAACAAATTTCAGGACACCAGGAGTTTCTACTATGATTATGGACTTGAGCTACAGAAATGACGGACGTCTGAAACAACAAGAAGTCACAGAACTGTGAAAGGTACAGGTGAGAAGAGCAATACTCAGGAAAAAGAGACAGAGTTCCAAACATAAAGGGGACGCGACCACGGAAGATGAATGCTAGCAGACGGAGGTCAATTGCGGCTGTTTTTTGAGGATCCTCATAACACTCCTGATTTCTCTCTCTGATTAGCTGCCCTTACATATTTGCTACCCTCTGCTCACTTAAAAATAAATAAATAAACAAATAAATAAAAATCAAGCAAAACAATTAAAAACAATGGCTTTTTTTTTTTCTTTTTGATTCATCCTCCAGGCAGTAAAACAGGCTGAGACGTATGTTCACAGAAGGTGCCAGTGCTAGAAAATGCTCCTCACTAAAACCAGTTCAATGAAAGAAAAAATCCTGCAAGGGAGAAAGCTTTTCATGCACCTTGACATTCCTGCACGCCAACAGACTTTAAGCAGAACTCTGTTATTACTATTTCATTTCAAGTCCCTTGTAATTAACAGTCCATGTTCTCCAGCTAGACCTTCCCAACATATTACCTGCATTAGGATGCATACCACGCTACACATTAAGATGCGTTACTCTAGGCATCCTAACAAAGCCATATGCTTCAGCCTGCATGAATCAAATCAGCAAATAAACTGTTGATGCCAACACACCTCTCATCGTCTTCTTCATTTTCACTTGTCATTGCAGCAGCAATACTTTTTTCCCTCCAATTAACACACTACACAGAACAGTTTCAAAGGAAGAGATTTTGTTTGTATCAGCTGTGATCTGAATCTCTGCATTTTAGGTAAGCTGCTGGTGCCATGGTCAAGAGATTGAGAAATCTTGTAGATCTACTACTACAAGCCCTTAATATTATTACTGTGAAATGAAAAGAACACAGAAATAAGGTTATCATGGCTACCATCACAGACAGGTATTTTGACAGATTCTCCTTTGTGTACACCCAAATTTTCAATGTAATTCCTCAACAGACTCCTGGGCAATGCTTTCTTGTTGATATCACTAAGCACGATAGAAGTATATAAAAAGAGACGACTGCACACGTGCAATATAATTCAGTGTGCTTTGTATGAGACATGACACTACCACACTATGCTGAAAGGAAGAATTACTCACTTGCTGATAGGAACATGCCCTGAACTTTAAAGAGGATTTTACCCAGGGACTTGCCTTTTCAGATACTCAAGTTTCTCTTTTTGAAAGCTAGTTTACTAAGGGGAAATCATTTTGAACAACTGAAGAGCCAGACTTGCAGGTCAGCTCCATTTGTAGGTTATGGCTAACATATTACAAATCAATTTGTAGTTTGCTGTGGATGGGGGCTTTTCTCCCCAAGATGAAAATGGAGTTGTAATAACAACTAGGGCTGCACTGAACACAGCGAAAGGGGATTTTAGAGATGAGGCAAAGGCTGTAATACATTTGGTGGTCCACTAGGCAGTTCTGGGTACCACTACTCCACACATACCCAATGAGAGCAAATAGCTCTTTCATTTCAGCGCTGATGACAAACAACACTCCTGTGGCAGCCTCAGCTTCACCTACACAAAAAGCAAAATAAGACAAAAACCCTCAAGCACCCCTTCAAACTCAGTTTTTCCAGAAACACACATCTACTGACATTAAGAGTCTCCTCCCATTGAAATTCAGCTACCACAAACATGTACAAAAGCCTGGCTGTATGAAAATTACCTTCTTTATGAAGGAACCCCATAAATGGAAGAGAAAATAAGCGTCTGGTATTTTCTACAAAATAGTATCGTTTACAAACCCTAACAACCTAATCTAGAAAACAAGATGCCATAGATCCATCAAGTCAAGGTGCTTCAGTCTTTCCAAAGTGACAGAATTTATTCTTAAATCACCCATTATGAGCCTGCAATGTTGCCTGTTCCAGTACTGCTACCCCTAAGGAGCTCAGTGATGAATCAGACAGCATCAAGAGAAGAGCAACACAGAGATCAGCAGTCACTACAGGCAAACTGTAACTGCCAAAACAGGCAAGCACTGATGTCACAACACACCTTTGTCTTTTCTGTTCTACAGTTGGAACAAGAAAGAGAAGAGTCAAACCTCACCAAGCAATGGGATGGACCAGAATCTCAAGTCTCAATTCCAACTTTAAGTAGCAACTCTCAATATTTCTTTCCAGGAAAAGGAATGCCAACAGTTTCTTAAACTACATAGGTTGCTCCAAAAGTAATGCCTCCTGCTTATTTCCATGGAAATTACAACAGATACAGACAACACAATAACACTGTTTGATAGAGAAAATTCTCAGCTACAGAACACTATTTTTCAACACAGTCACCCCCAGCAGCCAGTTCATGCAGATGAGTTGATCGAGATGCTCTTTATCTCACAGCGTGACGGCTGTGCACAGACATCTAGAACATGGCTTGTGTCTTTCATGTCACTTTAACTACTGCTGAAATGCACCACTCACTGCCTCACTTTGCTCACATTCACTGTTTGGTCCTCAGAAATGCTCAGCAAGTGCTGATGAATGTCGACATATGCAAATCTTTCCACATGGGAGAAGTCAATGTCACATCTTTGCTTCATACGCACCTCCATGTCAGACACCATTTTGTCACACTGCCCCTCTGCTGCCATCCGTTACACAGCAACAAAACGTAAGGGAATATTGGTGGAAAGGTTCAACCTCTATTGCCATACCAGGATCATCTGCCTCTGACTCTATTGGACAGCATAACAAAATAGGAGGCATTCCATTTGGAGCAGCCCTTGTCATAGATTTAAGAATGTATTTGTAATTCTCTAGGAGAACAAATGTAACATGACCCATGCTTCCAATAAGTACAATTCTACAAAAGAGGAAAAACACGTTTTTTTTATCCTCTCTCTCTCTCTCCCTCCCCATTTTTCCCTCCCCACTCATTCTAAAATTGACAAGTTTTCCCAGTCCTGAAAAAAATAGATGAGAAAATTCTCCACAAAGCACAGAATGAATTTAAATTGCTGTAACTACTGCAAAGGAATTCCCTTGCAGACACATGTTCCAAAAGTTTCAGTTTTATTTTCACGAGCACAAATGTCCATAGGAAAAAATAATCAAAAATAGCAGGAGTACAGCAGTCAACCAAGTCAGACTCCTCACACTGGGAAGGCAGGTTGATGACAACACTAAGCATGCTTTCAACATACTATCTATAATGATAGAGAGCACTAAAAGAGATTAAATGAACAAAGAACTAAATTTAACTAATATCATACCAGTCTTCCTGACAGAATTAAAAGAAGAGGAAAGAGAAGTTACGTTCTGAAAGACAATGACTATGAAATGTTTTATGGAAAAAGAAACAAACAATCACAGCCTTGAGGCCTACCAACATCGTAATTGCTACTGCATAAGCAGCTGCTTAGGAGAGTGAAGAAATAGACTACTGCAAGGAACATATCAGCCCTTCAACATGGTCAACATTTGTTTCACAATAGCCTGCCAAGGCCAAAACTTAAAATCTTACAGGGACTGTTTATAGTACAAAATGTTCATCAATTAATTTTTAAATAAATTAAGGGTGAATTCCAGTTAAATGGCTGCAAAGATATCTGGGAATCACAGCATTTAAACCACTTAAATGCTGTAATCACTATGTTCCTATAACGTAGATGAATAAACAACCTATAGAAGGATTGGGAAAATTGAAAAAAAGCTTATACTGAACATTTTAGTGGCAAATTCTTAGGCAGAATAAACATTTTAGTGTCAAAGCCACACTCCAACACAGGTAAAGCAAACTGCAACTGCCATCAAACTTTAAATTTTCCTTAAAAAAAAAATCAAAAAATCAAAATATACTCTTCTTCTGAAGATGCAGTGCAAAGAACTCAAAAACCTTAAAATCATCCCAACAAAAATTAAAGGAAAACAAAAACCCCTAAGATTTTCCAAAAAAATGAAAGTGATTTTTAATGGATCTAAAGATTTCACTTACAATCAGAAATAGTTGCTAATATAACCTCGTTTTCAGTAACAAATAAGCCATCTCGATTACCACTCTTCCTTTCGCCAAAAAGAAAGATCCTTTCGGCCGTTCTCACCAAAAGAAGCTTCCAGCTTTGGCACAATGTAATTTTGAATGCTTACAACCAAAGCTGCTCATTTGGATGTTTTTAAGCTTTTCTCATCAATTTAAGGAAGTAAACCTCATATGCATTTAAAAATAAAAGTTTGGTTTTAAGTTTTATATCCAAAAAGAATTTTGAATTTCAAACCACATAAACTACTTATTAAGTAATGTTCATTTGAATCTTCAGAATGTTAGTGTGTGTGTATATATATGTATAGACACACACACACTTTTTTAATAACCACAAAACTTTAAAAAAAAAAAAAAAACAAAAACAAAAAACCTGTGTTTGAATTCAAATAAAACAATATTGGCATGGAACTTACATTTTCGGTTTCATTGTGTTGCCCCACAGTGGGTCCCTTCTCATCTTTCCAAAACCACCACAGATGGTATATCTAATACAGATTTGGAATTCAGAAAAAAATACGTAATACACTTTTCTGTCAGGAAACCATGCTGTCAAATATGCGAGTTGAATGTCAATAGAAATTGGTAGAAGTGGGTGTTTCCTCCTGACAAAAGAATGATCAAAACACAAATTATAATCAGTATTATGCTCACAGCCCATGCAACTTTAAGAAAAGTTTTAACACTGAGCTATATACATATATATTTAATAGATGAAGCGTGGCTAACATTCTATTGAGAGAGTTCAACACGCTAAGTGGAACTCAAGTATCAGTTCGGCTAAGTGACTTCAGATACTTGTTTCTCACCTAGAAGAATGACTTACATCAGGTAACGAAATAGCATAATGACAGCAGAATGAGCTTGGAACAAAAGTAAGTTTCCTTACTCATCATTCCACTCGGTTCTTCACCACAGTTCTTAGCCATCTTGAAAATGCTTATAGATCCATGTAGGTCCAGAAAAACTTCACTCCTTCATGTGATGAATTAGGCAACAAAAACCTGGTACAACAAAAATGGAATACATTACTTTCAGGTACACCATTATCTTGTAATATTCCACCAGCACTAGAAAGATGTCAGGAGGAAATGTTTCATCAAGAGGATGGTGAGGCACTACAACGGGTTGCCCAGAGAGACTGTGGAGGTGTTCAAGGCCAGGTTGGATGAGGCCCTGGGCAATGTGATAACAGCATCTGATTTCATGGCCGGCAATCCTGCCTATGGCAGAGAACTAGATGATCTCTGGAGTCCCTTCCAACCCAAGTCCATGATATTATGACAACATTACATGTACTCTTTTAAAGTAGATGAAAACTCCTAAACCACTGTGTTCCACTGACGACATTAGGTATATTCAAAGCCTAAGTTCCAGCGTACACATGAGCCTAGACATCAGTTTCCTAACGATATCTTCCAAACAATTCAAAATAAAAAAAAAGAGCATGCATATGTAAACCAGGTAAAGAAATCTAAACAAATTTTCTGTCATCCTCCAAATATGACAGGTTGTTGTCCCAATTATTTTATGAGTCCTCTCAAGAGACTGAGAACCTCCCTACCATTTTGCATCTGAACATATTCCACTGCCCCAAAGTTTTAAGAAGACACATCAGAAACAAACAAAGAAGGAGGGAGACCAACTTTTTAAAGGGTCTAATTGTTACAGGACAAGGGGGAATGACTTCAAACTAAAAGAAGGGAAATTGGGGTTATATATAACAAAAAAAATTCTTTACTCAGAGGATGGTGAGGCACTGGCACAGGCTACCCAGAGAAGCTGTGAATGCCCCATCCTCAGGCTTTCAAGGCCAGGCTGGATGAAGCCTTGGGCAGTCTGATCCAGTGGGTGGCAGCCCTGCTTATGGCAGGGGGTGGAACTGGATGGCTGTGAGATCTCTTCCAATCCAAGCCATTCTGTGATTCCGTGATTGAAAACCTGCACAGACTTATCCAACACAGGCCATTAAGAAGGAAACGGTTTTCAGAAGAAAGGACCCCTGATCATTATGATGGGCTCAAGAGCCTTTCTCCACACAGCACGCTGAGGAGGGGTTGTTCACCCACAGCAGCAGGGCTGTCAAATGGCCCATCCCACTGTGCAGCCTGGAGCCAGGACACTGCTCTCGAGAGAGGCCTCTGCTCAGTGAGCACAGACAGGCCTCCTGCTAGGTGTGTGCGACCAAAGCAACGAGGCAGTGTAAGAACAGATGGGACATACACAGCTGCCAGCAAGATTTCCTCCTGCATCATGTCTGCTCATTAAGAACTAGTTAATACTCCTTTTCAATTATCCCAATACCAGGGCTTTTTTTCAGACAAAAACAGAGTTGTAGCAGTTGAACACCTTCTTCACAAGCTTTTCTATAACTCAGATAAGGAAACTGCATATAATCCTAGGATATTTTCATTACCTTGTTTCCCCCACACACATACACACACTTTGCTACACCCCAACCACCTTTGTCTAGTCACAGGCAAAGCCTCAAGGCTTGAGAGATGGCAAAAAGGAGTCTTGAGATTAAAGAGGGTGCAAATATGCAGCTAGACAAGCTAGAAAAGTAGCAGGCAGCTGTTGTCTTGTTTAAGGTGGTTGTCTGTTTCTCAGACAGCAATGACTGTCTGCAAAATGTCCCTCCAAACACCCAGGCTTGGCCGCTTTAAGGTTAGCAATGTCCAGGACAAAGCGCAAAGCAAAAGGCTGGAACCAGTGACACTAGTGGCTATGTTGGGGCTTCCACAGTTAGTGCTACTGCTTAGGACTGCATTCCTATTCCATGTTACAAAATAGCGACGGAGCATTTGGAAAGAGAAATGAAAACTCCTGCCAGATGGTACTGCAACTCCTTCACATCATGTTTCCAGAGACGTTCCCAAAGTCAGGTTGAAGGGCAGTTAATCAAGGTAACTGTAAAATTACTGTTCTTCTTCAGCTATAGAAATTCCTCACACACTCCAGCTGTACTTCCATAACTTTGCCTGAACTGCTTCATACAGACAGCACTGGACAGAACTTGCGGTTCAAGACTTGGCATCTCCCAGAATTGCTGGAAATGGCTTTGAATCTTTTAAATTTTAATGGAGTTGCAATTTATAACTAAGAAGTTAAGACAGTGCAATGCACAAAGTATTTTAGACTAATTTAAAAGGAAAAAAATGGGAAAAAAATGAAAATACAACAAATTAAAAGCTGAACAAGACTCTCTTTATCAGGTTAACCTGAATATTACTGTAGTCTCCTACATTGCTGTCTGCATTTCTCATAAGGATCTTTTTGATTTTTGCTGTGATTGAGGCCTAACAAAAGGATGGGCATTTATTTTAGCATTTAGAAAACCAACAAAAAGGCAGCAGCAAGGATAAAGATTGGTTCAGTAAGGATGAGATGATATTGGAAGCCAGTATTACTGAAGATCATAGGTGGAACATTATTATGGACATATACACGCAAGTGGCAGATGGAGCTAAAAAACAGATCATTCAAAGAATCCTTATTCAGTTTTCTGCACTGGCAGCAGTCAGGACTGGTAATAAATGTAAATGCTACTGCCCCAAACCTTGACTTGTTTAAGCAGTTGATGCAAAGGAAGATAGGTTTACTTTCTACTTTTAGTTGCTGCTGGAATTCTAAACTGACACTAAGGAAAGGACTGAGGTGCTAAGCGTGGATCTCCAGATCTATGCAGACAATTAACAGCTTCTGCAATGTCACCAGGTACCTGGAAGCACTAAAACCAAGGCTTCTCAGCTCCTCATCTTCCCCTTGCATTTGCTACACAGAACAACTCAATGGCAGCACTTTGCAATCAACTTCCTGCAGCAAACCAAAGGTCAGCTTAACTCCTCCGAGCCCGTGATACATCCAGCCCCGCATTCTGGCAAGCCCCAGGCGCCGCAGCCAAGCAAGTCTACAACAGTTTCCAGTTCTGTGACTCAAAATGACACTTTGTTGCACGCTGGGACAAAGCTGAAGCATGAGAAGTTCTTGAATTACAGAATGAGCTCAAATACAGAAGCACAAAAAAGATATATTCAGGTCTGCAGAAAGCACTTGAAAGAACAGGCTACACATGAGACGGTGACTGCTGGAACCTCAGTCAAAGCACAAAGCGTGCTGGAATGTCAGCCAGATTTTTCACCAATATCCAGTAACCAGTGACTTCGAAACAGCAGTCTAAATAAGGAAGCTGAGTAGCCAGGCTGGGAAAAGACACACAACAGTTAATGAAATTAGCTGGTGGTCCGCCACACAACAGCAACAAAAGCACCACTCCAAAAAACAATTCCCAAACGTGAACATACTACAGTGCCACATAACAGGCTTCACAT
The DNA here is from genome assembly GCF_019232065.1 of Centrocercus urophasianus. NCBI lineage: Eukaryota > Metazoa > Chordata > Aves > Galliformes > Phasianidae > Centrocercus > Centrocercus urophasianus. The sequence goes on along the minus strand of NW_024884475.1, from coordinate 21,242,687 downwards.
TGATTATTCTACGTAATTACAAGTTAAACAAGGAAGCAAGAAACTAAACCACATTAGGAAAGCGAGATAGGAACGAGAACAGATTATTCATGTAGTTATCCCAAATATTTCCCAAGAAAAAAGAAATTCACCCCATCAGTTTCTAAGCTGGAAATTACATTGCATAGCTCTACCAGTACAAATACATCTACTGCTTACATTCTAATACGCTTCCATTTGTGAAGCCACCAGGCCAGCTGAACACAACGCATATGCAGCCATTACATAGCAATTAAAAAAGATAAAAGCCATTTTCAGCTTGCCATAAACCCACAGATAGATGACTTCATCCTTGTCCAGGTACATCAACAAAAAGCTTACAGCCACCAAGTGACCATCACTACTTACTTGAGAGTCTTAAGCCTAGCAATTTACCCTCAGGAAGTAATACATACGAGTTCAACTTTTATGACTGCAAAAATCGTCATGTGGATTTAAATCGTTTTTAATAGTCATCTGAGCTAACATGGACAATATCTGAGAGTGGTATTATGGATTGGTTACCTAAATCAACCTGCCAGTAGATCTATATTCCCAGTGGAGCCATGAGAAGAAACAGCTGGAAAACCTAGCCTCTTCCACACGCACAGCTGGATTCTGGAGAAAATATCATTGTATAGCTGCATTTGATCGTGAGAGCCTGTTAACTGAAGACTATTTAACTTCCTAGTGGCATTTTTATAGTAGCAGACTCTGTAGAAGAGATGATGGCAGCAACTTCTTGAAGCACAAGAATTAATAATTTTGCAACTTCTATCAGCAGTAAATTAATGTACAGAAAATTCTGTGTAAAAATAACAAGACTGATTATTTCAGCCATTTAGCTATAGATTGGCACAGTTAAAGAAAACAGGCCCTAAAAGACCTCAGAAAAACCACCTGCCTAAGTCCCTATTCTATACACACTAATGCAATATACACTAATTCGAGACAACAAAACTGTATTTTGTAAAATAAAGCAGGTTATGGATAAGGATCCACCTACACCGTAAGTTAAGTCACCTGTAGATGTGCTGTGGATGTTCCCAAAATTCACACTCAAGTTAACACTTTTTGTCATTCACTACCACACTTCACATCCATAACACCATGAACCTCACTCCCCTCCCACACCAGTGCTTTCCCAGCTGAAATGCTCATGTTAGTGTAACAGTGGGAGCCTTTAAATAATAATAATAATAGGAGAAAGCCTTAGAGAAGAAATGAAAGGATTTTTAAGATGTGCTCAGTCTTGCTGTATTTCCTTTACAGGCTCTCCATGTGGACATCATAGAGTACAACACCACAAACTACTGGAACTTTAAGGTGCTGCAAACATGACACGTACTTGCTCTGCCTTCCTAATGGCGACTATTAGCTGAATCAGGACTATAACTGCTATTACAAACGTACATCACCCTTGATTTTCTTCTGCAATTTGCTTCAAGCCTGTAAGTAGTAGCTTGTAATAGACGAAGGGTGACTTATTCAACTTCCTTGTTCTTTCTGTTCATCTGAAAACTTCTCCAAAACAATTCTGGAGGACTTGCACTTAAGCTCCCTACGTGAATCATTCCCATCTTTTATCCGCATGACTACTGAAAGCTTCATAGGGGTGTGAGAAGCAAAATCCATTTTGTCAAGAGTTTGTGTTAAAACGTTTGTGATGTTTCAAACTGTTCCCAGCTGTTTAGAACAAGTTTTAAGAACAGTAACATACAGAGAAACTGCACTTCTTTCCTCCGTTTAAGCTGGGCTCCCCATGGCACTGCATCAGAACCGCAGCCCGCATCCAAAACACTCGAGATCACCACACTACAAAGGTCACCACGCTTCAGGCTGTTCAAAACAAACAGCCCATTCAAGCACTACGTTGCTCGTTATTTCGTTCTGCACGGGGCGGATTCAACTCTTGAAAAACGCATTTGAGGCCTAAAGGCGCACCGCACGCGGTTTGGCCGGGACAGGCGGACGGAGCCCTTCCTCCAGCAGCAGGTGAGGCCAAGCAGGCCGGCAGAGCAAGGCAGGCAGAGAGAGGCCGGCGGGCCGGGCAGTCCCGAGCTCCCGAAGCAGCGGCCCCGCCTCGCGACCGCCGCCACCCCTCGCCGGACGGCCCGGCATCGTCCCCTTCCCCGCGCGGGGGCAGCCCGCAGCGCTGGAGACCTACGGCCGGACTCGGCCGCGCAGGATCTGCCCCGTCGCCTCCTCTTCCTCCCGAGTTACGGGCAGCCCCCTTCGGCGACACCCGAGGCCGCGCCCGACAGCGCCGAGGACGGGCCCCAGCGGCCGCCGCCCGCTAGCGGCCTCCGCCATTTCAGGAGCCCTGCCCTATCGGGAGCAGGGGGAGGGCGAGGCTCCTCCCCGGCCTCACCGCTTCGCGCCGGAGCCCACCGGCCTTTACCTCCTGCCGCTCGGCTCGCTCGTTTCTGCCGGCCGCTGGGACGGGGGAGCTGCTCGGCGGCGGCAGGGGAGCGGGGGAGGCTGCGCGGAGCTCGCCGCGGGAACACAGTGCCGCTCTCCGTCCGGACGGGGAAGAACAGCCAGGAGGAAGCTCCGCTCCGCACCCCTCCGCGCCGCCCCTCCCCGCCGGGCCGCAGCGCCGCCCCGCGTGTCCCGGGCGGGCTGGCACGGCCTGCGAGGTCCGGCCGCAGGAGGCTGGGCGGCGGCACGGTGCCGAGGGGCGGCCCTGCGGGGTTTAGCTGAGGGAGGTTCGCTCCCGAGAGATAAAGGCAGCCCCTGCTCAGCTCCTGTGTCCGGAGGGTGGCAGTTGCCGCCTTTTTCACGTGGCTGGTGATGCAACTGGGCGTTAAGCACGGCTTTCGTGCCAACCTCTGGAAAGGCCGGTTCCGAGCCTGCCAAAACACACCGAAACGCGACCTTCGGCGCCTCCCCCGCACCGCTTTGTCCCGGGCCGCTCCCGCCGCAGCACAGCGTCCCGGGGAAGGAACCTGTGGGCCGAAGCGGCCGGACCGCTCCTGTGAAAGGCGAGAAGCACCGCCGCCCCCGAGCCGTGGGGCCGTCCGCGGGCCTGCAGATCGCTTCCATTGTGATTCGTTCCATTCGGAGAAAGTGGCGCCCTCCGATCTCCATTTGCCCCTTCCCCTGTCGTACGAGATCTGCCTTCGGCGGACGTTAAAGCGCTGCCGATGCGCTTACAAGTGCACAAGGCGCTCCCACCACCCCGCCGCTTCCTCCAGGGCCTGAGGTCCTCGCTGCCCCCAGGCCCTGCGTGCCTTACAGCTGGAACTTCAACTGCAAGGTCCAGAGGGAACAACCAGATGAAAAAAAGAGAAGTTTTACAATGAAATAATCGCGCATGGGGAGCCCACTGTGGTCTTCTTGCACAACCTGCAAAAGAGCTCAGCGACTTCACTGTTGCTGGCAGGGATCACAGTCCCCCGGTGCTGTTTGTTAGGACAGCACCTGAAAAGCTATTTTATTTTGTTTGAACGTAAGTTTGTGTATATTTAGCAAAGAAGTAGTGTTTTTTAAAAAGTGGGAAACAAATTATTCAAAACATTTAATTCTCAGGTAATTAGACTGACTCAGTTTGCCTGTCACTTTGCTGTTTTAGTGCTTATCTCGTAGTTATACGGTGTGCAGTATTTAAACAAATAAAGGACAAACTTTCACATTGGTACTACAACATGTACATACATATTAATGCACAGGATGTGCTGCTAAATTTCAAGAAACTGCTCTCTTGCCCTGTCTCATGGTAAGATAAAAAAATGACTCAATACTGTGGTATTGGAAATGTTCAGAATCGTGGAAGAAAAACATCCATCACCATTTGTGTGCGTATGTCTAGTGTCAAGCAGCTTTGTGCATGCACAGGGAACTGTTTCTTTCCTTCATTTGTTCAGAGCCTGGACAAATATCAGAAACAAAATCTTTTCTCTTTCAGGGTGTGATGCTGGTAAAGTGTTAATCATACGTTAGGAAAAATAGGTCGCATAGATTCCAGTCTAATGACTGTGTCTTTGTATTTTTAAGGTTGCCAGAAAGAGGAAGAGGAAGGCTTTCATTATGCTAAGTCCAATTGCCTCCATTAAGCTGCCATGCTGGTGGGGTGTTGCTGCTGGCACTTGATGCATAAAACTATGTTGTTCTTTGCCAGTTGTACATATTACAGTATTTGACACCATGAAAATGCCAGACTAATTTGGGTACTGGCAGATTTCTCACTACAACAGCTAACACTTTAAACAGGAGGGGGGTTGGTATCTAGATAATTACCATAACTGTAAAAGAGATTCTTTATCTCTGTGCCTTTCTTTGAGTTTTCACACAACCATTTTTCACTTATTATCTGCTATTGTTTGGTTGTTTTTTGTTTTTTTTGTTTTTTTTTTGTTGTTGTTGTTGTTTTATTATTATTATTTTAATTCACCTCTTCTTATGTCTTCAGTTGGCTTGTTTATACTTGGAATGGCTTGAACATACAGCATGTAATCTCTGCTGTTTGGCACAAGCTTTCAGTCACTGAATGCTTTCACAACAGATTTTCCATTTCTGTTTCTACAATCCTGCCTTCTCAAAGTAGAAATACTTCACTATGCTCTTGCTTATGTTATAACTCACATTAAAATATTATTACTACCAGATCTGGACTGTAAAAAAACAAGAAAATGTCAGTTCCTTTTGATGCTTCTGATTGTACAGCCTCAATCTACTCAGCAAATTGTGATTTCCTTCTGTGCTCAAATTGCCTCTGAGGGTCTACAGCTAAAGAGGAGATTAGATTAGATTCTGATTTGCAAGAACAATTTCAAGCTAGACTTGTGGATTGAATAACATTCTTATGCTGTAAGAAAGGCATTTAATAGTCAGTTTTAAAGATTCTTATTTTTATATACATGAACATACTGAATATACAGTAATAAATACCTCAGGGAAACACCTGTGAAATTGGGCTGTATTAAAGATTCAGATTTGCCTGCAGTAAATATAAAATATTTTATTTTTTTCCGAGAATTTGTGGCACAGCTGTCATTCATCATTATTCAGACTTCTCTACCTTTTTTTTTTTTTTTTTTTTTTTTTTGAGGGAGAGTTCTGAAACTTGCAAGCTGAGCCCCAACTTACAGTATTACTTCCCATCTTCTAGAAAGGAGAGATGAGAAGAGCTTATAACAAATTCCCACAGAAAATGTTTATATAAGAGTTGATTCGGTCTCTCTGTGCTACAAGCCACCCTCTTCCTAGGATGCCTTCCACTGTCTCTTTCCATCTTTAGGTTTCACATACATCGGAGAGAATACAAAGGTAGCCTTTTCTTTTTTTTCCCCAATGGATTTACCTTAATGCTGATTTAAAATGTTTACTTTGGCTTTCTGGACTGCATGCATCTTCAGTCAGTATTACATTGTCTATGATCCTGGAGTTTGTGCTCCTACAAGAAATAACTTCTCTCAGCCAGAATTCAATTCCTCAAGTAGAAACTTATTTCTGTAGAGTTTTGGTTTGTCTTGTTTTTTTTTTTTAAAAAAAAAAAAAGCTTTACATAAATAAATGTTTACAGAGTAAGCCACATCGTTATCTCTTCTCCTCCAGCCCTCTCCAGATTTATGTAAATGCACAGTGAATTATAGCGTTTAATCTCTATAAAGGGACTCCACATCTAATTCCTATACTTGAAATCCACTGATCTTCTGTTCCATACAGCTATAGACTCCTCAGTTAACTGCAAAAGTTCTCCCTCCAGTTAGTATCACTGTAGTAATGTTAAATTATTCACATATACATTTTTTCATTCCAAATAATGTATTTTTCTGCACCTGTATTAAAGTAGCACCTTAATTCTGCTCATACAGGATTCTATTTCAGAAATCTTAAGTGAGGAAAAAGTAGTGTTTGGAAACAGCACAAATTTAGATAAATTTTTGCCGCACCGAAGGCAACAGCAAAAATTCTGCTGGCTTCAATAAGATTTGAAGTGAACTGGTCAGACTAATTCCAGCATTACAAATAATGAATCATAAATCATCAAAATGGTCAACATTTTGATCAATCAACAAAATGGTCAAGTCAACACTTTGGTTCATGTACCCTTCAGTAAGCTATCAAAGGAGCATATGAGCTTACTGCTGAAGGTTAGTAATATTATGAGTTTCTCAAGTCTTGGCTGAAAAGGCATTCTAAAGGGACATGTTGCTAGTATTCAGTTAATGTCCTTATATTTTAAAAGAGACTCTAGAGAGACTGCAGAAAAATATACAGTTTGCATATTATACCTGATCTATTAAACACTGCAAGAAAACACAAAGTATAAAGGTGCTTAGGTTTTTGGAAAGGGAATGGGGGAAGTAATGACAACAACTGCTGTAATGCAAGAAGTAAAGAATTATACTTAATTTTTTTTTTCTGCAGGCAGTGTGAGATCATGCTTTTATGAAAGAAGCCTCACTGCCGCAAGGACTTTCAGAATTTGGAATAAGCTCACACTTCAGTTTTGATTTGTGATGAATGTTATTCATGTATTGGATGTTCTCTGCTGTGCTGTTTTCATCAATCCAATATGTCAAATTTTATAGATATCAAAAATCCATCCCAATCTGCTGAAACCAGAGAAAGGAAATACAAGTTGTGCTGAACACTCCTCCCTGGTGTGAGATAAAAAGTGATAAGCTGACTTTCATTGAAACTGTCATGTTTTCATCTGTTAGCTATCATTGATTTCACATTGGTAAACTGCATCAAACCTATCCCATAGCAAATTTAATATCAGTAATCCAAGAGATCGATGTATTCAAGATGTGGTCTAAGAACAAGGCAAGGAGTAAAACTTGTATTTGTATCATTTTAATCTCTGCAATAATTAGAACAAGCTGAACAGGAAGAAGAAAAAAAGAGATAAATGCAGCAACTTCAGCAACTTTACCATCATCAACATGTCTCAATTTTAAAATAATAAAGAAAAGCACAGGGGATCCCCTTTGTACCTGAGTTAGCTGAGATCACCTCTGAACCACAACACACCAGCCATTTACCACCACCATCCAATACCACAGAACAGAATAACAGACATAAATATGCCATCTATTTGAAACTGCAGGAACTCTGTAAGCAGAGTGCTGTTATCTGAATTGGAATTTGACCAGGATGTTTACTTATGGATTTTAATAAAACAATTGCAGTATGCTGACTGAGAAAGAAGACATTTCCAAGGAACAGCATCATTCACGGCCTCCACTCATGGGTAAAGCTGGAGCTGCAAGAACAAAATGCCCCCCCAACAGAACCACGGGGGTCTCTGCTCTGTTGCACAATGACAGCTGGAGGTCTGGAAGAAACTGCTGTGGTTTGGAACTGGGCTACGGTTTTCCAGGTTGTGACAGAACTAACATCATTCAAGAGTTTGTAATATGAGACTTGAGCATTTTATTTTGTTTGGTAGCTGAGCTTCTCTTGGGATATCGTATTCACAGTCAGGTCCCTAGTATAAGTGATACCAGCAAAATCCAAATCACCTAACATTGTACGGTATCTTCCTTAAGGCAAATAGGGGTAGAGGCAGAAAGGGAAATAAGGTTGTTTCTTTTAGCAGGAAAAATGTACTAGAAAACTACAGTAATTTTATATTCCTACCTGTTTACCTTCACCACAATAGCATGAAGAACATGAGAAACCTATCAGCTAGCTTGCCTGTATTAGGGTTTCGGTACAGTAAGTTATTATGCATCACCTAGAATAACCATTTTACTTAGACCAAAAAAGGGGCATTTCCTCAAATACATTAACTGCAAAGTTCACTTAACGTGATCGAATCATTTTGAGATGCAGAACCAAACCCTTGAAAACAAATTCACTGAAAAAGCAAATTTTAATTTGACTTTATTATAAAGAAAAGTTTAAAAAGCTGTAAGTAAATGTTTTCTTTTGATCACGTAATATTTCAACTAAAAATTGATTACAACATTTTAGTTATTCTAGATTTAAAAAACAAACAGACAAAAAAAAAAAACAACAACCCCCACAGTGTTCCTATTCTCCTGGAAGTTTGGGGATGTCAGCTGTTTTACTGCTCTCATTCACAGATTTTAAAATGTTGGACCTTGCTGCAGAACAGAATTTCTAAGTAGATGTAATATTAATTATGAGCCTGAATTTTAGTTCCAGCAACCTATTAATGTCATCTGAGTGAATAAACATTTTTACCTGTCAAGAAAGACTCTACTCCATTGACTGATCAAATCATTTACCAGAAGTTAACAGCCTACCAGTTACAAGTGATTTATAAATGTTTACCTCACAGTGACTGTTAACATCAGATTACAAAATGTATAAAAATCTATTTGCTTTCTTTCAGCAGTGTTTTTTTAGAGGCTTTATTTCGAAATACAGATCTGACCCAGCCCTGCATATTTCACAAAAAATTTCTGAGTTCAAAACTATATGAGTACATGCTACATGAGCAAGGTATGTGTATCCCGTGTGGTGTCAATGTTCCTCGGTCACCAGCTTTACAAAAAGAAACCTGTTTGCCTGCAGCAACCTTCAAGCTTAAACTCAGTCATGCTGCTTGTAAAAATAAATTAGGATCCATTTTATGGTCTAAAATCACTAGCACTCATTTATGAATTCAATTTCACTAACTAGTTTCTGAACTTGAATAACTTGTGTGCTCTATTCCTTACACTGAAACAAGAAGCCAAGGAGATGGGGGAAGGGAGCAGGGAGCGCTGAGCATTTAAAAACAGCTTCATTGACTACATTTATTTTCTTTCTTTCTTTTTTTTCTTTTTAAGGAAATTCTTTGTTCAGTATGTGACTCCATGTAACTGTCACATGACAGAATCTCAGTTACTTAAATAGCAAACTGGCTCCATGGTTATTTGGTCACTGCTGAACGGGGAACTAGGACATTTTTTTTTGCCTTTTTTTTTTTTTTTTTTTTTTTTGGTCTCTTCAAAATAATCCACCTTTTACTTCTACTTTATATACCATTTCAACCCCTCTGTCACTAGAAACAGCCACATTCTTTCCCAATGAATAACACCAGCAACAAAAGAAACTCAAATTTGGAGCACTGGAGGCAGCTTAAGACCATCTTATTTCAGATACAAAACATGACAGTACCTTTTTAAGTTTCCAATTTATTCAGGGGCTAGCTAAAAAAATAGGGTGAACTTGGACACGGCAAACTCACGTCAAATCCAAGTCACAAAGCCGAGGGAGTCAGATCTTTAGCTCTACTCCACCCTGCTCATGATATTCAGATTTGTATCTGTAACCAGATTTAGCTCACACACAATTCAGGATGTTGCAATTTGGATGTGGGCCCATCTTAACAGGCAAAAAAGAAACTGTTAATACAACCAGCACGCAAAAAATGTTTAAGCTTTCTTCAAATGGATGATCAGACAATGAATTCTTTGAATGATTTGATTCCTGTTGCCTACGTTCCCCAAAACCTGGGAGAAAGAACATAGTGTAAAATAACATGAAAGAGGAGCAATTCATTTGTTTGATGCACCTCATCCATTACTGAGGTGTGATCTCTTCTCTTGCACAGTAGTGATGGTGAGAGAGACCAGCAAGTAACTTTGGTAAGAATTACATCCTTATGTCACCACTGTTATGAACTGGGCAATTTTCAACATTACACATTTACTTTTCAAATTCAGCATCAATTAAAGGCACCTAAAAAGTAAATCCCTATCTAGATTATGTTTAAACCTTCTATTGGAATTGATATAAGAGAAACAGCACTTCCTCAATCCAAGCTTTTTTAATTTACCTGTCATCTCTACATAGCCAGGTTTGCTGTTCTGTGGCCAGCAGATTGTTTCACCTGGTTGTATGACTGCTGCCACTGTCGCACACACGTTCTTTCCCACAATCAGCAAGAAGACATTCACTAAGCACCAAAACATCAAACAGGTATGCAGAAATAAAAGTCCCAAAATATTTTGATGCAGGTCTTCAACTCAGCTGGAACTCCCTATGTAAATGGCAAAAAATCCACAACAATCTTTTATTTTTTTTTAACTTGAATGTTAATAGTACGCTCTGATTTGTAAAAGTTTCGCAAGTTCTTTCAGCCAGTTGCAGAAAAGATTTTTTGCACCTTCCACATACTCAGAGCAAACTAGAAATGAATTTGGTATTAAGTAAACATTAACTGTATGTGTAACTGGTTTTATAAAGAACATCGCATAGTATTGTGTGCAGAATTTGGCTTCTTCAGTTCAGCTTGACTTTGGCAACGGTGTACTTATTGATCACAAATAATGATATTTCAAATATATCTGCAATTCACTCAGCTGTTCTTTTCACCTTCCATCTCTCTGATTTTTTTTACTCCTATGAAACTCCTTTATGCTCAGACAGCTCCAGATCTTACCACATGTGTGCATCTCAGCTCCTCCCATTTCTTCATCTCATTCATACACCTCACTGTGTTCCCACTTCTTGTATCTGGCAGCATGTTAAGAGCAAATTCTTTTTACTAAGGAGAACACAGCCCCAAAACTGGAGTTCAGTAAGGCAGACTAAATATTACTGCAAGTTAGCTTGAATTCCAGAAACAGTAAAACTCTTATTTTATTCATAGGCTATGTCAGCACATTTGTGTCTGTTTATTTAGTCACATTTCTTCCTTGTTACACGTAGCTGATTAGGAGGCGGAAGGACCTATTGCCAGTTACTACCTAATGTTTTCTCTCCCTGCAGGTAATGCTGCTCTGTTCTTGCTGTATTCAAACTCTGATAGGCTTGTCAACATATTTTATCATTTAAATCTTTTTTGCTATGAAGGTCTGTGAGAAAACATACTGTTACAGTTTTTGAAGCAAGGATACAAGCCTAGCACATCAAGGCAGTGTCAGAGCTAAATGACTCTGAAAAGAAATTAAGAAACTGACTCACTCAGCTTTCTTCTCCACACGCTGGATTACAGATGGCTGCTGAGCAGATCTCGAAGGAAATTTTAAAAATATTGATCAGATACAGATCAATGACATCCCATAAGCAAAAACTGGATACATATAAAGTAGCAACTTCAATGTTCACATGCTGGCTGAAAGCCTTTGTCTGCATTTTTAATAGTCTCAGATAAATGAGGCTGACAGTTTTAGCCTACGCTTAACTGCAAACACAAAAGATTAGGCATAAATATGCAGTGTCTGGAAGATAAAAAGAACAGTACCAATACATTTAAGAAAGCAAACGTTTACATGCTAGATACAGTGTAGTTACAGTACATTACATGGAGAACATATGAGCTGCATTGCCAATTTCAGACAGGATATAAACAGTGTTTTAGATGCTGGTAAAATTGTAAGTGGATACATATCAGTCCACTTTACAGTGGTCCCTCTGCTGGCATTCAGTATCATCATCTCCAGCGACTGCTACCATCGTGAGCTTTCCTATACCCAGTCATGGCAGATTTTTGGTTCACAGTCTGGCCACTGTGAACACATTTGCATTATTAAGCATTCATATCTGTCACAGCTATGCTTTCTCACTTCTGTGCTTGCTCTTGCCTTGTCTAGCCTACTTCTGGCTTCATCTGCTCCATTCCTGGTATTCTGTCCTCTCCTTAGAAACCCATTCATGGCCCACTTTGTTAAATATCCATTTGAATACTAGCTCAAATGAACTCAATCACCATCTTTATTGACCAATATTGCTATTACTGAACACTATGCACCAGCACATTTGGAAATTAGAGCTTTCCTTTTACACCATCTGATGTAGTTTCCTCTCTCACCTATGGCCACACCATTCCACAGTTCAAATATATTGTGCTGTTTTCGTAAACTCGAATTGTACTTCATAAGGTTTTGAAATTCCAGCTTTTACGTTTAAGTTCCCAAAGGGTGACATACATGCTGTAAGATTTTAATGAACATTTCCTCAAACTATGCACAAAACATGGACTGAATCATCATTAGCTGTTTTTCCAGCAGCATAAACCTATACGATCAATATATTTCCTGAATTTGTTCAAAGGCAAATTGCAATGATTCTTTTGCTTCAAGTCATACCCAAACGCTTTGATGCTTCCTCAAGTTTGATAAATTAAACCCTTTTTGAAGATTCTGAATACTACATGACATATCTATCCATCATGATGAAATGACCCCATCATTACACTACAGCTCTGAGATTTGACATCCATTCATCACATCTTTCTTTCATCATAATGGTGAACTCTAGATTTATACTCATTTGTAAAGTTTTGTATCATTCTTTTCTTTACTGCAAGCAGAAGGCATTGCATCTTCGAAAGAATTAGGAGCAGCAACAACACAAACATAATCAATTCTTGTCCTGAAGAAGCCTTTTAATCAGAACTTCAGTACCACACATTCTGATTTTTAAGAAGACCACAGAACAGTTCTCATCTAAATGGGGGAAAAGGATGACTGCTTGTATAATCTCCTCCCTAGCAGGTACCTGCCATGGGCTAAACTTTCCACTTCTCTCAGTGGTATTTCCTTTAAAAGCAGTGCCATAAACTTAGAAATTCCCCAAATTTATCTGGATTTCAAAAAATATCAAGCAAACATAAATAGCCATATGCTAAAATTATAGATGTGATAAGTGCATATTTCCTTATAACCTGGCTGGGAATAAATAAATAAGTAAATAAAACTGGGGCAGGACATTTCAGAACTGAAAAGCTGTATTTGCAATGGACTCGTTTTAAGTGACCATAGGCTGATGTCTTTACATTCTTTGTACAACTGCTTCTACTGTGCAGCAAGCATTAGACAGCCAATAAAAAGTCAGTTAAACATACAAGCTATTTTTGAATATGCCATAAGTAACTATACTTAATTAACAAAAACATAATATTATGCTTAATGGTCTGGCTACAGAGACCGTTCAGAAATTCAGTTATCTGGGATCAAATACATTCAATCAGAATCTGTCCAATAGATTGTCCATAAGATTTTGAACAACAGTTGGTTCAGTCACGGCTTTGCTTATATCAGCCTGAAAAAAAACATTTCACCTCAAACAGTAGAAAGATTTAACTGTGAAATGCTTATTTTTTTGCTGTAGCAATTTATGAATGTGAATCCCAAGTAATTATTGATAGTGACAGGAAAAAAAAATGGCATTTTTTGAGTGTGGTGCAAGTAAAGGTTCTTATTTATCTCTTGGACAAAAAAAGAAGATAAATGCTCCTACTGAAGATACTACAGGACAAAAGCAGACTTGGTTGTCAAAAATGAGTAGGTGTAAATGTATGTATGTTGGACACATCGGGAGTAGAGATAGAAACATCCCTGAGAATGTAATTATGGAATGACAGGTCATCATAATAGAGAACTGCAAGAAGGGAGGTTAATAGATGATTCATAGTAGATTGCCACGACTTCAGTTAGAGAATGCCCCAAACTAGTGATGGATTGAGGAGGCTTCTAAACATTCTCCTAAGATATCACCAACATGCATGTGCTAATAGATTGATTTTACCTAACTTCCAAGCAAAGGAAACAACCACAGTAGTTCTGTCAATGCAGAATTGCAAGCAAATCCACAAGTAAACACTTTTTTTTACACTGGTTTATCAATCCATGTTACTTCTGCCTTCATACCACAAAGTCTAGTGGCAAGAAAAACTACTCTATCTGAACATGATTCCAAAGGACATCTTTCAGACACTACAGGAAAAAAAGTGCCCTTAAGAATAAAAGAGCAAAAATCCATTTAGACAGATTATGGCTAGGAAATCACTTTCAAAGGAGAACACCATCCACCTGGTATGTGACCCTTCCCTAATTAACAACGGTGGTATTCAATGAGTTGTCAGTGAACTGGGGGATTCTCTTCCCCAAGGAAGCTCTTTCTTTCTCCAGCTGATTTTCTTCATGAGATAACATGCATAAATTTTCCTTCTCTAGAGTTTTATGAATTTTGCTTTGAACACAACAACTTGCTTCCAAAGCCGTATTTTTTACATTTATCACATGAAGATGGGAGACTTTTCCTCCTAGCTTTGTCTCCATTCTCAGGACAAAATCCCCCAGTGCTGCATTGGCCCCCAGCACAAGAAAGACACAGAGTTGTTACAAAAGTGTTACAACAGTCCAAAGGAGCACCACAATGAATGTCAGAAGGCTGGAGCACCTCTCTTTTGAAGAAAGGCTGAGAGAGCTGGGCTTGTTCACCCTGAAAAACGCCCTGGGAGACCTCATTGTGGCCTGCCAGTACTTAACAGGAGGGACAAAGACTTTACAGAGGCAGACAGTAATTACCAGGACAAGGGGGAATGCTTTTAAATCAAAAGAGGAGAAACTCAGGTTAAACATTAGGAAGAAATTAATTACTCAGAGAGTGGTGAGGCACTGTAGCAAGTTGCCCAGAGAAGCTGTGGATGCCCCATCCCTGGATGCCTTCAAGGCCTGGTTGAACGGGGCCCTGGGCAGCCTCATCCAGCGGGTGGCAGCCCTGCCCATGGTAGGGGCCTGGAACTGGATGGGCTGCAAGGTCCCTTCCAACTCAAGCCACCGTGTGATTCTGTGATTTCTCAGTGAGAGTAACTTCACTGCGAACACCCACTGGAATGGGATACATTTTGGAGCACTTTTACTACAGCAATCCACATTGCTAGGAAACCCACCTTTAACTCAGCTGAGCGTAACCCCCATTCTCAATTTACAGAAGCTGTATATAACATCATTATCTAAAAACAGGTACTTAAAAAATTTGATACTTTTATGCAAGATATGCTATGCTGCAAAAAGTAATTACAAACATCAAGCATTTCTCTGAAGACCTAATGCAGCAAACTTACAGATCATAATTATAACTGGAAGAACTGTGTGCAACTCCATATGTGAAAGAATAAACTGACAGACAAAAGGTAAGGGAGATCAGAAACATGGTCTAATATCAAAGTCAAAAAGCTGAAAGAAAAACCTGTGCAAAGCTGAGGACAAAAAAAAAAAAAAAAATTCCAGGGTTTGAATTCAATTGAGTTCAGAGGAACTTGTCTGTCATGGGAGAAAAAGAAAAGTGCATTATTGAAAAAAAAAAAAAAATAGCTTTTCATAAAAACAAACAAACAAACAAGACCTTCATAACTACAAAGCAATCTGCTACATGTTGTAAACTGGCTAAATGCTAGAGCTGAAAACAAGTAATGATGCTTTTTTTCATTTTGACCTATTTGTTTGTTACTTAAAAATTCAGCAGCGGAGGTCCACACTTCACCTTTGCAGAAGTTCTGCAAAGCAAGACCTTTCAAGAGCACAGCTATTATTAGGAAGACAAGTGCTTTGCTAACCCACCAGATAGAATTTCTTACTTGTTTGCTAAGCGGAGTGACTGATATGACTTATTCTGCAGTGTCTTGATAGGACTGCCTTGTTCTCGATCATTAGCACTATCCGTGCCTGCTGTACTAACAAAGACCTGAGAACAACCATTAAGCTGTTACTGGAAACAAGGGCACACTGCCCAATTTAACAAGAGTTAAGGAATTCCCTGTGCTTAATCAGTCCATACTCTTCTGTTACACTTGAAAGCTGGGCTTTTTTGTTCTGAGAATCTTGTGCTGCATTATTCCCCCTACCAGAAAAAAAAAAAAAACAACTTTTTTTTTCTGTTACTTTTCTATACATGACACAGACAAAGAAGTAGAACAAATATGCCTCAAGTGTATGTAGCATCCTTTGTCTTAGTCTGCCTAAAGATTATATTTTAGATTACCATTACAAGTTTATTTTAAAAATAAAAAAATAAAAATTGAACTAAATATATTCCAGAAAAAAAAATTAAAAAAAAAAAAGGTGGAAGAGAGATTAAAAGTCAGTAAATTCCAATAGAAATTTTGCCAGGTAGGGAGTCAGTATAATTTGAGGACTAGGTCTTATTATTAGACAGAGCCATCCATTAAAGCCCAAGGGATCATGTGAACCTGGCTACAGCTGTAAAAGCAGCGGAGTCCAAGTCAGATCTGAGCTGCACACTGAAATTAGAAGGGTGAAGGTCAAATAAGCAAAGGCAACAAACCAGACACTACCAGCTGCAATCATACCTGCAAGCAGATTTCAGGATTGTTCATTAAGATTACGAGTACCTCAGGTCAGATTATCTGAAGTCTTTATGTTTGCACATTCAGAAAACTAAATGCATGTATTCAGACTAATAGGCAATTAAGTGTTCATAACTCCCTTAATCGGGTCTGGTATCAGAACCACACATTTGTTTTTGCCCTTTAGAATTTCGGATGGTGCAGAAGTATGTACCCTGCTGATTCTCTTCTGTGGAGACAGGCCACTGCCTGATCAGACTGTGATTACAGAACTTGCACCTACTCCTCTCAACAACTTAGCTGATCACAATTTGCCTAAGTTTCATTTCAAAACGACGTGACAGTGTAACACCAGTACACTGGCAAAACACTCCTGCTGTGGACTACAGTATGCCAGCAAGTTGTGCTTTGTGTGGATACCAGAAACTACAGTCAGAGACAGTGGCAAATCTTACCAGGAATACAACGGCCTGCTGCAGAGCTTCACCTGTGTTTAGTGGCTAAGGACAACTCTGATGCTGAAGGTTGGCCAAACTTCTCATTCTGCTGGCTAATTGTGTCCGTAAAAGCTGAAATCTATTGTAAACCTCTTCTGGAATACTCAGCTTTCTACCAACGTGTTCTAGGACCTTTTCTTTGTTATACTCCACATACAAAATCCTGAGAATTATGAATTAGTGATTACTGTGGAGTAATGTTTAACTTCACTTTTTATCTGAAGCTGCAAAAAGATGCAGAGATCTTGGTCCACACAGTGAAGTGTTCAACCACATCAACAGCTTGCTCAAGATAAAATTTTAATTAAACAAGCAAACCTTAGCTCTGACTGAAACCTTTTAACTGCCACATCTAACTACGTATTAGTTAAGAGTATGCATACCTTACAATAAAAGAGTTTAGCTTATTCTTTGGTGGAAAACAAAACTGATAGAACTGCACACTTGAGCTCTGCACTGCACTTGCTCTTAACTTGGACAGAAAGCAACGTGTGGGACAGAAGCTCTTTCATTTTTTTTTCCTTACTATACTTGCTGTATAAATGATTCTAGGTAGAGCTGGTGCCAGTTTGTGAAAAACCTTCAACTACAAGATGTTATGACACTAGGTCATGCAACTATTTACATAAAATGCAGATTTTCAAGAATACACCAATACTTTTAAGCATTTTAAAAGGGGAACTTCAGAGAAATTTCAAGATTATCACACCCACGTGACTTCAATTCTGCCCAACAGAGAAATCTGCATAGCATCTTCCAAGATTTATACTAAGGTCATAAAGAAAATTACAAAGGGTCACTTCAAATTTATTTCTTGTATTATTTTTAGTAACTTCCATTCTCTCTATTTCTATTTAAATTGCAGACAGTTCATACAGGTTCTTGATATATGCTTCTCTTTTTAAGGAACAGAATAATCTTCCAGAATTTGTTTTTGATTTATTATGTTAATATAAGTATATTAAAAATGAGGAATCTACATCAAATTGCTTGTATTCATCATTTGTTGTAGGAAGCAAAGTATCTAATGTAAGGATTAAAAAAGAAAAGTTCCTTGAAAGTATAATAGCTCTGGCAATATGTATTTTTGCAGGCTTTTGACAGGTTGATAGCTAGTCTGAGTCCTGCTTCCAAAAATCTAATCTAAATAGCACTGATATTTAGGAGGAAATATTAAATAGAATCATAGAATTGCTCAGGTTGGAAAAGACCTTAAAGATCATAAAGTCCAACCATAACCTAACCAGACTATCTCCTAAGAGTACTAAGCCAGTGGTACAAGGCAGGCAACAGCACTAAGCCCCACCTCTAACATCACATTGCCTCAAGAAATTTCTACCATCTCAGTTTTTGAATATTTGACCTTGCAACTTTAAAACATATTACTATACTTTCAGATGTCAGAAGAAGAATACAAACACAAATAATCAGTCGTGAGTAACTGGAGCAAATTCAACTACTATGTAGATCTTTATTATATGAACACAGTCTCTTGTAGCAGCAACTGATTCTCTCCATTTTAGAATGATAAATGAGGCACACTTTGCCAGCAATTTCACTTAGCAGAAGGGGATTCCAGTTCATTTCAAAGCCCAGAAGAGCTAAAAAATATTCCATCTTCACTCTCCTACTTCTTTAGGCCTACTAAAGTTTACCCTTGTCTCAGTTTAACCATGAGTGCAGAAATCTCTTTTAATCCAACTTCCACCATAGAGTCATTCTAATTCTCTTGCCCAAGCATTCCAGAATATAGTCAGATAAGGATATTTACGCGTCCTCCAATTCACTGTACAAGATTTCATTGTATCTATAAAACAGAAAGGGAAGGCTCTCAGCCTATTGCCTACTCTTCCTCTCAATAACATGAAGTCCTTGGTTACCAGGGGCAAGTTCTGTTGTTAGAAGCCCTGAACAACACCACAGACAGGAAGAGACTCTAAGGGTAATTTTACCACCATTTTTTAACCTGCAGTTCTTCTATAAAAGGCCCTAATTCCAGCAATACTTTAAGACTTGAGATAATCTATTTTTAATTCCTTTTTTAAAAAAAAAGAAATTAATGAAGTCTTTCTCCTTTCCTTGCATTCTGGAAAAAAAAAAATTCTGAAAAAAATAGTTGACTTTTTATCATTTTATGTTTTAAAATCAGTACCACTTCCTTAAAATTGTCTTCTGTACCCCACTGTTACGTCACTTGTCTAATGTGAATTCCTCAATCCAAGTTAAACCTGGAGAGAACCTTATTCTTTTTAAACCAAGGACACAGAACCAGATATAAGTCCCTTGCCTGGCACCACTCTAGATTCCAAAAGCATTACATCCCTTAAGTATTTCCTACAGCTCTCAGCCATTTTCACTGCCATCCTTCAGAGCAGGTTTCCGTAGGCTGCAGGCATCCAAAGCTTTCAGTTCAATTCAGGAAGACGCTGCAGGGAAACACAGCACAGGTCTAGAAAGAAAAATTCCTGCTCACACGATCAGTCCAGAAGTAGCTGAGAGCTCCTCATTCTCCTGCCATTCCTCATAATCTGGTAGTAGGACCCTTCCCTCCGAGCGTCAGGTTCACCTCCCCTCTGTTCCACACAGCCAGCTCCTTGTGCCCTCCAGCCACACACATCCCTGCAGACCTCTGCAGAAGGTTCATCAGCTAACTGCAAACAAGACACTTTTAGCAGGTGTGTAACCATGAATTATCAGCAGAATGCAGGATGAGCAAACGCATGGTACTTCTTGGACACCTGTACTTGGACACATGTGGCATAGAACAGGCCCAAAAGGGGATGGATGGATCCCACTTTGTCAGTGACTTTCCAGACATATCGGAAAGCAAAAGGAATATGGCAGTACAAAGACATTTCACAGGGAAGGAATCCCTGAGGGTAGTGGTAAGGCCTCCTCGATCTGCACCCTC
This sequence comes from Centrocercus urophasianus, assembly GCF_019232065.1. NCBI lineage: Eukaryota > Metazoa > Chordata > Aves > Galliformes > Phasianidae > Centrocercus > Centrocercus urophasianus. The sequence goes on along the minus strand of NW_024884475.1, from coordinate 21,223,261 downwards.
CAAGCTTCTGCTGAAGGTTTACGTGGAAATCCAAACGTGAGACACTTATCTGCCATCAGCCAAGGCAAAACACCTAGATGTTGGCACGTAGACATAAACCTGGCTGGAGAAAGGCCATTCCCCGCCACAGTGCCACCATACATCGCTTCCCCCATTTGACCATTTACCACGCAGGTCAGCCGCGGCCGCCGTCCCCGCTTCGGAACCGAGAGCCGAGGGAAACGCGGGCCGAGCGGCGCCCGAAGCGCAGCCACCGACACATCTCCGCTCGGCAGCCGGCCACAGCCGGCCCCGCCCGCGAGAGGCCGCGGCCCCTATGCCCTCAGCCTTCGGCCCGCTCCCTCGGCCCGTGGCTCTCCGTCGCTTTTGGCGCCGAGCGTGAAGTGGCGCCAAGGCGGCCGCGCCCCACACCGTGCCCCGCGGGCGGCTCCGCGACTTACGGCCGGCTTCATCCCGCCTCGGGGCCGGAGGCGTCCCGCCTGGGCGGCGCTGCGGCTCCAGGCCCGGGCGGAGGAAGGGAGGAGAGAACGAGGGGGCGGCGCGGCGCGGAGCCTCCTCCCGGCTGTTCTTCCCCGGCCGGACGGAGAGCGGCACTGTGTCCCCGCGGCGCGCGCTCGGCGGAGCCTCCCCCTCTCCGCTGCCGCCGCCACCGAGCAGCTCCCCCTCCCCCTTCTGAGCAGAGCCGCCGCACCGCCGCGCAGGGAGGAGGCGGCGGGAGCGGGCGGGCAGCGGCCGGCGGGGCGGCGGCGGAGCAGCGAGGAGCGGCCGGCGCGGAGGCCGCTCCATGCTGCACCTTCCGGAGCTGCGTGAGGTAAAGGCGGCTCCGCGTCCCGCGTCCCTCCCTCCCCGCGCCCCCTCCTCCTCCTTCTTCTCCTCGTCCTCCTCCCCGCGGCCGGGGGCGGCCGTGCTCTGGGCCGGCCCGGGGGGGGGCTCTTTGTGGGCCCCGCGGCGGCGCACGGTGAGGGGCGGCGGGGCGCGGCGGGGCCGGGGGGGGCCGGGCCGGGCCGTGAAGTTGCGGGAACAAACGGAAAGTGGCGAGCGGCCCGGCCCCCGCCCCGAGGGGGGCTCCCACGGCCCGGGGGGGGCCGGGCGAGGGGCCGGGGCCGGGCGGGGGGGTTTTGTTTGCGATCGCCGCCGCCGCCTCTCTCCCTCCCCCCCCCCTCCTCTCCCGTCGGTTCCTCTGCCTCCCGATAGTTTTGAGGCCTAACTGTTTAGGCCTCGGCTCCCGGCTCCGCGCCGCCGTGCCGGCTCCTCGGCGCCCCGCGTGCCGGGCATCGCGGCCCCGCGCCCCGCCTCCGCCGCCCGCCGTCCCCGGGGACCGGGGCGTCCTTCGATCGGGGCCGAAATTTCATTGTAAAATCGGCGGCTCCCAACTATCGGTGTCGGGCTGGAGCGGCCCCGCGATGAAAGGAGGCGGCGGCGGGGAGCGGAGGGGCCGGGGCGGCGGGGCGACGGGTCCGGCCCCGGGACGGCGGGATGCGGTCGGGCGGCGGCAGGGGCTCGGGCGGCGCGGCGGGGGCCGGGGCCTTCTGCGAATTGAGGGTTCGAAATGGAAAAAGAGGGTTAGAAAGTCGGTGCCATTCCGCTGAACTTTTGTTTTCTGACCGATAGAGGCCGGTAGAGGACTGTGCGGAAGGAAAGTTTCTGAGCGGCGGCGCCAGGATGGACTTCCCGGCCGCCCAACCGAAACCCGCCGCCGATGGTAAAATCATCTACTACCCGCCCGGAGTGAAGGAGATCACCGACAAAATAACCAACGATGAGGTGGTGAAACGGTTAAAGGTAGGCCATCCCGGACCCTCTTCCTGCAAGTTTTGCTTCTCGCAGTAAATGTGTCATCGCAGGACTGTCGAGTTCTCCTGTCAGAACTGAAATGTCTCCTCACCCACAGACGTTCATAAGAACGCAGATTCCTTGCTCGTCTCTAAAAGAGGAGGAATTGATTTTTAGTTCTTGACTGTCCTCGTGTTCTCTCAAAGCTGGAGTCAGTACAAAGAACTGCTGATTTGTACATGAAATGCATCCACTGTGTTGGAGGGGGTTCTGAACTGGGGTCATAATTACTAATTTCAGGATATATTGCCAAACTATTTCTTGGTAAGCTAGGAGGTATCCCTGGGTTCCAGCAGAGTGAAATTTAGCAGAGTGGGGAAAATGACCAGGTCTAGTTTAGGGTATTCTGGACCAAAAAGACAGTACTGCTTAGAACCAGCAAAGATGAATTTCTGGAATTCATAGGTGGAGCCTTGTAATTGTTTCCGATGTAAAAATCAATCAGATTTTGGAATTTAATACAACTCACGTGTCTGATGCTTAGCAAAGTTGCTAAATTTTCATAAACAAAAGGGATAATTGCTGTAAACACATGATTTTTTTCTTGTTTGACAGCATCCTGGAGGACTGTGAGGTTTATGGCTGCTTTACTTTTTTAATCTCTCTTTCCTTTAGATACATGAAATACTATGATACAGTAGTATTATTTTTCAACTCTGTGCCAAAAACAGAGAAGAAGGTTAAGCGCTGACCAAATATTAGCACAGCTCATTTGTTAGCACCATGGTCTTTGGACCAGAATGTTGTCGTAATCTAGGATTTGGGCCTGTGCCCAGGGTGGAGATGTGGTAATGATTTTTTTGAGATCAGAAATATTCTCTTATCTGATGATGTGTTTCCCATCACAGTCTTGTCTCCACAAAGATGGAAAGATAGAAATTGTGGTCTCACCCAGTTGCTCAGCACAGTGAAAAATGTCTTAATTATAAATGTGAAGAAACTGTAGGCATCGTCCTGTGCTCCCAAAGCAATAAGGCTCATGTCTGTGTCTTGTTTCTGTGGAAATTGACCTTGTTCAATTACAGATTGGAAATTTATTTGCTGAATGCAAGAGTCTAACCTGGTATTTTCAAAACCGCAGTGGCATATTGTTACAGAAGAACCTAGAGCTTTGGTTGGACAGAGACCTTGAATCACAGAGTGTGCAGAATGGGGAGGAGTGTGGTTTTGAAACCTTTGTGGTAAATGGGTATTCTTATTATTATTCCAATTGGAGGACTTGCATTGGTGAGCCATGCCATCCTACATAACAGAAATAATAGGATTTCCAAGACATGCACATGTATATCATTGAATTTCCTTGTTTGTGTGTTGTATGTGACTTTCAGGCTAAGAGAAGGTGTTCTTTCCTCATTTTTTGTCAAGTACTGTTAAGAAATTGCGCTGTAGACTAATTGTAAATGGGAGCAAATAGTTTGGTTGTGGCTCCATTCTTGCCTAAGCAACAGAGAAAGATTTTTCTTGTATTGGTATTGCTTAATCTGAGTTTGGAAATTTTTTCATCTGTTGTTCACTTTCCCAAAACATCACGAAAATTGAAGAAGTATAGAACCTTTTAGAACTAACCCAGCAAATATTCTTTCTTTGTTTTTGCTTAAAAGCAAGCATTAATCTTTGCACATGAAATCCATGTTTCTTTATATCAACTTGTTTTTTTATAGAAAGAAAATCACATTGGCATGTGGAGTGTAATATAGTACTTAGACAGAAATGCACATGAAAGTTTTGTTCGGTTTAAAGATAACTTTCCAGAGCTTTAAATATTGATAAAAGCCAGCTTGAGCAAGATGTACAGGCATGTTTTGATCCTTGCAGCTGTAGGGTTTTTGACTTGGCCATGTATCAACCTAAAGATGCTGTGTGTGTATTTTTTATGTATCTTGGTGCTCTGATAGCCACCGTTCTTGGTGCAAGCACATTTTTATTCTCTGACTTACTAAAAGCACAGTCAACTTAATTGGCTGCAAATTTGTGTTGATATTAGCAACTTTTGTGATATCACATCTGTATTTTTGTGTCCAGGCTTCTACTCATAATGAAGGCTTTTCTTATTATTGGAACTTGAGACGTTCTGGGCACCTGTCCCAGAGTGCCTGAGCAGCAGCTTATGTGCCAAGGACTTCTAAAAAGAGTGTTTTTCTATCCTTTCTCTCCTGCTTTGGGCTGTGGGTAATAAAATGTAGGCCAGATTCATTTGCAGTGTTTTGATAGATATGTATGCTAACATTAGCACTGCCCCAAAGATGGAGGTATCGAGAACTTTCAAATCAGCGTGTGCCTTCTGAGCGGTGCCGAAAGGAGAAGCCTCTGCATTGCGTGTGTGTGTTGCACAAAGCACCAGGAGCTCAGGCACTTGATGGTGTCAAAAATGTTTTTTAGTATGTTAGGTTACGCTGGTGGTTCAGTGCCTCCTTGGAGTAGGATGTACGCTGTGTGTCATTTCAGCCATTAAAGAAGCGATTCCAACAATACTGTGTTATGGCTGGGGACAAATGGCCTGAGCTTAATTGAATCTGTTAAATGGACAAATGAGGCAGCTCGCAAGTAACAGTTTGAAACTTCCTGCAAAGTAGCTACAGAAAATTTGGGGGGAGATAATATTGCTCTTTACGGTGCACCAATTCATTATATAGCAGTTGGTCTCAGAGCTATAAATCAAATGTTTGTCACGTTAGTAAGGTTTGTAGGGAGAGATAGCATCTTTTATTTAACGGAATGATATAAGTGGAAAGTAAATAATTCAAGTCACCCAAGTCTTTCTTCAGGTCTGTAATGAAACTAGCAACTAAGAACCAGTTGGGAACAGTTGCTATTGGTGTTACATTTTTTCCTTTAAGGTAGTTTAAGGAAGCCTGAGGCACTCAGCATCTATCCTGCAAAACTTCTCAATGACCTCAAAATTAAAACAAATAGTAATAATTGACTGTTAAACATTTTCAAGATGGAATGTATTTTATTGCCTTGTCAAACTTGTATAGAACTTGTATACTATTGTCAGTAAAATATCAAATTTCTTTGATCACAAGAGTATATTTTCATGTGATTCATGTGTAACCGTGTCATCATTAGGAGTAGGATTAGTAGTAGTGTAATTGATTGTCATAGTTACTTAAAATAACCATAGCAGTCCAAAATGCAGAGAGTTTCTCACAGCCGTTAAAGGTGAAGTGAGAGCTGCCATTGAAGGATGTCTGTCTCTGCTGCTAGTCTTCCTACCTGTGTTCTCTGTCTTCTCAACAAGTGTTTTGTTTTGCCTCATGGTAAAACTGATGGGGAAACAGATCTGGGTTAAAACTTAGGAGAAAATGAATTACTGCGTCGATTTTAGCCCGGATCATTTTCTTGCCTAGTTTTTCTGTAGAAGAACTGATGTGTGATGTACAAGTTCAGTTTAGGTTTGTATTGATACTTACACAATTTGATAAGTGTTTGAGGGACATGTAGGAAAAAGGAAAGTGTCTGTAGTGCAGTGGTTGGCTTTACATCTAAGTATCAGTATAAGCAATCCTAACTCATAAAATATGTACAAAATGTGTTTAATAGGCGCTGAAATACAGAAGTACAAAAACAGTTTCTGAAACTTTACGGAAGAATGGAGTGAGATATATTTCAGTGCAGAGATTTTTAACAAAGCTTTAAGGCAGTGTAAGTAAAGTTTTAATGAAATGAGCGTTCTGTGGGTGAGAATTTGTTGAGGATTATGCAGTCCTTTGTCATAGTTGGGGTTAGCATTCTGGTTTTTGTTCTGGTTTTCTGGATGGGGGGAGTCGGTCTTCCCGTAGTTCACAGTGAGTCCAGCAGTCTTGTCACTTTCTCATGGTAACAGTCCAGCAAGGTGTTTTCTGTGAGATTCTTTTTATCTCTCTCTCCTCCAGTTCCCCCTCTGCTGCCCCACCCCGAGGCCCAGTGTGTGATCATCTGGATTAGTATTCCTGGTGTGCCCTGCAGACTTCCTTATCTTGTCCCTTGGCATTTCTAAATTAGCTGATATAAACAAGCACTCCCTATCCTTCCCATTGTCTTTCTGTATGTTCCTCAGGTTAATAGATGTTGTCTTCTTTGTAGTTGAGCTTGTTGTGTTTTTATCTCTGGAAGATTATCCTCACATCACTAGAAATTGTTAATGCTAATAGATAATGCTAATTATTATGTGTGGATTTTTTTTTCCTCTTTTAATGTTTGGATTAAGCTGGAGATCTGCGAGGATAAAAAAAATAATCTCTTTACTCACCTAATATTTCTTTATATGGCCTTTGGGATTGTGTGGTATGCTGGGTGAAACTTGGATCTGCATGTGTTGCTATTTTGAAGGAAACTAAAAAATAAAAACTAGAATATCATCTGGGAGAAGAGAACCTGTTTTCTGTTGTCATACGCTGGGACCTGATATGTTTGAGGAGGGGAAAAAGGATCCATATTAGATCCTTATTAGTACGTCGGATTGTGTTAACTAACAAATGCTACTTGCCAGTAAGAGATGACATGTATGTTCTTGTGGCTTAGACCTCTGACTTGCATGTCCATATGTGCTTAAATGTGAGAACTGTAAGTAGCTCTGTAGAGGTTGCATTGCCAGGTTGCAAAATGATCCACAGATAATTATTCTAACACTTCTTAAACTTCCATTAATTGTATTTAACTGCAGACTGCAGTTAGCAATGTTCTTGAGCTATTGCTGGCCGCAGAAGCCTAAAGCCAAATTTCTAATTTGAATTTGCTCATAGTTTAATCTTTTTAATTAGTTTGACTCTTGCAACAATCAAGTTTTTCATTAACTAGGACAGGCCACCAGTCAGAAGAAGAAATCTTATACTGATCTTTTTTTTCTTCTTTTCTCCAATGAAGTCATAGCTCTTTTCCTTGTAAATGCCCCAATTTTCTCAATCCTTGGAGGAATAGACCATGTAGGTTCACCTGGATGTTACTTTATTTCAAGTTGATTGATGATTAAATCCTTTTCAAAGATAATTTTCTTATGTTACAACTACATCAGTAATCAATGGCAGCTACATGTATATAATATTATTTGGATGATATCCTGGCAATAAAAATATAAATGCGTTGCAAGAGAAAAGTAGTCCTGTTTGGGAGATGGAGGGAGGGATGGAAACTGAAGTTTGCTGAGTTAACTGTGATAAGAGCTGGAAACATGGGTACTGGAATGGGCTGCCCCGGGAGGTGGTGGACGAGATAAGGTGTTCAAGGAATGTTTGGACGTTGTGTTGAGGGACATGGTTTGGTGAGAGCTGTTGGTGATCAGTGAATGGTTGGACTCAATGATCTTGCGGGTCTTTTCTAACCTTGGAGATTCTGTGATTCTATGATCTGATGATGAACCACTGAAATGGACAGACTAGGCCAGAAGTCTTTCTGTCCTTGTTTATTCTAATCACAACCTCAAAGGATTATTAATACTGTTGTGCTTAGTGGTTTGTTGTTGTTCTTTGGTGAGGGGTTGATACAAACCTTAGTTTAAGAGATGGAGAATTGAAAAGCTGCCCCTACTGGGAGGGGGCCAGGGGAACAACCACTAAGTTGGCTTCAGGGGCCTGATTTGGCAAGTCTGAGATGTAACTTCTGAAGTGACTGTGCATTTTGTTGCATTTTGCTCATTCAGACCACATGTTTCTTTGGTTTCAGTTACGCTTTGGAGTGCTTAGCTCTTCTTTGAAGCAAGCCCCCTCTTTCTGCTTAGGAACCTGGAAAATGTCACATTTTCTGGAAAAAGTTTGTTGCAGGCTGTGTAACAGGCATCTTGTAGAAAGTTTGTAATAGGTAACAGTATAGCAGGATCGGTTGCCTAATTAGGCCTAAATACTTCTCTCCTGCAATATTTTTCTTCATTTATTGTCTTGCAGCTTCACTAAATAAATTCAGAAGTGGCTTCAAGGCTTTTTTTGTTTGTTTTAAATGCGCGTAATCACGTAGCAAATACTGTATTAACATTAGCATTGAGGAAATGGTACAGAGATAGGTATAGATTTGTTTAACTTGGACGAGAGATTAATCATGGTAAAAGTATAGAAAATAATTGATGCCAGATAGTAGATTACGAATTTCTGGTTTTGATCCCCACTCGTGGAGAAAGAGCATTTATTTAAATGGAAAAGATGAAATGTAAATATTGTTGAAGGTCAGCTATTTCTCAGGGTCGTACTGGAAGGTTGTGGCAGAGCAAAACTGAATTTGATTTGCAGCAGTGCTTTAAAGATGTAAGTCACTTACTTGAGGTGGGTGTGCCTGGCAGTATGTGTTTTATGGTATAAATGTGGAAAACTCCTGCTGTATTCAAACATTTTAAAGTAAGTTTGGATACAAAATCCTAGCCATATTGCTGCATTCGTACAAGGAGTTTGTGTGCGTTTGTGAAACAGCAGGAGCATTAGCTGTGCTCAGGGCTATAAGCAAAGTGTTAATCTTGCAATAGGGCTATGAGATGAGAGAAGAAAAATTATCACTTGGTTTGCAGACAGTAGCGTGGAGATGACTGATAGGAAGGAAAATGAAACATTGTCTGAGGTTACTTTTATTCCCTGTCTGCTTGAATCAGTTCATGTTACTGTGTTTGCTTAATGCTGATGTGTGTCTTTTGCTACCAAAAAATTAATTAGCAGATCATTAGTTCACAATGTGTATTAGAGCCACGTACTTTAAAGGAACCAAACTTGTGTAGCTCCTATTCCACATTAAACCTTCTTCGTATATGAAGTTCTTGAATGGACTGCAGCATGTCCTTAATCACTGTTGGTACCTGGAAATGTAAAACACGTGCTTACTATGGGTCTCACTCAAAGCAGTGTGCGTTGGCCGGCTCTGCAGCTGCAGTAAACTAATGAACTGTATTCCCACTGCTGTGCTGACATCAGATTTTTGGTTGTTGCAAAGATGTCTTAAGCATGATGAAGTACTGCTAGAAGAAAAGAAAGATAGAAGGGCTACAAAGTGTGCTCCTGCTCAGAAACAAAAGGTGAGAATTTTCTCGTTCCTAGATATTGTGGCATATCCTAAATGTATGTTTAATTAATGTGAGACAGATGAGACGCGCTTATCAGATAGAGGTGTCAGAACTGCAGTGGTGGGATCTGTTTTGCAGTCATGGTGGGGGAAAAGTTTCGTCAAAACTTATTGTGAAGGGCAGTCAGCCTATTTAATGTCTTATTTTTCCTTAGCCCATATTCTTCTATCTGTTTGGCAGCGTTACTCGTCTTCGTGATATTCTATTGCCATCAATAAATGCAGCCTGTTACCTTTGCTGAAATGCTATCTGATGGCGTCATTGGGAGTTATAGGCCTTACAATATGTTGTGAAGGTTGTGTTTTTTAAGTACCTTTTCATAGAAATTATGACAGCCATCTTTAGGAGATTTGTCAGAAATTTCCAAGTCGTTGAAGTAGTACGAAAGTTTTATGGTGGCAAAATATGTTTGTAAGCATTAAAGAGGTGCATGTTTGTTTGTTTGTAGTTTCTACTTAAAAATACCCTTTTAATGGATGTAGGAGAAGAGAGGATTTTAAAAGGACTTCGGATAAATCAAATTTTTCTGCAGTTCTTTTCTTCTCCCCCCCTTCCTTCTGTATCAAATGCAGCACAGTCCTTAAGAGGCTTTACTCTTCTGTAGTTATGGGAGTAGTTAGTAGTGTGAACTTCAGTGTGCAGTCATTGAAGAGTTCCCTTTCATCTACAATTGTAGTCTGTCTATCCTAGGACTCTCTGTGGAAATAACCTGATTAACCATCAGGTAATAGCTTCAGATTTGCAGATTTACAAAATACATTTTAATACTGTACAACGTGCTGATCTTAAGGCTGTTTTATTGCTGTATCTGACGTGAGAGACCATTAAAATGCCAACTTCAAACTGGTGCTTCCCCTGTTACTGTAGTTCTTATTGCCTGAGAATTAGCTTCACAATTGGTGAAAAAGATAAAAGCAAATAGTTGAATGTAGGAGGTGCTTAATATGAAGATGTTGTGAATTTTGAGCCTTGCAATTGAGTTGTCTGATGCTGTAGTGTGGGTGTGAAAAGAGCAAGTACTGGAATCAGTTACTGTTCCTGAAAACAAACAAATGGGAGGTGTTTGACTGTACTTCTGTAGGAAGGAAAATGCTGCCAGATTGTTCCCCTCAAGTTTTTTGTTCTGTGTTCAGGTAGATAGTGGTCAAAGTAGGGTAAGTCGCGTTACTTTAATATAGCTTTGTGTTCCTGCTCTAAAATATATGTGTGTTCTTAGTTACCCAACTGCAGTAGCACCTGTTTATTTAGTAAGCTCATCATTGAAATTTAATCAAACCATGGTCATAATTTAGTAGGGAATTATTTGAAATTAAATTTTAAGGAAAATGGAAATTCTTCTTGTAATTTAAAGTAATAAAACATGATATTCAGTTACTTACCTGTCACTAGCTGTGATGCCTCCCTGTGAGCTTCAGTTCTAATGGCCTCATCAGTTTGAAAGGATGTGACTTTTCTAAAACGCTTCGTTTACATGGAAAGAGGAGTCATTCAGAATTATGCTCCTTTGTGTGGTGACATAAAGGTATGAAAGGGTACCTGAAGGGAAGTTTTCATTCTTAAAGGTGTTCCAGCAATGAGGTGAAATAGAGTTTTCTTTCTTTTGGTGGTGGAAACAGAATTTGGCATTCTGGGAAGAGGTGGAAAAGATTACCCTATGGGCTTTTTGTTGTATTTAAACAAGCAATTCTTTCTCAGCATTGAATTGCTTGCCAAGGTAACATTCATTCACTTAAAAATTAAAGTAGAAAGAAAAGCAAGAGAATTGTGAAGGTTTTTGCTGAAAGCACATGTATTGAAATACCTCACTCAGTCATCCTCTGCGAATGTAGATGGTGCATGTCACTATTTCTGCAAAACTTCTAATCCATCTCTTATCTAAAGCTTCTCTAAAGACAGTAAAATTCCAGTGACAAGAAAATAGGTAGTTTTTGCTTCTATCTGTAAATGCTGACTAGGACGATCTGGGTCTTCTGATCTAGGAGTTGAGTTTGTGAGCCATTAGTGACATGGTTTTCTTAGAAAACATACGTGAAATATGAAGGTAGGCATAACTCTGCAGCCTGAGGAAAAATAGAAAATCGGGAAATGAGATTTCAGCTGTATTCTAGTTGAAACTGGTAATCTAGACAGCTTTGCAATGATGAGATGTTGGCTTTGAGATACAGATCTGTCTTTGTAGAATATGTGCGCATTGGTACAACTGGAAGTGAGTCAGCTGTAAACCTAGTAAGTTTTAAAAATATCTTTTGAACTGGGAGTGAAAAGCAGTTTAAAGACTATGTTTGTAAACCTCAGCTGGGGAAGTGAGCACAGCACATTTTCCCAAGGCAGTTTTACACTCCCAGCCTTTATTTCCTGTAAAGGTTAAAACGCCTTCTGTCAGATAACAAAGTAGAAATGCTGCCAGTTAATTTTGTTTAATTTTGACATTTTTTACCCTGGAACTTTGTTTTGGATCTTGTGCTGGGATGTCGGAGTACACTGGCCTGAATTGGATTTGTTATGCCAATATGAAACCGTATTCATCTTCTCCATGAGTTCTGTTCTGCAGTTTGTCTCAAACTTTTTCTGTCTCTTGAGAAATGGCACAGCAGGACTGTGCCCTAATTCACACTGTCTTAACCTTCTTCAGAATCATTCCTACTTCAATCCATACATGGGCTGTGATGAGTGTAAAAGTATAGAAACGGATTCAACTCCTATCAACGCATTGGTTAAAGGGCTGCATCGTGAAGTAGCTGTGTGTTGTTAGTAATCTTAGTCTAAGCTGACCTGTATAGCACATATTTTAGTCTAGTTGAAAAGCAAGTTAGTTTACCTAAAAATGCAAAATGTAAATCCTTTTGTGTATTGTGTTTTGGAAGCTTGTTGTTCTTGCAGTGCTGCACCTGAGTACTTGGAGTATTCTAAGCTGATGCTCTACTAAAGAAAGGAGTTTTTCATCCTTATCCCTGCTGCTATTGCTATTCAGAGAGTTCCAATTCACAGTCCTTTTCCTTCTTTGAGTCAGCAGTTCTCTCAAGGTTGTAGAAGCAAATCAAGTTGGTGAAGACTAAGATGAGAAAAATGAAAAATGGAGATACGGAGTGAGGGAAGGAGTGTGGAGCAGGGGCAATAATGAAGTTGGAAAGGATGAAGTTGCTACACCAGTTGCTGGAGGATTACTTTTAATCAAACCCTGCTGTGCTTCACTGTATTGGAATGTGTGGAAAGGCAAACAACGGAGCCAGGCAAGTGGTCTTGCTTGTGGACCAGCTTTTTCCCACGTGCCAGTCCAGGTGTTTGTGCTTCCCTCTCCTTGTGCTGGCAAAATCCGTGTGGCATTCTTGCGGTGGTACGACTGTTACATTCAGTAACAGTTTAATTTGGGACACTGTTCATTTGGTTCCATGTTATTAGCTCAACTTAAGGATAAATTAAACTGCACCCTGAGATTGGGCTGAAGCAGTCCTGCTCGCCCCTGTGGGGCTACCTTTGTCTTGTACTGACAGTAGCACTTGTGCAGCCACGTAGTGCCGCTCCTCTATCCTGTGAGTGCTGATGTAGTGAAGGGATGGAACTGGCAGTTTTAGATTAACTTGCACTGCAGTGAAATTGCACCCTAAGAATTGCTGCAACGCCTGCCCCCATCCTGGTTTGATGAGACAAAATGATGTCTCTTGTTTCAGAGAGCTTCAAATTTAAATGTAAGCAGTGTGCTATATTGGAAATTCATGCTGTGTTTGTACACAGGTGTGAATTTTGCTGGTGCTGGTGGTTATGAACTGATGTGAATGTTGTGAGATCCTGAATGAATTTTCTAATGTTCTAACAGGCTGGCTGCTAGAATAATAGATCGTACCATTCATGTTAATACATAACTGCTTTCAAAATAAATGGATTTTATGTTGGAGCTCAGAACTGGTGGGTGTCATATATAATGAGAGGTTCTTACACTTTTCCTTTGTCTAGGAATGTTTGGTTTTCTGCTTTCTCCTGTTAATATCTTTTTTGTTTGAACAAAAGAAATAGAATTTGAGGCTTCAGTGTTCTTCAGGCTGCCCTATGCCTGATGGCTCACAGTTCTATGCTAGTATTGTGATAAAGAGATGTGAGCCTTGATGTTTAGACTGGTCTTTTCCTGTTCTGCAGTCCACACTGTAGTCTTGCGCTGTGACTTGAACTAGAGTGTGCAGGACAGGCCATTGCTTGCAAACAGATTTGTCCTCATGCCAGCTCTTATTCTTTTTCCCCCTCCTAATGCCTGCTGCAGTTGATTGTTCTTTAAACAAAGGCTTGTGTGAACTTACATGTTCATACAGAGAAATGAATCTTCTAGATAATCATAATTTTTTAAAAAAGGTACCTCCCAGCAGCTAAGCACCAGAAAGAGCTTGCTCTTTTTCCTCTGCCAAGCGTGAGCTAGTAAATACTAGAACGTTTTTCTGTCAGCCTAAAGCTGACAGTTAGTAACACACCACAGGGTGCATAGGTAGACCACGGGTTTACTGTTAGGCATTCGTCTGTTCCGCAAATATCCATAGAAAGCAAAAACACTTCTTAAAATGGTAGCCATTTAACTTGTATTTCTTATGCTCTTAGGTTCTGAAAAGTATGCAGACTGTTTTTTTTAAGGATGCCTTAATTGAACAAAAAACACAGTAAAATGTCCGAGCGTAATTTTGCTTATTCTTTGATGATGCAGTGTTTGCAGAGAGCTTGCACTTCTGTGGTGCTGTATGCATTGAGAATCTGTAGTTGCCAAACTTTTTTTTTTCCCTTAGCAATGTGCGTGTAATATATGGAAACTTCTTATGAAAATAACTGCACAGGAATGTTGCCAGAAACTGTTGTATGAAGTTATATGGGTAATTTTGATTATACAATCTTCTCCTTGAAACGATTTGATTTCATCTCATGTTCTTGAGGGAGTTTCTGGCTTGTTTTTAGTTGTTTCAATTCATGTTGTTATTTAAGCTATTCTTCTTCTCATCTTAAATTCAGAAAGCTTCACAGTAACAAAAAAAAAAAGAATGTGTGGATCTGTGTTGCATGTGTCACCAGTTATTCTATCGGGGCTCCTGAATTCAGTTGTTATAAAAAATTTTGGAGAGCTTAGGTGAGTATTGATTCAAAATCTGTAATTGAATTCCTTGTCTGATTATATAGAGAAAAACTATAAGCAACTGGTACCAGTCATGAGCAGTAAATCAACTGTTCTGTGGCTTGACCAGTGCAAAGAGACTTGGATATGTTGGTAGTAGATGATAATGCTGTTGCAAAGAGAGCCTGTGTAAATGTCAAACTGAGTTTGCATTGTCTTAATTTGAACTAGAATGCATGCACGGTGGTCTTAGTGAAGGTGAAGCGGGGAGAGTGTCCTGATTTTTACAGAATTGTAGGGGTTGGAAGGGACCTGTGGGCATCATCAAGTCCAACCTCCCTGCTGAAGTAAAGTTCCCTGAGTAGGTCATGCAGGAGGGCATCCAGGCAGGTTTTGAGTATCCCCAGAGAAGGAGGTTCCACTCTTCTGGGCGCCCTCATATAAGGCTCTGTCACCTTCACAAATTATTGCTCCTGTTCATTTTCGTGGACTTCTCTGGGATTGACTACCAGGGACTACTATTTTCTTAGCCAAAATGAGTGATAAGCATTTTGTATTTTTGTCTGCCTATGTGAATATTATATATCAAATTATATGTGTTACATATCTCTCGTATCTCACTTTGTTAAGAATCAAGTCTTTTCTGAAATCTTCCTTTTGATGTGTAAAAACAGCTCCTAAGGGAATTAAAAGCAGATGTTGTTGGATGCTGTCTTTGTCAGCCAGGTATGGATGGATGGCCATGATGTGTGTTTCCTCATGGCTTTACCACAACGTAGGCTTGTGAGTGAGCAACCAGAGCTATGGCGAAAGACATAAAGACATGCTTAAGATGAAGGTGAACAAGGCAGTGGATTCAAATGGGCAGCAGGAAGCTTCTTTATGCATCCTTCAGTTTCCTTTGCTGGTTGTTTCTCTGATCATTTCTTTTATTATTATTTCTAGGTTTTTTTGTTGTTGTTGTTTGTTTGTTTAATTTTTTTTACTGTTAATCCAGTGCTGCACTCACTACTGGTGTGGAAACCACTGAGATTCAAGATATGATTCAAGAAGGTAGCACCTTCTGCCCTCTGTTTGACTATGAGTTTCAGCCCTATCCCCATTTTGATTACTAACCCTGCTCTTAACATCTGGACTGAAACTCTGCATCATGAATGTAGCTGTATTTTGGGAATACCTAATAGAAATACTGAAACATTTCCTTCAATTTAACATACTTAGGCCACAATTCGCTGTCTTCTGTAGTAATTTTCAATGAAATAAATAGTCAAATATTTGGTCTCAGCACTTTTCTTGAAGGTGCTAAAAGGCTTTGTCTTAATGCCTGAGTTTTAGGCACTGGAGATTTTTCTTGATAGCTTTTCTTCCCTGGTCGTAAATCTTGGCTAACAGCACATTTACGATTTCAAATCAACTCCTGCAGGTATTAGAGACTGTTGTAAACCTCTGTAAACAATCTGTAGGCCAAAGTGCACTTGTAAATTCCTCGTTTCTTTCTATACAGATGCACTGCAAAATATTTAAACATTAAAAAAAAAAAAAAAAAAAAAAAAAACAAGCAAACAAGACCAGCAGAGCAATACGCTGCTAAATCTTTGTAGAATGAAAAAGTGAGAAAACATGCATAGCAAGATACTACAGTCCACAGGTTTGAGATGAACTATTTCAGGATGCTACTGACCTACATGCTGTGATCATGAGGGCAATTTAAAAAAAAAATCAACAACACTGCAGCTGAGCACATGAAGTTTATTTGATTCTCTGTTCGCTTTTTGAAGAAAGGAAACAGAACAAAGATCATTTTTTAACAATGAGGCATTATTTTTGCTATTTGCTTCTGGCCACTGGAAGCCAGTGCACTTGATGAAGTGTGCGCTTTCTCATGTTTTCTGGGCAGCTTCCGTAAGCTGAGGCTTGTAAACTTCTCACATTTCTCAAGTCAATGGCCCAGTCTCTTTGTCACAGATTTAGGCATTTGTGAGATGACCAAATTCTGTGCCCATGGGGACCAGATCTACGTTCACACTTGGGGCACAGTCCGGTATTGCTTCAGGTGTCTGAGCATACAAAGGGAATCAGCTTCATCATTCTGCTGTTTCAAGTGAAGGCAAAAGTTGTGCACGTTGCTTCACTGTTGTCACTATCTAAAGACATGAGTGACAGACCTGTCCAATGGGCTCATAAAAGCTGTAAAACTGATTTAAATGACTTCTGGTTTCTGAGGTTGTTTAAAGAAGGTACTAAGTGTTTTAAACAAGCAAAAGGCAAAACATTAATAGTGGCATTAGCTCAAAAAATGAATCGAGTCTTACGTTGTTTTGTACTTTTAGTGTTGAAGTGTCTCTAATTTTCTCTTGGATAGAAGATTTTCTGCGTAAATGTAACATATAAAAGTGGTTGGAAAAAGACAAAACTATTCTACCTTAAGTCTTTTGATTTTATTTTTAATTATTTTTGTTCTCATTAAGCGTGGTGGTACACCTCTCAAAATTTTTCTTGGTTTCTGTTTCAGACATTCTTTATGAGAATGTTGCTGGCAGCCACTTAAATGATATTTAGCACTTGCAAATTGCTGATTTCAGCAACATGTTTTAGATAAATCTTGTTCTAATCTAAATTCAAAATGAATAATTATGCAACTGAATCTTTCTAAACAGTCTCTGGTTTTCTTTTTAAGTAGGAAAATGTCACGAGTTCTATACAGTGACCTTTCAGCCTTTCTAACTTTGTCTGGTTTTAGTTCTTTGTGTAATGTATTTATAGAGAATATATCTTTGCTTAGATAATGAAATAGTGACAGTAGGTGGAGAGCATCAGAGTAAAGCAGAAGTGGATATAGAGGTTAAAAATGGGGCAGTGTTGCCTAATGACAGTGATGCAGTAAGAATCTGTGGGGTCTGGCTAATGGAGAGTGCCTGGTGATGTCTTCATCTGAAGCCTGTACTTAGGAAAGGGGGAAAATGGTTGAGGTCTCTGACTTTTTGGGACATGAGTGATCTTCACATATTTCACTAAGAAAATTATAACACGAGAAGGCTCTCTGCTGTAACTTAGAAGGCGAAGCGCTTAAAAGCGTGTTGAAATCTTTGAGCAAAAATGAATCCTTGCAATAATGTTTTGTTTCTGATATATTGCCTGCTACTTATCTTGGCAAAATCAGCAGCAGTAAAGCTGCAATTGCATACGAGGAATGCTGATGGACAGGTATGGCAGTTGCTGGCATATTCTAACTAGCCACAAGGCAAAAATCTGACAGAACTGATAAGCAACAGTTGCAGAACTCTTGTGGAAAAAAATGAGTTACTTGAATTTCTCAGAACGTGAGAAGAAGTTCCCAAATAAGAGTTCATTAGCCCGAGATTAAAATAACTGCAGAAAATAAACAGAAACACAACAGTTTCTGGAGGTAATGCACAATACTGCCCATGCAGGAAGGTACAGTAGAGCTCTCTTAAAGCAGTCCTTTATTTCTATGTATTTACTAAATTAGGTGCCCCAAAATCTCATGTTTTTGGGAAAAGAACATTTACTGTGGATCAGGGAGCAGAAGTGACTTTGTGACTTAGTGAATTAGTTCAAGGTACACTTCTGAACCAAACAGCTAATTAGCAACATGGTTTGAATTGCTAAACAAGCAAAAATCCAGTCTTGTGACTGCTGATAGGATGGATATAGATGGATAATTCCAGAAAATAAAAACAGATTTGAGACAGACACAGGAATGTGTAAGTCTGTTTGGGTTTTTTTTCCTCTTTTTTATCCCTTTCTCTCAATCTCCTACATTGTCCTTTTTAAGGCAATTATGATGGCAGTATTATATAGCAGTTGAATTTACTGTAGGCTTCTCATACTGCCTTTTTTTTTTTTACCTACGTAGTACTAAGCTACATGGGCATGTCATCATCTTTTACCAGGCTTATTTCTTAGAAACTTCATTCTGCCTTTAGAATCATTCTGTTTCTGAGCACCATGGGTTTGACTTTTATATCAGCTGTGTTAATTCTTTTGATGTTCCATCCATCCATTTTATATATTTTTGGTAGAAAATTCTAAGAGGGGAAAACTTTGTTAGAATATTTTTTATTCTTTTTAACACAGAGGAGAAATCAGTGTTTATTACTGGGGATATTTGTAATTATATCAAAATAAAATAATTTAAATTTACATAATAAATTCTACAAGTACCACACTTTCCATGCAGTTATTACACTTTTTTTTTCCCCACCAGTACTAAAGAAAGAAATAAGACTTGCAACCAGCAAACTACTGCAGTTGTGTTTTAGTTCCCAATTCTTGCAGCCTTTCCCCCCTCCCTCCCAGCAACTCAGTGCTCTTAGTGGGCTACCAAAAAACAAAGTGACCACATAAACAGTGAGCAGATGCCTGCATTTTGCCTTCAGTCCATCCTGGAAGAATGAAGAGCCCCATTTTGAACTTGGTGGCCACCTAAAGGGGATTTATTTATTTGTTTATTTATTTATTGCTAGTGATGTACCTAATGTGTAGCAAGGGGTAAAAGGGGTAGCAGAATTTTCTGATGAAATGATTCTTCTATGGGGAATTAGCATTTGTCTGAATAGAAAGTCTTTGCAGAGTCGTTTCCAGCTTGATGCATGCAGTGACTGATAGACCCACCAGTTGTTTGCTGATCTCCACATCACTGGGTTGAGTGGGAGTGCCTGTTCTAGGCAGTGAGTTGTGTGGAACAGGTTCTGGTTAAAGCACCATCAGTTAGGGTTTGTTGTTGTTCCTGGTCTGCAGTATCAATTTGGATTGTGAAATAACATGTTGTTGTTGTTTTGTAGTAGGTTGCTTTGTTTGTTTTTACTATTTGGCAATTCTCATTTTTATCCAGTCTTTCACATGGAAATGGAAACCCACCATCTGTGTTCTAGATTATCTCCATTAATGAGAGCTTTTTATTAAGGCTGCAGTAGGTAACAGGCACACAGACAAAATTCTTTGGCACAGCTTTATCACCAGGCACAGGTTCACGCTGGGACATGGCATCATTGCCTCCTGCAGTTCATTCAGGCTAAGTGCAATCTGCTTCTTAACAAAGCCAGAAAATGAATGCCGCAGCTGAAGAATATTTTCCTGTTATCGTTGATACTTCTGTGTGCTACTGTGCGTGGTGGCACTGTCTAATTGCCAGTCATTGAATAGGTTCTGCTAAATAACTTCTAATTTCTTTCTTCTGTTACTGTTCTGTTGCTGCTGAAGATCAAGACATTACAAATATTTTGTGTAGTTTTTCTGCTTCAGTAGATGTAGTTAACTTTTCAGTTCACCATAGTTTACAGGATTGCTGAAATACAAAAACTGTATATTCTTAGAAAATAATGGATTTGTTGGTTTGTCTCATTGGTTGTGTAGGAACGCAAGCAGGCACAGGCATGCCTTGCCTTTTACATCTTCTCTGTGGACGATTGGGTCAGGAGGACTGTGTGATGCGCCGTGGAACACAACTGCACTGTAGTGTAGTAGTAACCATGGATCTGTTTTTGAAATATTGTTAGTACTGTAAGCGTAGTCTACTAGTTGTATTTTAAAGTTCAAGTCCAAGGCTTGATTTTGTTGTGAGAACTGAGACTTAATGTTCACTGCAAAATGAAGCCTTGCACTCAGTTCACATTAGAAAACGAAAATAGTTCCTTGTTCAACACCACCTCCTGTCCTCTGGAAGAGGAAATGAATTATCACACAGCAATGAGTTGGTTATAAAGAATCCTCACTTTCACATCTGGAGGTTATTATAAAAGTACTGGGGAAACTTCATGTGGAAACAGAGACTCCTTCACCACAGGGAATACGCTTTTAAGAATGTTTTTGGTCTTGCCCCAACCATACATAGCACTTGCTAGTGTACCTTAGGGGAAAAGGTTTAATGAAACGCTTCTGATTGTATCTTGAATTATAATTGTAATATTTAAAGAATAGTCTTTTTAGTCCCTGTGCAAATACTCTTCTGTTATCTATCTATAAATGTGGGAGTGAAGTTTCTGAGAAAGCGGAAGGTTTTCAGTGTTTTAATTTATGAAATGTTAACCTTCTTCGGAGTACTTAAACAACTGTTAAACTTTGGCAGGAAAAGCTGGAAAGAATCCTTTTCCAAATCTTTCTAGTAATAAAAACTAGATACCACTGCAGATTGAATTGCTTAACAAAAGTAATGTTGGTGCTGTGGCACCGCACTCTAATCACAGATGTCTCCAAGGTAGTATGCAGCTTAAGTATGAAGTGTTGATTAGTATTTCCACTGTCCCTTCCCTCTCATTATTTGAGAAGAAGTATATACCCACTTAAAGCTTGTGATTTGATTTGGAGAATTATAGCTTATATCATAGCAAATTGGGCAACAGAGTTTTAAACCAGGATAACAAAATACTTGGAAGAATTCAAGTATGGAAAGAACAAACTAACAATATTTCTCAACACTTTTGTAATGAATTATTTTTAAAGATCTTGGATTGAGTAGCCAGGACTGAAAAACTGACTACAAAGAAGAAGTAGATTTAAGGAGGTAATTTTTATTAATGACAGAGCGTAGAATTAACCAAGAATAAATAGCGTGCTTGATAACTTTTTTTTTTAGCTGTTTGGGAAATTATGAGGTGAATTGGTTTGGTTGGATTCATAGGATTCTGTGAGGATTTCACAGAATTCCTAGTCAGTCAGATATTTTAAAGTGGATGAGATGAATCCAGTAGAAGATCTTAGACTTAATAAAAAGGTAAGAAATGTGAAGAGAAAACAAGTATTTGTGAATTTATGTTTTAGAGGACTGAGTCAGGGAATAGAAATGCGTCAGCATAGACCATGTAGTGAAACCTTTCATGAGCAACTTCTGTCTAGAAAGGGAAATGGACCATAAAGTTGTGTTATGAGCAGGACTGCAAACAGCCGTGGATATTATGCTTCCTTTCTAGAAATCAGGCATCTGTGCTAGTTTTAAAACTGTGTGGATATGCTCTTTGACACTGCACTTCTGGTGACCCTTTGGAGGAAGTGATGAGAATAATAAAGGTGGTGAAAACACAAAGTGATGATGTAGAGATGTAAATGGATAAGTTAAGTTCTGCTGTCTCAGATCAGGAGACAAAACCAGGAAATACATCAGTAAATTTAAAATGAATAAATGGATTGATGTATTGGATACAAGTTTGGGAGTTTCCTGGACCAGAATGCTTCTGAGACAAAGAATTCAAGATTATCAGTGGTCGCATCTTATACATATGTTGGGTTCTAATGAACAGAGTTAAAGATGTGTTTAGGGGAGACTAGCAGGATTTGAATACAGCTGCCAATTTCAGGCCTCATGTGCTTGTCACTGTTGAGAGTCTGCATTATGGTTAAGTGAAGAGCTTGGTTTATCTACCAGAAGGATAAATTCTTCACTCTCTGGTCTTGGCCACTGAATTGTCTTTTCCCATCTGCTGGCTTATCTGTGCCTGTCAGAAAACCATCCAGGATATTCTCTGAGGAGGTTTTCTGCATTTCACATCAACTAGCAGTTACCCAGCAGATGTTGGAGCCAGTGCAAAATACGTGGTGGCACTGCATGGCCAGAAGCAGGACAGGGTGAGTAATGTGGGAAGGAGAAGCAGATGGTGGCAGCGAGCTGTTTAACAGGATCTCTGTGTCACATGGAATCAAAACTGTAAGTACCGGGAGAGGGGTTTAAATTGTGCACTGCTGTGATTCCTGCTTGGCAGACTGGTCTGAAATTCTGTCTGTGCTTCATCTTGCTGTGGTATTTCATACCCTGTCACTATGTACAGAACTTCAGAGAAATTGGGTGTCAGTAAAAGCTGTGCTGGGTACTGTGTTCTTGACTTAGTACCGGCTCTTGACTGAGTTCAAATCAGCAGAGCCAGTCACTGGTTGCTGAATTTAAATCAGCTCCAAGATTGTTTTTATCTCTGGTAAGTCAGTTACAAGGGGAGTTCTCTTAAATTCCTGGGCGTTAACACTGTTATATTCTGCTTTCACTTAACCAACAAATTTTAGTATCTTCAGAACGAACAGAAGCATGATCTATTTGGATGGAGTTCTTTAATAGTTTGAAGGAGTCTTTCAAAGCAGGGGAGAGGTGAAAAAGATCTTGTATTGTACAGTAGTCAATATAAATGAATTTATAGGATGTTCTTATGTGAGGAATAGTGGCTCCTGCTTAAGAAAGAAAAGAAAGACTTGGCTGTAGAGTAGCATTTGTCTTGGAGGAGAAAAAAAGCATAATTACGTATTACAGTGAAGGAGCTGGGATTGCATAATAATGATATTGGATTCTACCACTATTTAAATAAGTTGTGATGTGAAAGACATGTTGGATCAAAGCATGTGATTTTTTTTTTATCCTCACATTTGTCCATATCCTCACCCCACCTTTAGCATTTGTGTTACACGGGGAATCTTCTACATTTACAGCAGAACTTAAATACTGCTATATTTTTAATTATGGAAATGAAGTGCACAGGTAATTGTACTGCCTCTCCCAAGTTTGTAACAGTATTTGCTGTTTTGTTTTGGTTATCATGTGGTGTGTGTGATGTTTATAATCTTTATGTAGTTACTTTAAAATGTAAGTATCAAGAAAGTTTCTCCAAATAGATGAACTACTCAGTGTATTGCTTTTCTTTAAGTAGTAGTCAATGTATTTGCTTTTTCTTAGGTCAGGTTAGTTTCTGGGCTTTTAGAAAATATTCTCATTATCTTCTTTACATCAAGCAAATCTAATACAGAGCCTGCTGCTTTATGAATGTGAAGATAGCAGTAAATTACAAGACTGCTTTGCTTGTGATCTGGCAATTGGCCAAAGCTCCACAGAAATGCCCTCTGTCTTCAGAAGGACAGCTGCTTAAGCAGTTTGATCACAGGATCATTGCAGTGCAGGCTGCCATTGCTTTACATCTCTTAGCTGGAAACCTTTGTCAACGTAGTCTGGGGAGCGGGGTATGAAGAAGGAAGCAAATAGTCTTTGCCCCAATGTGCTTTGCATAATATTTTGTGCATTTCTTTTTCTTTTCTGTTTCTGAGTTATTTAGCACTGCGTAAGGGTCATGTCAAAGAGTGCAGATTGTGGATAGAATTAGGAGTGGAAATCAGAAAATAAAGTTCTTCTATGGGTTCTAATGGTACAGAAAGGGGGCACTGCTTTTAATGTTACTAATGACAACAGCAAAACTTCGCAGAAATAATACTCCTTTCTAGTTCATTTTTCGCTACGATCCACATATGTCCCTTGCTTAATTTGTGTATCTGTTTCTGTCAAGTTAGGACTGTTAAAAAGGCAATTAAATGAGTCTTTTTCCTTAGCATAAATAGCTCTCTTGTCTTTAAAGAGCATTAAATACTTCAGTCTTGGTGGTTGTTTTGGTAAATCAAACAGCTCGCAGTCTTTTAATTGTATTGTCCCCTTTTACCAAAAGGCTTTTTAGTCTCCTCTTGCAGCCGTCTTCCATACCTTTCCCAAACTGAATTGTTGTTTTTTGTGTTGTTTTTTCATCAGTACAGGCAATCAGACTGGAGAGGTACGTTTCGAATTAGCGTTCAATATTTTTAGCATTTCATGAGTAGTATTGCTGTTTTTTTTCCTTGCCTTGTCTGAAAATACCTCTCCTGTCACATCCATTTTCATTTCAATTGCATTTTCATTGTTTTCCTGCACATAGCCTGTTATTGGCTCATAATCTCTTTACAGTTGCTTAATAAATGCCCGTCTTCTGTTTCCAGCTGATGAGCTCTTAGCACAAATTGTTGCTTTTAAACACTAGGCATATGACTATGTTAGTAGATTAATTTTTGTTATTTCTTCTGTCCTGTGCTGCTGGTCCCTAGCTGTCAGTTGTCGTTATTCCTACTTCTTATGCTGCAGTTGTTTATGGGAACAGCAAACAGGGTCAATTATAACGCCATTCTCAGCTAATAAATTCACTCAGGTCCTGTATGTCCTTTCAAGTTAACACTTAAAAAAATGTCTAAGGAGGAGTGACAGTACTGAACTAAACTCCATCTCCTCCAACTTATTTCAGCATGGCTCAGTGTGATGCTCTCCTTGACACTTACATTGCTTGTCATGGTCTCCCTTGTTTGGAAAGTTGATGGGCTTAACAAAGTAAGTTTATCAGGTTAGCAAAGTAATTTTGTAAATCCTTTTTTATGTGTTATCCTGTTTTTCTAAACTCCTTTGTCTATTTAGTCTTTCCAAATTGGTTTGTATTAATACATTCTTCTGATGTCAGCCTGTGGGTTGTGTTGCTGAATCACCTTTCCTGATAATTAGGTTAACGTTTGCTGTTTTCTGACCCTGTGATAATCTTGTTTGATGTATTATAAAGGAAAGCAAACAAAACCTGTTGCTAAGTATGTGATTGTTTAGAGGTATTTCAGTTTTACTGCCATCCATGCAGTAATTTCCTTGTTTCCATATTTTCTGGTGGTTCCAGCTGATAGATAAGACTGTATCTGAGATAAACCAAGATCTCTCATCTCAAGTCTACATCATTACTTCTGCAGCTGTTGAGAAACATTTTTCCCAGATAAACATGTCTGTAGTTAATCCTATTCTCTTAATCAGAGGTCATCACTTACTATTAATAGGTAATGGCAAAGGTAATATATGATATTGCCTAAAACATCTAAGAAAAGAAATAAAAACTCTTCAGTGACAAAACTGAACATTTCAGTATTTGTGTGGACTTTGATACCAGACTTTCTCTTGGCTTTTTTCCTTATGCTAGCCGTACTCTTGAAGAGAGAGCTAGGCTTTTAGAAAGAATTAGGCACTTCCAGGAGAAAAGGGAACTCAGGTCTGTAGATGTCATCAGACATCTGTGCTTGAATTTGGTCAGTGTCTGTTCATTTCTCTCCAGCAAGTGTAAGGGGTAGCCCAGAGTAATTGGCTTGCACAGTATGTGTTGTTATATATTCAGATAAGCACCTCCCAGAAAGTTTTAAATTCTTCAATTTTCAGTGTGTTCATAATACGTAGAGTGACTGAGCAGAGTTCTCTCCAGCTGGAATGAAGTGGTTTGCATGTCTGTACTGTCTCTTATGTTATGGAAGTGAAATGCTCTAGCTATGCTTAGAAAGCCTGGGAGGATGGAATCTTAGTGTGAGAGTTAGAATTTTGAGGTACTATGGTAAAAATAGCAATAATGAAAATTTCTAGGTTAGTTTTAACACTTAGTGAAGTGCCAGTATGTGATAACTTAATGAAGACGTGTTTAATCATAGAATTACTCAGGTTGGAAGGGACCTCAAGGATCATCAAGTCCAACTGCAGCCTAACCATAGTACCCTAACTCTAACAACCCTCTGCTAAATCATATCTATGAGCACCACATCCAAACAGCTCTGAAACACATCCAGGGGCGGTGAGTCAACCACTTCCCTGGAGAGCCTATTCCAATGTTTAACCACCCTTTCTGTAAAGAAGTATTTCCTAACATCCAACCTAAACTTACCTTGGCGCAACTTGAGGCCATTTCCCCTCATCTTGTCACCTGTCATCAGTGAGAAGAGACCTACCCCGCTCTCACTGTAAGCACCTTTCAGGTACTGGAAGAGAGTAATAAGGCACCTCTTCCCCACATTAAACAACCCCAGCTCCATCAGCCTCTCCTCACAGGGCTGATTTTTCCAAGCCCTTCACTAGCCTCATTGCCCTTCTCTGGACCTGCTGCAGTACCTCCACATCCTTTCTGTACTGAGGCACCCAAAACTGAACGCAGTACTCGAGGTGAGGCCTCACCAGTGTTGAGTACAGGGGCAGGATGACTTCCCTACTCCTCACCACACCATTCCTGATGCAAGCCAGGAAGGAAGCCAATGGCCTTCTTTGGCCACCAGGGCACACTGCACACAATCAAAGCAGCATAGAATGAATTTAATCTGAAATGTGAACAGCTGTATTTTGTTTACCTGTGCTAGCAATTGGTGTGGAAATGGGGTGCTTAACTGCTCAGAAAAGAGTGGATGATGTTACATTAATATATTCAAATACTGCTGTTTTGTCTCCTGATTTTTCCACTGGGGACGATTGTCTGTGGTGGAAACTATTAAGTCTGGTAGGTTTTTCCATCAATGGAAATTACTGCCCTAGCTAGGGTTGGTTCTACTGTATGGCTGGACATCACTTAACCAACAGTACTGCAACTTGAAAACGTAGTGAATTCCTGTTACAGCTTAATTGTTTTTCTCCTGGAATCAAAACTGGCTTAGTGTGACTGTAATTCCAGGTTTTCAGTTTGATAAGCACGTTGTTCCAGTACACCCATTTCTAGCTACCACAGTTGTTACTGGTACTGCAGCACAATGGCTGTCATATTTCTATGGTATGGCTAAAGGTTTGTAACTGTGAAAATAATTGCAATATGAAGAAATAACTTTCATAAGATATTATCAGAACTTCCTAATATGTTGCCAATATTTATTGAGCACTGTGAAACTTGCATGCTACAGTTGTTCATTTGTTTTCTTATTGCTCTCCAAAGGAACATGTGATTTAGCAGCTCTTTCTCCCCATATGTAGGACTCCACGCTTATTTTTGTTGAACCTCATAAGGTTCCTCTCTGCCCAACTCTCTGAGCTGTCTAGGTCTCACTGACGGGCAACATGGCCTTCTGGTCTGACAGCTACTCCTCCCAGCTTTAAATGAATCATCAGCAAACTTGAGTGTGCGTTTGTCCTTTCATCCAGGTCATTGATGAAGATGTTGAATGAGACTTGCCCCAGTACTAACCACTGGGGAGTACTACCAGCTATGAGAAGTGTTAAGAAGTAACTACTTTTTTTTTTTTCATCAGACCTTAACACTGGAGGAATTTAATGTATGCAGTCATTTCGGTTTTTAGTGTTTTGGGAGTATTTGTGACTCACATTCATAGACCAAGACTTTGTGTTAAAGTTGTATCAACGCTGGGGAAGGGAATGTGGTTTCCATCTTAGAGAGCTTGTGAGCAAATAGGAGGATAGCTGTGGAAAGGCAGGAGTGTGTCACTGCTATATACCATTCTATTAATGAATAAATGATTTAATCACATAGGCCATTTTTTGTACTTCTAAAGCCTTAGGTTGCTTGATTATGATTAGATAACTAGTTTTTCAGTTGTGCTAGAGGGCAACAATACCGACCTTGTAACTGATGAAGTTTTGACTGAGTTCTTGGCTTTCTAGCAAGTGCTGAGAGCCAAGCATATATTGTACTTAATGTCTGGGCTGTTTTTTTCCTCTTCTGTTTCAACAATGATCTCTTATGTAGATGAGCAGGTGTTTGGAAGTTGTTCTAGTATGTAATGCCTTAAGCAGTGCCAGTAGTTGCTTGGCTTTAGAGAGTACTCCTATGGTGTGTGATTTTAGATACAGTTAGTTACATGTATTCAAGAAATATGTAGTATTGTTGAACCTTGACAGAATCAACAGATCCTGTAGGGTGTACTTTAATGCAAGTCTTCAAAAATATTAACTACCTTTTCCCAGAATGCTCTGCTATTTATTAGAAAGATGTACATGATGCTTTGAACTATTGCATTGTCTTTTATAGTTAATTTTTATATATTAATTCCTTTTTTGTTTTTTGTTTGGTCGTGTTTTTTGGGTTTTTTTGTTCTGCTTTTTTGTGGTATGTGTTTTATATACCCCATACACATGATTTCTTATTTGTCCTGTATTCCTTATTAATTCCTTATTTGTCCAGGGTATTCTGTTTATGAAGCTTATGATACCTACAGGCACAGAGGAGATAGGACTTGAGAGAGAGAAGGAATGGTTGCTTGTATAGGTTATCCAGATTGGAAGGATTCTTAGTGGGACAAGTTTATGTGGCTGTGGATACAGTTTATCTTTGACCTCCGAAGCCGCAGATGTTTCAGTCCTTTCTACCCTGTTCTTAAAGCCTTCAATAATGTGGTTATCTGAATCAATACTTAACAATTGTTACTGTTACTGCCTATAATTCAGAGTATTCCCATGTTCAGGGCAGTTGTTCCCCGTCCTGCCATCAGCAGACAAAAGAGGTGGTTACTTTTTGTACTGAAAGAATCTGGTGGATTATGAAGTGTAGGTTTTCAGTTTGTTTGGTTTTAATTTTTAAATTGGAGGATGACGGAAGGACAGGTGATCTGTGACACTGCAGCAGAGAGACCTGTGCTGTCAGCTGAAGGAAGTAAAACGGAGTTTTGTAGGAGTTGTGTTTTTGTCCTTTCAGCTAATGCCTTTAATTATACCTTAAGAATAATCTATGGGAAACAGGCTGATGTGAGTAGAATTGGGATTTTTGTGGGCAGTGTCTTTCAGGTTCTGTTTTGTTCTGGTTGGTTTTTGTTCCCACCCACCTTGATTTTTCCTAGATGTTAGGTCACGAGAGAATGATGATGTACATTGATAGAAACTGAGGAGTTTTGAGTAACAGTGCGGGTTAGGTTACAATTAAACACCTGATTAGTAAGATGTACTGCATTTAAAACTGAGTTCCAAAATGTGGGGAAGGAGTGAAGTAAGGCACTGTTTTCATGTTGGAAGTGTGGCATTCTTACTAAGGGAGGAACAGCCTTATTATCATTTGAATGACACAGTAACAAAAGAATTGCGGCAAGCATAAGAGAAGTGTTTATTAGCTTTGTGAGTTCAGTCTTCTCTTGTGTTTTACTGTAATATTCTACAGGCTAGACTTGAACCATCAACTTACCATTCTGTTTTCTTATCTCTCTTCTTTATGTTTACGGGGTAGACATGTGTATTGGGTTTACAGACTCCTATGGCTCTCCTTCACAATTTTCACTCTAAGAGTACTAGTAAGTAGAAAGACAAAACTTAATTTAACTTGGGTCATAATGACATATTTACCTGTGGAACACTGTCTGCAGTTCTGTGCTGGTATCTTGGGGGCTTTTTGTCCTTTAATGTTCCTATTTCAAAAGTTAAATCTGTGGCTCTTTAATTTTTTCAAACTAAATTTTCACTTTCAGTTTTGCCAACTAATTATGTTGAGATTATAAAATCCCAATGAAATGAAACATTTAAGGCCAATTTTGATGGCATTTCATGGGAACTAGTAGTTCTTCACTGTGCTAGAGGAGACAAGGAAAAACATACAGTTTTTTCCTTATATATATGAGAATATAGATGCAGTTTTGAGTATGCAGAGAGAGAGCAGATCTGCGGAGTTGGACATTTTATATGAGGGATAAAATGCTTGTCTGGTATCTAGTTCATTTAATACAGATAAAAGGATTGTGTGCATGTAAAGTAGCTCTTGGACTCTGTGCCTTGATGCAGCCAGTTAAGATTGCCTACTTGTAGGCTGGTATGGCTGATTGCGCAGCTCCACTGTCCTGTGACCCATGTTTTAGGTCAAGCTGGCTGAGATGACCTCCAGCTCCAGCTCCTCCTACTGAGGCAAGTCCTCACATTGAAATGATTTAGGGCTCCAAGCTCATCAATACGTAAGATTTTGTGCTGCACCTCAGGTTCGTATCGGCAAAATGAGAAGAGATGCAGTATTTTTCAGTGTCTTATTGTAAAACATGGAGTTCACGTTCAGTAAGCATTTAACCATCTGAATAATGCTTTTCTCTTTCTGATGTTTGTCCAAACAAAAAGTTGCTTTACTGCAACTCAGTAGTCTAAAATGTATTGTTTCTAAAATAGTAGTCTAAAATGTAGTCTAAAATGTATATGTAATGTATCTTTTTAGAAAGTATAAGGAATGAGACCTACTTGCACTCTACAACTACCTGAACGGAGGTTGTGGTGAGGTGGGGATCAGCCTCTTTTCCTTCATAACTAGTGATAGGACTGGAGGGAATGACCTCAAATTGTGCCAGGGGAAGTTCAAATGGGATGGTAGGACAAATTTGTTCTCTGAAAGAGTGGTGAGGTGCAGGAATGGGCTGCCCAGGGAGACGGCTGAGCCACCATCCCTGGAGATGTTTGAGAAACACTTAGATGTGGTACTATGTGGTTAATGGGGAAATGGTGGTGGTAGGTAGACAATTGGACTGGATGACCTTGGAGGTCTTTTTTAACCTTGGAGACGCTATGATTCTATGAATAAAAGCTGAAAGCACTAAAAGCACTAAAATGAGGTTTGTTTGTTTTTTTTTCCTGTATTTTCCAGATGGTGGTAAAAACGTTCATGGATATGGACCAGGACTCAGAAGATGAGAAACAGCAGTATCTCCCATTAGCCTTGCACCTTGCATCTGAATTCTTCCTCAGGAATCCCAATAAAGATGTGCGCCTCCTTGTAGCATGTTGCTTGGCTGATATCTTTCGTATCTATGCTCCTGAAGCTCCATATACTTCCCATGACAAACTTAAGGTAAATAAAGGCTTTTTCCCTGCCTTATTCTCCTGTTGTGAATAAAAATTGTTCAGTTTTTTTAATGCATTTGTACTGATACTCAATTTTATTAAAGAGATCTTGGTTTAGTCCTGTGAGTCAGTGGAGAGTTTTAAGGGCCTGAAATGCGTTGTTGGTAGATTTCTGTCAGTGTCTAAAATATTTTATATCATGAGTCTGTAAAAGGGAGTAGATGTCAGTACTAACAGGTTGTATTTTTATTCTCTACAGAATCTAACTTGTAAACACCTGCTTGTGTTTTGACAGGACATATTCTTGTTTATTACAAGACAATTAAAAGGCTTGGAGGACACAAAGAGCCCTCAGTTTAACAGATACTTTTACTTGTTAGAGGTAACGTAGTAATTGAAACTTTCAGTAGATGTGCTACTTGCTCTGTGATTCTAAGAAATGTAATTGATCCTACCTTAGATGTGCCCAATTTAGGTGTTTATAGTGTAAATGATAGCAAACAAAGTAATGTTCAATAGATTGCTTCTTTCAACAGTTAAAATTGCATAGGTATTTCATAAGTTCATGCTGCCTGTAGTTGAGGTTGTGTTAAAATGATTGGTATTTATTAATGTTTAGCCTTTATCTTGCAATTTTAGGCATTGGGTTTGTTTTTTTGTGGTGTTTTTTTTTTGGGGTTTTTTTTTTTTTTTTTTGGTTTTTTTTTTTTTGTATTGTGTATCCTTAAGGTTTTCTTACCTTGTAAAGAGAAAAAATTAAATGCTGTTTAAAATGCAAATATTCTTATATTGATGGTGGGACAAGAAATGTTGGGATCTTATCAGTGTGCATTTAGAAAGTGTTTTATTATTTAATATCTTATTAATTTAAAAAAGCAGCATTGTTTCGTACCATGAATCCAAAATAAGTCTAGATATAACCTTATTATGGTAACAGCTTGTCAATCTGCTTTTGTACCTAAGAAATCAGATTATTCTCTAATTTTTCTTGTGGATGTGTACTGCAAAGCCCCTTTGTGTTAAGAGCTGTATATATGCAAAGCAAATATCCAGTCTCTTTCTCCAAAGGGTTTTTTATTGTATAATATTTTTATCTGAATAGAAGAAAAATTAACTAACATGATTATACTTAAGTGATTTGCAAAGTTTTAATATCCTGAATATCCTATTTTTGTTTTAGAATTTAGCTTGGGTTAAATCTTACAACATCTGCTTTGAGTTGGAAGATTGCAATGAAATTTTTATTCAGCTTTTTAGGACTCTTTTTTCAGTTATCAAGTAAGTTGAATCACTTCAATTATATTAAACTGTCAAAATATCATCAGATTTGGGGATAGACTGAATCCTTACGTAGCCTACAAATGAATAGATCTGAACAGAACCAAGTCCCCCTTCCTCCAAATGAGGAGGTAATAGGAAAGCAAATGAGTACAAATTACTGGCAATATAGAGAGGTGTGTTTCTAAAAGCAGACGTTTCTGACTTCTTAAAATTTCTATGTTGCAGTGGTATACTTCATTCTGACTTATGTGCATTTTTAGTTCTGTGGTTGGATGTTTGCTTCTCGTTTGTTTCCCTTCTTAAAGCAAAGCTAGAGTATTCTAGATTTTTGAATTTTTCTAGAGCAGAGGGAAGTCAAAATAGTTACACTGATATTTTCAACATTTGAAAATGCAAGAGTTGAACACTGTTCAGAATTAATCCACTGTCTTTTGAAGTGCTGCTAGTATTTCTCAGGGTCTGAAAAGTTTGACTTGATAATATGCTTTTATCTTCTTAGTAATAGCCACAACCAGAAGGTACAAATGCATATGCTGGATTTGATGAGTTCTATCATCATGGAAGGCGATGGAGTAACTCAGGAGCTGCTGGACTCCATTTTGATTAACCTCATTCCTGCACACAAGGTAAAAATATTTAAAAGTAAAATATTATAGCAATATATCATTATAACAATTTTAATTGCCTTTAGCTTGCTTATATTTCAGCACACTTTAGGTTATCCGTGACGATTGTATTTTTTTCAAGCCTTGTAAAAGTGGGCTGAAAATTGCCATTAGGATTTGTTTGGTGCTGTTTCTTAGCTGTGTCTGGATTACTCATTAGTAAGAAATTCTGTACTTAAACAGGAACAAAGCATATTTAATACTCTGAGAACATGTTTACTTCCAAAAATATATATTTCTCCAGGCTTCTGTGGAGACTTGCTTCTTGCATCTATTTGTCAGTCAGATTCCCTTCCATCTCCTTGTTATTTTTTTCCTGTTTCTTTTCCACCTCAAACTTTTGTCCCAATAAATCCTATTCTTACCTAAAGCACATTAGTTTTCTAGTTCAGCTAGTTGCTTTTAATTCTCTGTACTCTTTTATGAATTCTGTAATCTTTTCAACTTTTGTAGAGGTCCACATCCCTGTAGCTGTAAGTGACCCTCCTCTTGTGTGACAAGCTGTACATGAAGCCATGAGATGCAGTGTCATAGTATCAGCTCCTTTCTATTGACAGCAATGAGATGATGTACTGTTAGAATCCCTACTGGCAGGAGAGGCCTCTTAACTATAGAAGGGTTATTTTAAAATACACAGATCTTTCTGAGTTGTTTGTAGTCAGTTACAGCCAGTAGAGATCAGAAGTGTATTGAAGAGTAGGTGTCTGTGGCAAGTGCCTGGTGATGCCTTGCTCTTTAGATACAAAGACCTTGGTAGACCGTGTGGAACTAAACAATTTGTTGTAACTTGCTCATGTAAGCAAAGCAAAAATGAATATGATTCTTCAGCATATGTATTATTTTAATAATGTAATTTTGACTATTGAGAGAAGGTGTAAAGACTGATGAGAGGAAGGCAAAACTCAAGTAAATACTGGGATGTGCAACTTATTTAATATGTTTTAGTATCTTTTATATCACTGATTGCCAGTCCTCATTGGCTCTTGGCCATCATGACTGGCAAAGTAATACGCTGTACTCAGAGTGCAGTGTCATGCTTTTCTCAGTAATTTTGTCTATCTTAACCTTTCTTTGTTACCCATAACAAAAGAACTTTAGCTGCTGCTTTACATGTTACTTAACAAATAAATAAAACCAAGTTATTTTGTTTTTTTCTGCCAAGCAGAGTTTGACTGTAGTAATTGTTCTCCTTTCATGCAGAGATCTCCTAAAAATTCTGGGATTATGTTCATTGTTTGTCC
This sequence comes from Centrocercus urophasianus, assembly GCF_019232065.1. Lineage (NCBI taxonomy): Eukaryota > Metazoa > Chordata > Aves > Galliformes > Phasianidae > Centrocercus > Centrocercus urophasianus. The sequence continues at coordinate 21,189,828 of NW_024884475.1, read as the reverse complement.
TTAGTTAATGTAAATCAAAAACACCACTGATTGCATGAAAAGCATAGTTTATTTTCTGGTACAGAACTTGTAGCAGTGCTTTTATACCTGTGCAGGCAGTTGATAAGTTGTTCTCTGCTATACATTACGTAGATACCAGCATGGCTAGACGATTGCATCTAATAGAAGTTCATATTTGTAACAAAGTTGAAATATGTATTTTAGATGATGTATTCTATTCCTTTTTCAAACAAACTCTTCCACATCGTTTAAGAGGATAATGCAATTAAAAAGAAGTATACCAATACTTAGACATGAAGTATCTCAGCATCTAAATGACACTTATTTGCACTTTCATTATCAATAAAGTTGTCCTAATATACGTTGTTCTTCTTTCTGAGTGTGCTAACAAGGCTCTCCTCTATTAAATGCAGTTTTTTAACAACAGTGTGGTACATCACAGCTCAGAAGACACATGGCATCAGGCTGCAGTTGTTTTTATTAATTTTAAAACCGGTACTTTCAGTCTATTTAGTGATTTATTTATTTGCATATTTATTTATTAATGCTGCTCTTGACAAAGCCATTCCTTAAAGAAGATAAAGTTCATGTATTTTTTGCATCTTCTACATCATGTCCTATCCAGACTTCGAGGATTTATGCTCTGCCTAAGAGATTGCTTATTTTATTTGAAGATCCCCAGTAAAATGTACCTTTATATACGGGTGGCACTTTGTCAGTTCAGTACAAACATACCAAGGTGATTTTAATGGTGGTCTGATACGGAGAGAAGTAATTTTGTTTTAGACTGTGCAGAAGCAGAAATTTGTGAAGATTTTATACATATCAATCTGATTGAAGAGGTATTTGTTTGAGCCTTTGGCCATTTGTTTCTCCTTAATATCAGTTGATGAGAGCTTTATTTTTGTCATCTTGACAGCTAAAAGAATATGAGAGAATCATTCTCACTGTAGACTTGCCAAATACAATCTTTCTAATAACTGGTCATCCTTATGCTTTATCTGTATTTTGTTTGCAGTGGTTCATAATTTTCAGGGCAGTCAGCTAATCCAGCCTTCTCCATTTTTTTTTTTTTTTTTTTTTTTTTTCCTTCATTTTCTCTCCAAGCTGCATTAATCCCTAGATGAGATGATATATTGCATATGTGTCATGCATATATGTGGATTTTGTGCAGATTTGGACAGTCACATTTTTTAGATGTGTGCTTACATTCCTTACCTTGCTTGAGATTAATAAAAACAGTGTTTAGATTTGTAGACTTGTTGTGTTTCAACCAACTGTATATTTGAAAAGATTGCAGACACCTCAGTGTGACAGCTTTGGTGCATGATATTTACCAAAGTATGGAATTGGGATAAAGTTTCTGTGAAATTTTTAATGATTGTATGTTAAGATATTTCTTTAGTTACTAGTACAGTACTAGACTGATAACAACCTAGATGACTTTGCAAGTTTAGATTCCTTTGTATATATATATATAAAAAAATCTTATTATGTCTGCATTGGTGTAGTTAATATAACTGAACTTTGATTGCTTTGAAAATAAATAGGTGGGTGGCAAAACATGTTTTACTTAAAATCATGGTCTTTTAAGGCTGAGAGAGAAATGTGAAGTTAATTCAATTAGTTTGTCTTTCTTTAAAATTTTATATCTCCCCCCCCCTTTTTTTTTTTTCCAGAACCTTAATAAGCAAGCGTTTGATCTTGCAAAAGTCCTGCTGAAAAGGACTGTCCAGACCATTGAGCCGTGCATTGCCAATGTATGTAAATTAGTCCATGATTACTGCAACTAACGATTGTGCTTGTTGATGTTTTGATTTGGTGGAGGTTTGTGTATTTTAAAATGATGTTTATGAAAGTCACATTTGGAAATGCAACTAGAGGAATACTATTTTTTAGATAGGAGTCATTAGCTTGCTTGGTTTTTTTTCTTCCTTTTTTTTTTATTAGGAAGATGTCCCATATAAATGAAGAGGAAGTAGATTTTTTTTCCATCTCATTCTTATAAATCTAGACTGTGACAGCAGATGACCTGTCTTGCAGTATTATTTGGCACTAAAGAATCCTGTTGCAACAAAAGGAATTGTTAATGCTTTTGATATCTAGCAACCAGGCATCCTCATTTCATGCCTCGATATAGGATGAAGCACTCCAAACTAACAGCTCATTCATAGATTTTGTCTGTCCTAAACTTGTTTTAGTCAGAAAGACTAAAAGACTCAAGTTCTTTACAGGGCCTCTTTCTACTATTTTTCCTTTTGATGAATATCAGTAATATGTTCTATGGTATTCTTAAAAGTCAGAATAGGTTAAAAAGGGAATTAAGTAAATTCATGAAAGATTAAGTATGTAAAAACTGAAGACATCTTGCCAACAAGTACCACTTTCCAGTCCCCCTGTTTCTTTATGCTTGTGTAATTGCTCATAACTGGGAACAGGATAGTGGCCAGAGCGACTGTTGAGGTAATATTCTTTAACTCGTTCTTGCTTAAGTGTGTAATAGCTTTGTAGCATTTGCATTCCTCAAATAGTACTAGTATCAATCCATACTACCTAATAGGAAACGTATCAAGCACATTAAAACATAGCAAATCCATGAGAAATCATTCATATTTTGGCTACCTTTTTTTGTTTGGTTGGTTTTTGTTTTGTTTGTCTGTTTTTTGGTACTGTCAAATACCAGAAGACCTATCGTAGTCATCTGGCATTCTTTAAAATGGCCCCTTCTAACTCAACTTTTTGTATGATTCTGTGAAAGAAAAATCTTCAATGTAATAAAAAAAAAGTGCATTGGATATCTTCCAATAGAATTAAAACTTAAGTGACATTAACATTAAAATATGTTTTTAACTACTGCTTATGCCAATGAAGGAAAAGGGAAGCAGGAAAGCAGGGGACAGCAGACTCTTTAGCAGGGACTGTGGTGCTATAAGACAAGGGGAAATGGTTTCAAACTTAAATATGATAGACTTAGGTTTGATAAAGGAGAAAGTCGTACAGTGAGTGTGGGGAGGTACTGGCGCATGTTGCCCAGAGAGGTGGTGGAAGCCCCATCCCTGCAGGCATTCAAGGAAGGGGCTCATAGATGGGGCTCTGAGCAACCTGATTGAGCTGTAGGTGTCCCTGTTCATTGCAGGGGATTGGACTGGGTGGCCTTTAAAGGTCCCTTCCAAATCTAAAGTATTCTATGATTCCATGATTCTGTGAAATCTGCTAAATAATAATGCTTTCATTCTAGTTTTTTAACCAGGTTCTGGTACTGGGAAAGTCTTCAGTAAGTGACTTATCAGAACATGTATTTGACTTGATACAAGAGCTTTTTGCCATAGATCCTCACTTATTGCTGTCTGTCATGCCCCAGCTTGAATTCAAACTGAAGGTAGGTTGCAATGTAGCTTGGGACAAATAATAAAATTTAAATGGATATTGAAGTGTGAGGTGCTGTAGATGAATAAGCGTTCATTAGCATGATAAAAATTCTAGTTGTCATTTTTGTTTAATATTACATTTGTTGTTAAAATAAAGGCACCAAAGCATTAAATACGACTGTGTGCTTTCTGTGCTTGCAAATGCATACTATGCGTGCACACAATATGTAACAGCATTGCAGTCATAAATCCATATGATCTAGTCTGAAAGCTGTATGTACTCAATCTTTGGATTTCACTTGAAGTTTGTGAAATAATTGGGATGTGACTGGCTTAACTCATGAAATGCAAGGCTGCCAGCTTCTGTATTGATTTGCAGTATTTCATTTTGTGAAATAATGTTTTAATAATAGAGGAATTGTTTCCAAATATTCTGTCATGTTCTTAACAGTCAGCGTAATTCAGTTGACTGATGATGAATCTTTGGAGGTAGCTGATTTATCCTTTTGTTTTGATTTTGAATTAGAAAGGTGTGTCTGGTAAGAATTGTGAAGAATTGTATGTGTGCATTTGCACACATAGGGTATAGGGACAATAAAACATAAGGAATGGGTAACCAATGAAATTACATCATTTTATTTTAATATCTTTTATTTGTGCACATCTATTTTGAAAATCTTAGTTGCTATTTATTTTTCACATGCATAGAAATCCTAAGTATGTTTTAAAACAAAAATGAGACTATTTGCTGTTGAAAAGTTAGAAATACATTTTATTCAAACTGGGTTATAGATTTGCTTGTTTGTTTATTTATTTATTTTATCCCTGAAAGGCATTTTCCAAACATGGTCTTCTAATCAGTGACTAACATTTTAAACTTTGGGCTTTTATACAGGTTGCGTGTGTCTGTGTGTGTTTAATTATATTTATTTAATAATCTAATTTAATTAGAAAGATTGGAGTTTATAAAAAATTATTTCAAATTACCTTACAATCTAAATTATAAAAACAAGGAAATGGAAGCCGTGAGCTATTCTTAAGATATCACAGGTAATGAATTGCAGTTTCTTTTCCATTTTTTGATTTTCAGAGCAATGATGGAGAAGAACGTTTGGCTGTTGTTCGACTTTTGGCTAAACTCTTTGGCTCTAAAGATTCTGATCTGGCCACACAAAATCGTCCTCTCTGGCAGTGCTTTCTTGGGCGGTAGGAGAAGTAGTGGTAGAACGCTGAATTTTCATTCTTGTTTTGCAGAATTTTCCTGATAGTGTTGCGATTTTGTGTTGTCAGGGAATGTAGCTGTTTTCTTGTATTTGAACAAATTCTTTCCGTAAGTCTTTGAATCAGGGAGTTGCGTAGGGCTGCATTTTAGAATAAAAAGCCTGAATGATTGCTGCCGTATTCCTATGAGGATATGGATTAGAGAAATAGCTACATTAGATACATGGCATAAATTACACAGAATGAAATTCCAGACAATACTGCTGTGTTTACTGTTCAGCTGTATCTGCAACTGTACGTTTTATTTGACTTTTATCTTATAAATGAGGTCATTTACTTTAAAGTAAATATAGAAATTCAGCATTACAAAAGCAAATGTTTTTAAATAATACATGTTATATGGATGTATACATAGGTTCTTTATAATTTCATATATTTATATGGTATGTATGTATATATATAAAATATTTACTGTATAGTGGTGATTGATAGTGAACGTGTGATGGGGAGAACTTTGTCACTGAATGAAAACAAACGTGCCAACATTTCATCTGCAATATAGTGTATTTATGCTTTAATTTTAGTTCTAACTTTATTTCAGAAATAGCAACAAACTTATCTGAGGTGCGTTATGAAAACTAAATGATCATTATGGTTTTTTTCAACCCAAGCCATTCTATGATTTTATGCTTTCATGATTATGAAAATAAATTCAGAATGTTTGTAATGTATTATTTTGTCATCTAAAAGCATTCTAATAATTAATGGGACATACTACCAACACGTGTTACTACATAGAGAATAATCTTGATTTGCAAGGTTAATTAAAAATTAACATTCATAGTCTTCTGTCTCTCTAGGTTCAATGATATCCATGTCCCTGTGAGATTAGAGAGTGTGAAATTCGCCAGTCATTGTTTAATGAACCATCCAGACTTAGCAAAAGACCTCACTGGTGAGATGCTACTACTGGTATTTAGAATGATTTAAGAAATGAGCAGGATAGAATGTAATTACTTCTGTACATAACAGTAAAGTTCTGAAATGTATCAAGTCCAATGCTTGATGCTGAATGGGGGAGCTTACTAATGTGTAATTGCTTTCCGGTGAAGACAGGCGTATGAGGAAAAAGCATGCGTGTGCGTGGAATGCCTGACCTTGTGTGGCCTTTGTTACAAGGAATCCTCAAGAAGCTACCCATTGCAGTTTTAAAGTATTTTCAGATTCTGTAGCAAGTTTTGCCACATGAATGCAAATATTTTGCAACATACAGAATTATTTTCAAAAATAGTTGGTGTTCCTCTATGCTCTCCTCCATTGAATTTAGAAAAAGTTTGTTCCTTCAGTTCTTCATCGTTCCAACAACGAGCAGAATTTCTGATGTAACCAAAAATACTGTTCTTTTTTGATACAATGAAATTTTAACAATAGCCAGTTATTTATAAATTATTTATTTTCTTATCTCTCTGATTTATAAATTATTTATTTTCTTATCTCTCTGGAAATAAATATTTGTTTTATCTTTTTTTTTTTTTTTTTTTTTTCTTCCCCTTACTCAGTTTCAGTATATTCTAAGGAGCTTTTTTTGTTGTTTTTTTTTTTTCTTCAGAATTGCCTGTTGCAAATAAGATTATTGTTGTCATATGACTGAATATGTGAATTCAATTTGTAATTACTAGTAGGTTGCAGTATATGTGCAAAAAGCCAAACTTCTCATTGTTTCTCACTGTAACAGAATATTTGAAGGTTCGGTCACATGACCCAGAGGAAGCTATTCGACATGATGTTATTGTTACAATTATTACTGCGGGCAAGAGAGATCTTTCCTTAGTCAATGACCAGCTGCTTGGCTTCGTAAGGGAAAGAACACTAGACAAACGAGTAAGTGCTAATACTTTATTTTCAAGAATGTCTCTGTCTTTAATGTCATTGATAAAAGTGAAAACAAACAAACAAACCCCACAGAAATAGAGAATCTTAAAGGTAGCCATTAAATAGAATACTCTGGGGAAAATAATTTTCATCTTAACAAAGATAGGCATATTATGGAAACACCAATCGCACGCCGTCAAGCAAGTACAGTCATTGGTTAATGAGGAATACTATAAGAGCATAGGAGTAACAATATAGATTTAGGCCAAAGGTCTCTACAGCCTAGTATAATTCTCACAGTGATCAGTTCTGGCTTACATCAGTTTGTCTTTTAAGGATTTCTTCAGTGTACTTGATCACGTTCATCCTAGCTTTCAATGGAACTTTCTCCCTTGAATTTAGTAAGGTCTTCCTTTCACCTGTTTGTACTTGTTGGGCGTCCCTGGCACCTCTTCATGTTTAATGTATGTGTGGGGGAAGAAGTAGTTCTTGAAATGTAGTTCTTGCATTATATGAAATAATAATAAGGAAAAAAAAAAAAAAGCTGTCCCACTTACAGTTAACAAATATGTAGACCTTATATTCTCCACTCCTCTGCTTTCCAAGATAAAGACTCACCTGACTGACTTCCACACAGGTCATTTCATACCTCTGATCATTCTTGTCTGGTTGTTCTGCAGTCCTGGTGGAACCAAGGTAACCAGACTCAGCCTGGCATTCAAAATACGTACAATATTGTGTACATTCTTAGTGACAGAATTTTTTTTCTTACTCTTTAACATTCTGTTTGTCTTTTGCGCTACCTCTGAATACTGAGCCCACAGCTTTGGAGAACTTTCATATTGACTTCAGTATCTTGCATCATTCCAGTGCTGTTCATGCAGTTAGCGCAGGTGGTGGGAAAACCTGATCTTAATCTGAGTTTATTTCATTTTATGTTGTAATGGTTCAGTAGCATAACATTTTTCTATAGTTATTTATCATAGCATTAGATTTTACTACCTCAGATGTCTTATATCAACAAATTGTATGCTCAATGTTCAGTTAATTTTCTAATTCTTTTTATTAAGTGAAACAAATTCCCTCCTGATTCCACCCATAGATTCCCCTCCTTGTGGAATACCAGCCACTTGTTTCTGCCTTTTGACTCCTATGCTTTAGTTAGTGATTTCTGGGGGCCTCAGTGAGTTTTACTGCCATCCCTGTGGGTCTGATATAATTAAGTTTTTGTTAGATATAACTTCCCTTTATGTAAATCATAATGATTAATTCTCCTAATTATTGTTGTTGTTGTTGTCTGCACTTTATTGCTCTTATTGTTTTGCTTCAGTCTGTTTTCCCATTCAAAATCACATTTTCTGATGTGTGGCATTCTTTCTCTTGGAATCATTTGGAAAAAATCATTTCGTATTTGCCATTTTCCTGGACAATTGTTCAATCTGTTCATTGACAGATTGCAGTAATGGAATAGTTAGTATTTGATGCACAATTTCTAAATTCCTGTAGAAATCATGGTTAGGATACCATCTGGTCTTGATGATTTTGTTACTGTTTCCTAGTAAATCTGTTTTTAAACATCTTCTGATTATACTTAAGTTAAGAATCCTTCTCAGACTATTGTCTTGGAATAAAATTGGATTTCAACCCTAAAAAGGAGTCTCGAATGCTTCCTGTTTCTGGAGTCTTTGGTGAACGTGTTTTAATTTACATGCTTACAGTACCAGTTTGGAAACTTTGCAATGGTTTATCAAGGTTTTACATTCAGTTTTATCACAGTTTATTTATGCTTTTCTGTTTTCACTGTTTTGGACGTGGTTCAGTAGTGTTTCAGAGGGTGATATATAGCAATGCCAATTTTTTTTGTTGTTCCTGTTTGGTAGGCAGTGTTATTTCTGTAAAGCATGCCATTCTAGATAACCCCTTTAATTCTTTTATAATGACTTTCTCCTTTTTACATTAACATGTTTAGATGAGAATGTTACTGTAATGGGTTTGGGTTTGGAGAGAAGGGATTTGTCATCTTTATACCTAATAAACCTGATTTTGAGTATATTATATTCGCTATTATAAAGCAACTTCTCGTCCCTGTAGTATGACCTTACTCAATGTTCAGGCATGATTAAGACCACTTCCTTTTTTTTTTTTTTTTTTTTCCCCCCCCCCCCTCACCTATTAGACAATTATCCCCCCCCAAAGTTATTTATGAGACCTAAAATGTTTAGGCTAACTCCTGCTTCTCACTGGCACTTCCAACGAGTCAGAGTGAGATGGTTGTTTCCTTAGCATGAGCAGACTCTTAGCATGAAGGGACTTTCTTTAATACTTTCTGAATTAATTAGTTCTAACTCCTCATTTTCTATATGTACTAAAAACCACTGAGCCTTTTGTCAGCTAATGTTTTTTGTTTCCTTTTTTTAATTGCTATTATTCTTAATTCTGTGGTAGGAATTAAGTATTCCAACAGGTAAGGGATTATCACGATCAGTGTTGTAACTCGGACCTGTAGTCTTTGGTGAAGGAGTTTTACTAGTTAACCAAGATTTTCTATGTAGACTATTAAGTGGGAGACACTATTCTCTCCCTCAATTAATCCTTCATCTGTTGTGAAATGGTTTCTTCTGGTTTCTTCAGCAAGTCAGTGTAAGAGGGCCTGTAGATCCTGTCAAAGTGTTAATGGGACATTTCCTGTTTACATGAATGGGTAGAGTAGCAATCACCAAAAACTGGAAGCTGCAGACAGCTCTTTCTTTCTTTTTTTCTTTAACACCCTCTTATAGTGATTACTTCAAAGCTTAGGCAAAAAGAGGCTTTCTCACTGTTGTGGAAGGTGGTCTCAGAGTTGAAGCCTTAGCAAGCTCAGCTGGGTCTAAGGTGTAGATTCCTAGACAAGTTTGCCAATTTAAGGCTGATGAAAAAAAGCTGCCACCTCTGCTTGGTGCCCAACTCTGAATACATAAATATTCCAAACCTTGGCTTAAGAAATCGCTTATTCAGACATGCCTGTTAAGCTCTACTTAAGTTTTAATACCACCAAACTCCTAGTTTTTCTTTGCTCAGCACATGGGAGCAATGGATTACTCTTTACAGATAATACCTTGCATAGTAAAGAGAAGAAACAAATAGGTATTACAAAGTTTAATTTAGAAACTCTTAATTTTTCAGTGTTTGCAGAGCCTAAATGTAGGAGAGCAGAATGTGGCCATTTTGTTTTTTATGCTTCTACATATTTGCTGTATTTTGTATGCTTGATACCTGTTTACCAAAGCTACTTCCCCATCTCCTTCTCTTCCTTCTCAAGTGGCGAGTGAGAAAAGAAGCTATGATGGGTCTTGCCCAGCTATACAAGAAATACTGTCTTCATGCCGAGGCTGGAAAAGATGCTGCAGAGAAAGTGAGCTGGATAAAGGATAAACTTTTGCACATATATTATCAAAATAGCATTGATGACAAGTGAGTCAACCTAAGCCTTCCTAATTTTAATTGTACAGTGATAAGAGATGCTCTGAAAATGAAAATATGTGCTTATCATGAAAAAGCTGTTATATTACATTCTGTACACGTGGGTTTATGTTTATTAAATTAATAATTACTAAAGATGTATTAAGAACTCCAGGATGGTTGCATTATCTGTTCTTGTATTTATGCTATGTACTGATAGAACTATGTCTGCTATGACGGTAAATTGTCATTAACTAACCTCTGCATGGAAAAAAGCCATCAGATTTTGCTTTTATTATGCTCTGCTGTGTTTGTCTTTTACTTCCCAGAGGTTAGCATGTTAAAATCAACGATCTGTGAGTACTGTACATGTATGTACCACAATGACATCTCCTTTTGTTGGACTACATAGAAATTGACCCTTTAGTTAGAACAGAAACTGAAGAAACGTCAGAAAGTGCTTCCACCATTGTCTGATTTTTCCTGTTTTGTCACTCAGTCCCTTTAGTTTAGAAATATTGTTTTTGGCTTGGGAGAGAAAGAATTTTGGCTCAGAAGATAGTTTTCAGCTCTTACTTCTTTGTCTTTTCACAAGAAAAGTCAAACTATGAAATCACACAATGATGGAAATTGAGCTTAGATTTCTAACATAGCAGACCTGGAATCCAGCCATACCTTTATAGTGTTTTTTAGCATCTTGCATATATAGTCTACTGCTTCAGTATGTTGCATAATCTTAGTAACTAGCCCAAATGGGTGACAGCATCCTTCAATTGCCACCTATTGTATTTAATTCTGTATCACAAAACACTGCTGCAGTTGTGAAGGATCTTGCTTTTGTTTGTCTTGCTGGTCATAACTGTTTCTGTTACGTATTTTATTAATTGCTTTATTAAAAAAAAAAAAAATTGTACACTGGAAGTCTGCTGAGGTAGAATTATCAAAGAGTGGCATCAACTAGGAAATCTCCATGTAATTTATACAAAGCCAATATTGTATTTGTGTGTATGTCAAATATGCTGGAGAGATTTGTATTTTTTTCTGATGTGTTCATAGCTCATTCAGCATTCAGGGAATGAATCAAAGTTCAATGAAAGTTCTATGGTGAATATGTCAGATTTTTTTTCAGTATTCCAGCTTGTTGGAAATGCAGAATATTGTGAAGGATGCAAGTCAAGGAATTTCGAAGGATAACATCATCAAAGCTCCTTTTCTTTGAATGTGATTGTCTTCTAGGAGTCTTGTTAAGCCATATAAGGCAGTCTTTTGAGTGCAGTGACTACATGCTGTTTGCATTTTGGGTGTCCACACTGAAAGACTGGCAGCTCGATTCTCAGTGTTCTTCTAGTTTGGCTGATACCTGGAATTTTAATCAAAATTTTGCTAGTTTTTAAGGTGAAATGAAATTTTTGGTCTGTCTCATTAGGTGATGTACTTAGAGTGGAAGACAGGACAAGTGGCACTATTTTAAGCTAAAAGAGGAAAGGGTTTGATTCGATGTTAGGAAGAAATTTGATGCTCAGAGCATGATGAGGCACTGGTACAGGCTGACTAAAGAAGCTGCGAATTCCCCATGCTGGAGGTGCTCAAGGCCAGGTTGAATGGGGCCCTGGACAACCTTATCTGGTGGGTGGTAGTCCTGCCCATGGCAGAGCATTGGAACTAGGTGGTCTTTTAAGGTCCCTTCAAACCCAGCCTGTTCTATGATTCTATGAAGTAAATGTATTTCAATGTTGTTATTGATAGAGTTCTAAAGATAGTACTTAAAGTAGTAGAACTGTAAAAGTGCTATGATTTTAAAGACTCAACCATTCCAGGCCTTTAAACACACAAGTAGAAGTCAAAATTGGCAACTTTTGGCCTGAATTCTTTCCATATGGAAGGAGGATAAAATATAATGGTGAACAGCTTTCTGAGCCTTGCAGTGTTTTCCTCTGTGCATGTGGAATGACACTAGTCTTTCAAAAGAAAATAAGTACTGCAGTATCACATAGTATTCAGGCATGAGGTGGAACAGAAGAAATTTTTTCTGGACATCCTTAATGTTAACACTTTCTAATATTTTTGATCTAACATTAAGTATTGGTATGCTGTGCTCAAGTCTGAGAACTTGCAGCTGGAAAGGTAGTTTATCACCTGGATGTGCTGAGATTCTTACAACAGATGCATAGGGAATGGTGCAAGATAACTACTTCATAAACACTGTCCTGTTGCCAGCTCTTAATATGCCAGTGAATGACTTTCCTTACAGGAGAAAAGTCAGGGTTCCATAGGTACCACCTGTTCATAAATCTTTACCCTAGCTGACATGGAAGGCATAATACAGCTTCACGATTTGTATTGACAGCTGTTTTTGAAAATGTATCTGTAGAGACATGGACTACAGCACTGTTCAAGGATTAGTAAAGCAGGTAGCTCTGATGCCTCCAATCACCTGTTCTATTAAACAGAGATGGAATCTCCTGAGATCTAAAAACCCTGTTTTCCAAGTCATCAGTAGTGAAAATGAACACCTAAAGGGAAAAAAACAAGTTCTCTTTAATGTTAATGGAATGCCTTGTGATAACTGTATTCATATTCATAGTCATACTTTTATTCCTCTGCCTTGACTTCATGTCCTTTTGAATGTTCTTTGTGTTGAAATAACTTACATTTGACCTGTTTTGCTTTCTCTGCCCTTTGTACAAGGCACTCCTTGGGTACTTACCAGGAATCGTAGCAAACAAAGTCTGTAAATTCAAAATGTCTGTTAATATGGTAATGTGCGACTGGATGCTGTGCACAGCTCTCACTGCTAAGAATTAGATTAATATCTGAATGTTCTTTCATTTTGGAGTGTTACTTATGGGCTATACAGTCATACAGTAGCTTGAGTTTTGCATTTTATTGAAAACTCTCGGTATGTCTACTTCTGTTGTTAGGATTTTGTTGTTGTTTTAAGAAAGATAACTGGATAAAGTTCTTGTTGGCTTGGTTTGCACTCACTTGGGTTTTCCTGTGCTCCTTTTCCTCTATACATTTTGCTGTTCTTTTTCTCTACCTTTTCAATGCTCACTTTACTTTCTGTGTTATAAATAACAGTTTCAAATATTTTGTGTTTGTCAAATGCTACTATTTTATTTTACCCTTCCCCCCTAGGATGCGTCGGCTCTTTACTTTTACTTCCACTTCAGTTAAATTTTTATATCCTCTCCTCTTTATCTGGGCTTTCTACTGTCTGTATCTCTTTTACTTATGCATGAGGATGAACTAAGATTCTTCAAACCTGGAGAAAAAGGAGAATTTGAATGCTGACAAAATGTTTCATCCTTTTAAAGATGAAATTTAATGGAAAGGCTCTCAAGGAGCAGTTCTTGGTAATCTTTCTATCAGCAGTGGAGGTTATCTTTACAGATGAAAAGAGGCCACTTTTCTTCTGTGGGTGAAAAATCTAGTTTCTGTTGTTGTTTTTTCCTTTTTTTTTTCTTTCAGCTCATCTAAAAGATAATGCTAGTTTTGGAAATGTACAGATTTTCTCTCTTCTTTTCCTGCAGATTACTAGTAGAAAAAATCTTTGCTCAGTATCTTGTTCCACACAATTTGGAAACAGAAGAGCGAATGAAGTGCTTGTACTATTTGTATGCCAGCTTGGATCCAAATGCTGTCAAGTGAGTATAATTCCAATTCAGCTAATACTGTTTTGTTTCTTTTTTTTTCTAACATCATCTGCTTATATTATCAAGACTTAAATAACATTATAGGTAACTGATGCTTAACAGTATTTGTGATTTTATTTCAAAATGTTTCCTTTAGCTCCAATAATTTTACATACAAACTGCACGAGGCCTTTAGACAAGAAGGCACCTTGATATTTGAGAAGATTTGTTTTAAGTCTTCATCCTGTGAGAACAATACATTCTCATTGTGCTGTATACATGAAATTGATACAAGTAGATGAATAAAAATGAAAAATGGTCTATTTTGTTTAGAATTGTTATTATTAATACTTTGTGGATTTGATTCACTCAGTCAGGTGTTGCACTTAGTGAACAAGGTAATTTATTTAACACTACATTCAGCATGTTATTGTGACAAACGAATCATGTTTTTCTTTCTGATTTTGCATGTTTTCAGAGCACTGAATGAGATGTGGAAGTGCCAGAACATGCTGAGGAGTCACGTACGGGAATTACTGGACTTGCATAAGCAGCCCACAGTACGGTTTTGAAAAAAATAATACTTTATCAAATGGACTTGTTAGACTAATCTACCTTTTTTTTTAATGCTATATTATTTGTTCAGCTGACTCTTGATTTCAACATGTAGACAGAATTCTGTTGACATTAAGTTGCTTTCAGTAATGCTTGCCAAGTGTATGGCCTCCTTAAATTTCTTCAGAAGAAATTAATGTGGTTTTTCAAGTTTTTGTTCATTTTTGATAGAATTCCTGATTCTCACTGTATAGACTTTAACATTTTCTAAGTGGAATATTTTCTAAATTTTTAAGTATACTTTTAAAAGTAAATCTTCAAATTAGCAGAGACTTTAAATGCATTTAATTTTGGGGTTTTAGTATGGGAGGCTACCTTTAGTGTTTTGGGTTTAATGTTGAGGGATTTTCTTTGTTTATTAGACCTGGTTGTTGAGTTTTTTAGGTCTTTTTGCAATAGAACATGCTGCTGCAATAGAACTGACAGATGATCTTAAAGGTATATTTTCATGAGGGAGACAGTGCTGATGTTTTTTTGTTTGTTTCTGTTTGCTGTTGTCCCCAGTCAGAAGCAAACAGTGCTGCCATGTTTGGGAAGCTGATGACCATAGCAAGTAAGTGTTAATAAGTTCTTTAAACTGCTGTTGCAATGTTCTTGGAAATTATTTTTTTATGAATGTTGTCATACTGAAGTAGCAAATTTATCTTAATAAAATGTGTTTAATTATATAGAAAACCTTCCAGATCCTGGAAAAGCACAAGATTTTGTGAAGAAATTTAATCAGGTTCTAGGCGACGATGAAAAGCTTCGGTCCCAGCTTGAACTGTTGATTAGCCCAACGTGTTCATGTAAACAGGCAGATGTCTGTGTGGTAAGGAAATGGAAAAGCAAACTTTTTAAAATATTTGTGCTTAAAACAGTTATTAAGACCGAATGGTCTATTTTGATACCTTAATATGATTTATATATGTTTCTCATTGCTATGAAATACCTTTTTAATTAACCTGTAAAGATTACTGATAATACAATCTTTGGCAATCATCCTAAGAAAAGCAAACAAATACTGGCTTTATTCCTTCCTGGGGTTATAAGGATCAAACATTAAGTTTAAAAGACTAATTTCATTTTTTTGCTTCATTTTAAGAATCTTTTTTATGTAAACTGTTTTAAACTGTCTCCCAGCACTGATAAAACTTACATAAGTATGAGCACAACAACTATTGCACCATCTGCATATTATTTGTTCATTTTTCTTTGTACAAAATTATCTTGAGATCAATTTTTTTCTCTCTCTCACTTATTTAATATCACTGCTGAGAATACACACATTAATATTAAATCAGGCTTTTCCAGAGATTTACAGTGCCAACAATTGCAGCAATTTGGTTGACAGAAATCTCAATACAGAGCATCAGCAAACACAGGCTTCTTGGTTTTTGCCTAATGGCTCTGTAATTGTCCAGGGAAGAGAACAGAATGGCCTTCAGAATTATGTTCTAACCACTAACGTATGGAATACATCTCTTTCTAAAATAGCTGACTTTGCAATTTGGGAATGCAGTGATGCAGTTTCAAAGGGAAGACTTATTTTCTCTCCTGAAGATTGTTTAGGGCAATCTGAAAATGGCTAGGGCAATTTCCTGGTCTGCGTAGATCTACAGCTTCCAAACTTGAAGTAGAAGGAAGGTTGAGAAATTATTTATTTGAGACTTGAGTTTTAAACTTGTGTTCAAAATAAAAATATTTTTGTATCCACCACCTTCTGCTGAGTTTGCAGCAGAATTTAATGTTTTTGATACTTGTTGCATTCAGAGGGGGAAAGGCAGGTTTTTGATTCCAAGACATTCCCTGGCAAGAACATGGAGTCTGAACATCTGAACTGAACATTCAGTTGGAACTGAAGTGGCATAGTGCTGCAGCATTGTAGCTTCTATTGCATTTTGTTGTTGTTGCTTATGGAATCTGAAGCATGCAGCAGGGTTTATATACAGATCTATGAATTACTCTTGTCTACATAGATACTTAAATTCTGTCTGTTGCACTTAGCACTCCCTTGGTTTTGTTTTGAATTTGGTCTCCATTTCCTTAAGAAACACTTAAGAAAGAAGTTTACATGCATCTTGAGTTTTAATGCTGTTGCAAAGCATGCCTACTTTCACTGTAATGTGATAAAGATCCAGAAATAACAGCAGTCCTCCTTAAAATACATTTCATTGACTATTTACACAATTTCTGTAATTAAAAGAACTAATTTTTAACTTCTTCAACGTGCTTAGGAAATAATTAACGTGAGAATAATTATTGTTGGTAATGTAACATTCTTGTAGAGAGAAATAGCCCGGAAACTTGCAAATCCTAAGCAGCCAACAAATCCCTTTCTGGAAATGGTCAAATTTCTTTTGGAGAGAATTGCTCCTGTACATATTGACTCAGAAGCCATTAGGTAAGTTTGGAAGATCATAGGAGCTCATGAATGGTTACAAAGTTGATTTAAGTAAAAAAAAAAAAAAAAAAGAGATTTGCTTGGGAATGGGTTATACAGGTTAGTCTGCCCTAACTGTAGATAGACATTTAAAAATATGTATTTTACATTAATATCTTGCATTTCTAGCAGTGTGGGGTCTTGGTTTTGGTTTTTTTTGGGGGGGAGAGGGGATTTTTTTTCTTACTGCTTTGCAATGCTACGTCTATAAATGATGATAAAATCTAGCAGTTGTTCCCTGTGAAATTGCAATTTGTGGGGTGTAAGGTGTGAATATGATGATCATAGCTCTCACATAGTTAACTGCAGCACGGTCTTCAATATAACAGCTGAATTAATTAATTTTTATGGGATTGAGTAAGAGAATGTTTCTATTCCTTTTGAGACTTGTCTGGCAACCTAATTACGTTTGGAAACATTTGCTACTCTGTGTTGATCTGAATGCTACCAACATGTCTTTTACCTAAGCAATTAAATTTTGCAGTAAGCTAAGTCAGAAAGAAAAGGAATAATGAAAGAGTTTAATTTAAGAAAAAGATTATAACAAAAACACCAAACAGACTATCAGTGTCCCATAAATTATTGCCAAAACCAGGTAATCTTGCTGCTCAAACTTGACATTGCATGTTTTCAAGTTCTTTTTTTTTTTTTTATTTCTTTGTTTTTCTATCTCTTGTTTCAGTGCACTAGTAAAATTGATGAATAAATCAATAGAGGGGACAGCTGATGATGAAGAGGAGGGTGTAAGTCCTGATACTGCAATTCGTGCAGGACTTGAACTTCTCAAGGTAATTTACATTAAATAATCTACATTAAAGTAGCTAAGAATGAATGTTAGTAGTAGTATTTATTTAAATATATTTTAAGTATGTGCAAGACATTATTTAGTGAACTTTTGTAATGACAGAAAGGTTTTGATTGCTAATACTTGCTTGGGGAAAATAATATAAAAATAACCAGTTTTTGGGAAAAGTATGTTTCACAAAGGAAACACAGAATAGAAGTATTCTCCTTAAAGCAGGAATTGGTTTCTTAGGGAAGTCAAAGAGGAAGATAAGGACATGAAGTGTGAAGAGGAGAAAAGGGCAGAGTAGGAGAGGCGCTTCTTGATGGCTTGTACAGTGCTGTAAGGAAAGCAGACAAGGAGGGGGGAAGGTGTTGATGAGTGAGAATTGCCTGAAGGAGAGAAGGAAGGACTTGAAATATCTGGATAACATCTGTGATAGATTTAGTAGCTTATTTTCAATATGTTATAAAGAGGGCTGTACAGTCAGAAAGAAGGGCATGGAGGGGCAGTTTAAATAATTGAGGTGAGACTTTTCTCACGTGTGAATGAACAAGTTGAACTTCATGGAGACATATTGCACCAAATTTGGTAACGGCAGCAATGCATTAGAAACAGTTATGCAGAATTACACAGGGAAGCAAAGTTTGTTTGTTCATGTAGCTCAGAGAAGAAAGCTGTTAAGGTTGAAGGCTTAGTTGCTGTGTGACATGGATACCTTTAAGAAAGTCACTTCAGATATTGATACAAACAACTCTGATCAAAGAAACCAAAATAAGATAAATATTAAAAAATACAGAAAACATGTGCATTTTTTTAATTGATCTCCCTACAAAGTATTATTTGAACTTTGTTATACATAACATAGTTTTCTTCTGAGATAATGGTTTGTTCTCTTCTTGCATCCTTGCACACTTAGTTTTTTATTTAACATGACTTCTATTTAAAATAATGAGTATTCGATCAGTTTAGATTAAAAGACAGTAATTAAATACTGTGCTTGTTTTAACTTTCTTGATTTCTTGATTTCTTTTCTGCTCAGAAACCAGAGATTATGGAGAAATTAGGATTTCGGTTCAATTACATTTAGTTGAAAAGTGTTTTTAAGTAGACTGGAATATAAGTGAATAATTTTGGATAATTATTCATTTTAATAGTTATTTTTCCATATTCAAATAATGTTATATCTTATAAAATGTTTGGAGGAAAGGAGGCCCTAAAGAATAAAATGTAGATGAATTTATTTGAAAATGTCTGTATAACTTTCTCCAAAAATGTAGTTTTTGAATGTAATAATCTCATGTGAGCATGTAATAACTATTTCTGTTGACGGTAAGGCTCCTGAACAGCTGTAAGTTTTTCTCTGATGATTCACTTACCTTGGAGAAATATACCTTTATACCTATGGTTTAATATGTATCTACAGGTTCTGTCCTTTACACATCCTACCTCGTTTCACTCTGCAGAGACCTATGAGTCTCTGCTGCAGTGCCTCAGGATGGAAGATGATAAGGTAGCTGAGGCAGCCATACAGATTTTCAGAAACACGGGTCACAAAATAGAAACAGACCTGCCACAGATAAGATCGTGAGTGTGTTTCTTTACATGCTGTTTCTCATACCCTGACTTCTGGCTCTTGGTAGTTAATTCAGAGTATTGCCCCTGAAGTTACATTACAGCCTTGTGAATATGAACAGCTTATCTTCCATCATTTTGTATTCTTTCACAAAGTTTCTGTCTCTTCATTTTTAAATTCCCTGTTCTCACATTATTTATTTATTTAAGATGTTACCTGCTTTTGAAAGTCCTTTTATGTCCTAGACATGTTAAAACCAGAGTGTAGCATGTTTCCCAGGTTACAAAACAAGCAACAACAGAAATATGGTGGAGATGTAATTTCTTGGCACAATAATTTCCTTCACATGATATTTCTATCTTTGTAAGGAATGAAAACATGATCTCTAGTTAACAGCTCTGTTTTGAAACAAATTGAGAAACAAGTTCCAAAAGCAGGCATAAATTTCTAAGAAAGAATAAAAGGCTGTCTATATGTTGTCATCATCATATTCGTGTTGGTTAAAGCTACATAATCTACTAAGTATTCACAGACTTTACAATTTGGTGACTGACATCTAAAATGTTAAAATCAGCCTTTTAGTAACTAACTAATCTGGGTTATAAACTAGAGGTTACAAGTTCTCATATATTGAAATACTTGCAATATTACTACTGAGCAAAAACGTGTCAGAATATAGGCAGTAGTTCTAGATTTCATATGCTCAGTGATGTTTACCATAAATGAAAAAGTTTCGTTTCAAGTAACCTGTTTGGCTTCTTTATTTTTATTTTTTAAACCCACTGTGTGCAGACTGCTCGCTGCCCTTTGGAGTAGGGTTCACCGGTAGCAGCCCAAGTTCTTCCTCACATGAGAAACAAATGGTTTTGTGCCCCACGTCATGGACAGGGAATTCTAAATGGTTCTAGTGTTTTTTGAGATGTTTCTGTGTCAGGTGTTCTGTAAGCAATTCTGTCATTTTGACTCAGTAACTGAGTGCTGAACATCATGAGCTAATGTCTCAGATATTGCTGTCTTAGGTGACAGGCCAGCCTTCCCACACTCTTGTGAGTCCCTGCAGTGGCTTCTGCCCTGCGCTTTCCTTCAGTGACCACTGATGAGCAAAAACAGATTTCAGGGGTCTCAAATGCAAAACTCTAAGCGGTTCCTAATCTGCTCATACACTGCAAATAAAGACTAAATTTAAAGCAGTAAAAGCCTGTAAACCCACTAATGTTGAACAGCTGTTCCTAGGTTTTACAAATTTTCTTCTGCCCCGTTGCTTCCAAGCGTGATGGAATAACAAGCCCCCACTGTTGGTTCCCCCCACGCTATAACCTTCATAACCTTATTTTGATCACTGTTTTCTTTCATGTTTGATTTTTCCCTCTGAGCCTTTTTCTGCCTGTGTACAGTCAGATGTGCAGCAGGTAATATTAAATATTTTGTTTGTTTTCAATTTATTATGGTCTTTTTTGAACTGACTTCAAAGGAGCGCATGATTTGTAAGACCATGTTCTGTAGAGATGTATCTGTATAGGTGAAAAGTTTCATGTTTTGTAGATCACAAACTGTATTTTGAAGTATTTTATTTAATGTTTACAGAACATTAATTCCAATTTTGCATCAGAAAGCAAAAAGAGGCACTCCCCATCAGGCAAAACAAGCTGTTCACTGTATACATGCCATATTTTCAAATAAAGAAGTGCAACTTGCTCAGATCTTTGAGGTATGTCTTGCTTTTTTTTTGTTTTTAAAATTTGTTTCTGTTCTTAGTTGAGACTAATGATTAATTTCTACTTCTAATTAACAGATAATTTATGAAGTCAGCCTACAGATGTATGGTAGTTGTCATTACTTTTACAATAGAAAATTATTAATATTTCTGTTTCTTGTAGTCTTTGTAACATTCTGATACATAAGGTGCTCCTTTTTTGTCTATATGGGAGAAGGTAGAGGAAAATAAAGCAAATATGCTGGAATGCTCCACACCAGATCTCAGGAGAATGCATGTAGCAGATTCTAAATGGAGAATAACATCCTCTACTTTCAAACCATATTGAGTTTCCTTGTCTAAGATCTGTGTCTGTGCATTACTTTCTCACTCAGAAAGTGAATGCAGAGTAGTACACATCTACAAGTGAAGACACTAGCTTACTCCTCTCTTACTACTTAGAAAAGTGGTAAAGGAAAAAAATCATACGTAGGGCAGAGAGGTTACTTTTCACTATAAGCTCTTAAATAACACTAATATTAATATGCACTTGTAAAATATCATAGATTCTCCATCATGGCCATCTTTGAATGTATATATAATTCAGAGGTGTGAAAATCTTTGAATTAAGTTTACAGAGTGTGATCTCTCTGCTTAGACTTACATGAGAGTGCAAGTGCACGTTCCCTTCTCTACTATCATGTTACTGTGGAAAGGTACTGAGTGATACAGCAACCTGGAATTATCATAACTGTTGTCTTGAAGGAAATACTGATCACCAGTGGAAACAACTATTTTCAGGATTGTACAGTTGTTAGTTTTAGGGGTTTTTTTTGACCTGCCATTATTTTCTGACACTTGTTAGCTACTTTTCAACTTTCTACAACTCGTGAAGAACATAGAGTCAAGTTTCCTCCCATTTCTCCCAGTATTTAATGTGTTTCACTGTCAAAACAGGATGAGAACATAAAATCATATTGCTCCTATCTCACGTGAGATTTTAATTATTCTGTTAATTGGGAAATTGCATTCTTTCTCCATTCTGTTTTGCAAATGTTTCTAATTCTTACGGAAAAAAAACCCCTGTAAAAGTCGTCTGCAGCCCAGTATTAAAATAAGGTGTTTTTTAGGCATGGTGATTTACATATCTACAGCTCATTTTTAATATATACATACTCTTTTTTCCTCAGCCTCTTAGTAGAAGTTTGAATGCTGATGTACCAGAACAACTTATTACTCCGTTAGTCTCACTGGGTCATATTTCTATGTTGGCCCCAGACCAGTTTGCTTCTCCAATGAAATCTGTTGTTGCAAATTTCATTGTAAAAGATCTTCTAATGAATGACAGGGTAAGATCTTCTTTTTTTATTAAGTCCTTACAATTCTCTGTGTTTGTTATTGGGGAACAGGGCTGTTTTGTTTTGCTTTGTATTTGCAGAATGGTTCAAAGGAATGTTCTATAAATGACTCGTAAAGAGATGTCACGTCATAGAAAAATCTTCTGTATGAAAGAAAGCTCAGTCCAAAACTCTGTTTTGTTTCTCTCTACATTTTCTGTATGGGTTGAACCAGTTCTTAAACTTACATGAGTATCTGTAGTCAACAGGTGAGAAAAATGGAAAGTTGTGGTCTCCAGATGAAGAGGTTTCTCCAGAAGTACTAGCAAAGGTGAATGGCCAGCTGCCAATAACTATGTATATGTTTGAGTTTTAAAACTTACTTTTTTGAAGTTGTGCAGTGAGGAGTTTGATAAATCTCTTTAGAGTGTAGTAAATCTCTTTAATTACTTTTGTATTAGGTGTTTGGGTTTTTTTTAGAAGCACTGTTCTAGGTTTTCTGTCAATTATATAAATACACCATTACAAAATTGGTGGAAACCATGCATTTTGGTGTCTTGGCTGAGTATATTGAATGCTGAGAAAATTAAGACAACCAAAAGTTGCAGTTTTCCTTGTCAGAGATGTTATTAGTCTTTATTGACTGTAAATAAAGTTTATATAAATTGAGATTTTGAATTTTCTTTGTTCTCTTTGATAGGCTATTTACTGTGATTCTAGTTGTGACTGTTTTTAGAAAGGTTTGTGTAGTTGCTTTTATTGTTGATAATGTAGCAGGTATCATAGATGTACTTGTGAGAAAGCACTGAACCACAGCTGATAGTGCCTTTCTCTTTCTGTAAATATTACTGCTTTGTTCTGTTCCTTTTAAAATATATCAACTCTAAGAAGTAGGAGTCTTTGGAAGCTTCTGTTTGATAGAAATGGACTGTAGCACATAACAAGTCTAGAAAGTAAGTTCATTGTTTGTTTGTCCATTTTCGATAGGTGCAAGCAATTAAACTTCTGGTACGCTGGCTGCTGGGTATGAAAAACAACCAGTCAAAATCTGCAAATTCCACACTCCGACTGTTATCAGCTATGCTTGTCAGTGAGGGAGACTTGACAGAACAGAAACGAATCAGGTCAGATTCTGTTACTTTTAGGCTTATAATAACATTATTGTGGAGTTGTGTACTAAAACCAGTAATTTGAATCCTTTTAGAATCTTAACGTGTGAAGGGTAATGTTGGGTAATATTGAATAATAGGAGGTGGATCTGACTGGAGTTTAAAATTTAGGACTGAATGGTGCATATGAAAATATTCTTCATGCTGATTCTTTCTTGCAGTCTACTCATAATATAGCTTAGAACACTGTAGATATCTTGCTAGTAAAAGACATTCCAGAGAGACTTGCAGGAGTTTCTTTGAAAAAAACTGAACAATCACGTTTAATACATTTAAATGTTGGGTAAATTTTGGGTGGAGCATCTTCCAATGTGGGGTTACTTTACACCACATCTCCATTCAGAGGGTAAGGGAAATCTGTAACAAATGAGTTGCTTTGATTCACGTAGTGGTATGCAGACAAGAAAGAGTGCAATAGAGCTGCAGAGCACCTTATTTTCACAAATGTCATTAAGTTAATTTAACAACATGAAGCTGTTGAGCTGGTCAGACTGGGAAGAACCTTGTGTTGTAAATGGTGTTGAAAAAAGGAAGAAATTGTGATACACAAGTAATTTAAGCAGAGTTTTGGGGTTTTTCCCTCCTGTTTGTATAGTAAATCCGATATGTCTCGACTACGATTAGCTGCTGGCAGTGCAATAATGAAGCTTGCACAGGAGCCATGTTACCATGAAATAATTACCCCAGAACAGTTCCAACTCTGTGCGCTTGTCATTAATGTAAGTAACTACTTTTATATTGAAGTGATTCTTAGAGTTCAAAGTCCTTCATCTGAGCTTTTGTTGCTGCTAAATTGATTATTTAATATTGCTCATTGTGGCTTTCGAGAGTTCTTGAAGCTGCAAATACTTATTATACAACACTTGTTGATATTTTTAAAACATGTCACCCCATCATTCCAGTTGGATGTTTTCCATTTTTATTTTGTTCTAACAAAATTGTTACGGTTGCATTCTTATGTTTTACTTTGTTTCAGGATGAGTGCTACCAAGTGAGGCAGATATTTGCTCAGAAACTGCATAAAGCACTTGTGAAATTACTGCTCCCTTTGGAATATATGGCAATCTTTGCTTTGTGTGCCAAAGA
Source organism: Centrocercus urophasianus (assembly GCF_019232065.1). Taxonomy (NCBI): domain Eukaryota; kingdom Metazoa; phylum Chordata; class Aves; order Galliformes; family Phasianidae; genus Centrocercus; species Centrocercus urophasianus. The sequence continues at coordinate 21,165,612 of NW_024884475.1, read as the reverse complement.
TCCTGTGAAGGAGAGAAGAGCACATGCCAGACAGTGCTTGCTTAAAAACATCAGTATACGAAGAGAATATATTAAGCAGAATCCTATGGCTAACGGTTAGTGTTTCAGTAAATTTGTGAAGAATACAATGGTTGAATGCTAAATTGGAAGAAGTAACGGTTGAAAGTTAAGCAAATTGCTTTCATAAAGAAATACAAAGTTAATTTGTTTTCTCATTTTTTATATTTATCACATTTAAATCTAAATTTACTTTAGCATTAACCATAAAATACTTTTCTATATATTGCTGAGAAACGTATGTGTAAAGTACAGTACTGTTATTCTGGTAGCTGTTTTGCTTGAAAAATAAAATTTTGTTTTTTGATATGTTAGGTTTTATGATCTCTTCCTGATTTGGGGCCAAATAGTTTCAAAGTAGTAAAACTCATTTATATTTAATGATGGGGCAAACTGGAGGTGTCTCTGCCTATAGCAGGAGGGTCAGAACCAGGTGATCTTAAAGTTCCCTTGCAATCCAAACTATTCTAAAATTCAGAAAATAGAATCTGCAGAAAAAGGAACACAGACTGAAGTTTTATGTTCTGTGTATTTGGAAAAGTAATACTTGAAAATATTCTGTCTTGTGATGCTTGTCTGTATGTATGTATAACAAAGAGATTGGTTATGATTTTTGTTTCTTACTGCAGAAAAATTGCTGTCCTTGCTGCCTGAATATGTGGTACCATATATGATTCATTTACTGGCACATGATCCAGATTTCACAAAACCTCAGGATGTTGATCAGCTTCGTGATGTCAAAGAGTAAGTGGTAAATGATTCTAGAACTATTTTCTGTGCTTAGAAAAAATTGTTAGGAAAATGATCCCTTGTTTTGCAGTATGCTGTTGATAAAACATTAGTTTTGGAAAAGGAGGAAAACTTGAGAAACTGCTTAGCAGTGTATTCTGAAACACCAAATGGTAACCTTTAACCTTTATTAACTGTTTAGGCATCCATCTCTCCACATCACCATTCTTTGTTTTTGATTTTTCTTTTGTATTCATTTTGGATGGAGCTGTAAGCTAACTTGTTTTGGTACCACGAAAGCACATATAATGACATATTACAATATACCTATAATTAGAAAAACAATTATTTGCACAAATGTACATGTCCATATCTTAATTCTTTTTGTACTTTTATCTATGAGAATCCCAGTCTGATTTTTTTTCTTTAGTTGAAGACCTGAATTTGTCCTGATTTCTGAGTTACTTGACTCACACTTGGTCAGAACCTGGAGTTGAGAAAGATTTCTTAACTAATAATCAAGTCTGTTTTGTTTTTTGTTTTTTTGAGGACTTCTTGTTCTTGGCCACACCTGAAAGCACTCCACTGTGTTCTTTACTGTTTTATCCAGAATTGAACAAGTTCTGATTTGCAGTTGTTCCAGTGCAGTACTGTGAGAAGTACTTTGTAGTGCACAGAGTTTTTTGGACATCCCTTGTATGGCTGTCCTTTGTTGCCAGATTTCCTCCCTCATTCTTGTCACAGGCTGGCTGAACTAGCCAGAGAGGACTGCTCCAAAGAAAGAAGTGCTATGTACAGGAATCTTGGCAGGAATGCTTCTCTGAAAAGTTTTCTGAGATAAATCCAAAACATTTTTCTCCTAATGTAATACAACATTTCTTTCAGGACTTCTGAGAGCCACAGTGTTCATTTTGAAGTGTTGACTTAGATGCTTATACACTTGTAGAAGCAGACTGGCAGTGTGTTTTGCAGTTGTCTCCTCAGTTCATCTTGAGTTTTATGTAGCCTAAATATAGTCAAATACAGAAATACATGCTTAGTGAGTTCCTTGTTTGTAATTTGTGATATTTACACTTACAGTGTCTTTTGAGGCTGTCCTGTAGAGTTATGTTTGTTTTTGTTGTTGTTTCTCTCTCAAAAAGGTGTCTTTTCCCTCTGAATTGACATTCCAAAGAAATAATGAAATGCATGCAGAGAATGAACTTTCTTTATGTGACTGTTCTTCTATTGCATCAGCTGTATCTGGCCTATTCACTTGGGATCCTTTAGTATGTCTGTTCCAGTGTTTATGTAGTGTGGGTAACAGTTGAGCAGTTGTATAGTTTGAGCTAGTTTTGTGTGGTCATGATAAATTGTTGGCAGTATGGTACCCATAGCCTGAGATAGTGATTGTAGAATTGCTGGAATTCTTTCTATTCTGAAGCCTAAGACTGAAACAGTTATAATTAAAGGTCTAGACTCTGTTCTCCTCTTTGGATGCTATCTGTTCATGATTTTTTCAAATTGACTTAGTTGCTTAAAGAAAAGCTAGCACAGCTGACTTTTTTTTTTTTCTTCCCAGAGAAGCTGCTGTATAAAAGTTGGAATGTAACTGTGATTTATGGCTTTTTAGGTGCCTGTGGTTCATGCTTGAAGTTTTAATGACAAAGAATGAGAACAATAGCCATGCCTTCATGAAAAAGATGGCAGAGAACATCAAGCTTACACGAGATGCTCAGTCTCCTGATGAGCCAAAGGCCAATGAAGTAAGAAGTGCAGTTCAGATGAGTGTTTGGTGATGGGCTAAGGGTTTCACAAACTACTTGCTGGACAGGACTTACAGGAAATTTAAAAACATTAGCTCAGACATTTAAATTCTTTTAGAGTGTGCTAATTGGAAGCTTTGTATGTGTGCTACCAGTCTCATTCTTTCTGAAACTTGTTGACCTTAGCCAGCACACAGTACCAGAAAAGTTATTAAACAAGATTTGTTAAATATTCCTGTTATTCTGTAGTGCTTATTTTAATTCCAAATATCTGATTTTCCAACATAATTATTTTCTGTTGTTGAGGAAATACTGTAGTATATGGCTGCTGTTAAATATATGTTACCAGCTGAGAAGAGAAACCATTTATGGTGATTCCATCAAGAGCTTCTATTACACAGCTTAGATGTCTGTAGTTTTATTACGTTTTATTAAATAGCGTAATATTAAAAATGAGGAATTCTCTGTTCTAAGAGCCAACAGCATGGTTAATGACATAATTACAAAATATGTCCTTAGTAGTGGTTATTTCACATACAGATTCAATTTGCTAAAGAACTGCATTCTCTACGCAGCAAGTAATTCCTAAAGCATAATTATTTTTTTTTCTTCAGAAACTTTATACAGTATGTGATGTAGCACTGTGTGTAATCAACAGCAAAAGTGCTTTATGCAATGCAGATTCACCAAAGGACCCTGTATTGCCAACCAAATTTTTTACACAACCTGAAAAGGTAAAGTTTTATTAATTTAATTTCCAGGGTAATAAGGGGAAATTCTTTGATTGTTGCAGTTGAGATCATGTCATGGAAAAAGGCATATATTTTTTCCTTAACCATATAGTTGGTATCACCAGGTGTACAATAAGCTAGATGTGTATCAGCTAACATTTGCCAGAAATGTTTGTGACCTGGTGAGAGCTATATGGAGTAAACATCAACATGCTGCAGATATTGCTAGATCATTCTGTTGAATGTACATGTTGAATGTACACTGTAGTACAGTGTTGTACATGTTCTCCTGAATGTATGGGGATATATGTATATTCTGACTGTGTATTTAATTAGAATGCAAAACAGCCAAAAAAGAAAAAAGGAACATTTCTGACCTTCTGTGATGTTTTAGCTTTAATAGCTGGCTATTTTGTTTGATGCCCAAACCAGTCCTCTTATTGCCCAGCAGTAGTCCAAGTGAGTGTATCTCTACTGCCAGCAATAATGCTGATGTTACTTCAGAGACATATTTTTAAAAATGTATGAGTGGACCCATAGTAATTGTCCATACTAGTTTTGATCATACCAAGCAATGCATTTCACATTTTTCACCGTCTGAGACTGTTAACTGCCTTAGCAGAGTCCATTTAAACCAAACACAGTCTGGTTAATTAATTCTGGTTTGAGCTTCCCCTGTGTTGGGAAGCTGGTGTCTGTGATAGGTGCCTGCATTCAGGTGTGGTGTTTTGTCTCTGTAAACTGTAGTCAGAGTGACAAAGTTCACAACTTTCAATTTTTCTAGAGAAGATAGCACTTGTTCTCCTTTAGGGCTTCCCATAAAAAGGTGGAAGTGAAGCAAGAGGGAAATCAATTTTACTTCATTTCAAGTGATCCATGTCATTTAAGAAGAAAAAATGTAAATTCCAGCTCCTCATATGCCACACTGTTAGTAATGCTCTTTCAGATCTCCTCTGAAGCACTAGTGTGACTGATCTTCATTAGGTTTATTCATTATCGATAGAAGGTCGAGGCTCTGGGTAGACTGATCTAGTGAGTGGCAGCCCTGCCCACAGCAGGAGCATTGGAAATAGGTCCTTTTTAACTCAAGCCCCTTTGTGATTCTGAGGTGGCATAGTGCCATCACTCTTGAGAAATCAATCATGTGTAAATGTAAAAACAACAGCAAGATTGAGAGATCGAGTGCTAATTAATTTTTTTTTTTTTTTAATAGGATTTTTCCAATGACCGGAATTACGTTTCAGAAGAGACAAGGGTTCTTCTTTTGACAGGAAAGGTAGTATATTCTGACAAGTTACAATTAATTTGAAGATTATTGTGATTTTAAATGTTCTCCTTAGCTTGATAATAAACCATAAAGAGAATCATGATACTACAAAAAAAATTGTATGAAGAATTTGTATACAGTGATTCATCATTCATTCATTTGAGGGAAGAATGAATGCTTTTAACTCCATATACTACTCAGTGTGGACAAAACACCAAGGTAGTACAGAGGATGGAGAACATAAAGGTAACAGAGGCATAGGTTCTTGATTTTGTCTTTCAGATAGTAACAGGTTTTTTCTTTATTCAAATAACTATGGCATAAAACTATAATTCAGATACTTAATTCTGTGATGTTGCTAGGATTGATTATCGTAGATTTGTTGTCTTACTACTTTCAATATAACTGCTAAAGCTGTTAAATTTAACTATAAATGTCTATATCCATCTGATCATTTTAATTCAGATATAATTTGGCTGACACTCCATGTGGAAGAGAAAATACCTACCATGTCTTTCTTGTGAGGAGGAAAACATAAACAACAGTCTATTCCAGTTTTCTACCAGCCACTCTTTTTTAGGGGGATTCTTTCTTTCTTGGGATTCCTAGGTTGCATTTAAAGTTCGTTGGAATACCTTTTATCACAAAGCTAGCAGGTTGTTTTCTTGAGTTTAGTGAAACAATGTTGGCTGACCTGTAAAAGAACAGTATAAATTAAATCTCTATGTAAATCGTATGTTTTTTTTTTTAATGTTCATGTTCTGTGTTCAGTGAACAGTGAAAGCAGTTCAGGAAACGGTGAAAGAAATTACTTTCTAAATCTTCAGTCAGAGCAGAACTTTGTAGTAATGGTTCATTTTAAGGGTAGAAGCAAGCAATCGCTCCATCAATAGCCATCATCTCAAACTGCTCCTCATGCTGTTTTTTGTTCTTTACAAAAACTCCTGCTATCAGAGCAGTTCATGTGGGTGAGTTCTGCTCAGCTGGCGGAATGCTGTATCTTTCCACTTTATGTTCACACTTCAACACTAGCCTGGATGCTGCTCAGCAAGCTGGTTAAGCTTGTTACGCTGGCAGGAAAATAGGGACGGGGGCATGTAGATAGTTGTGTGCTCATTTAGCAAGTGTTGGCATTATGTTAGGAAGAGAGGAGGCAGGCAGAAGACTACCTTCTGTAAGCTATTCCTTGTTGGATAGCAGTTGGTAGTAGGCTGGTGTTATCTGTTTGCTGTTGTAATTGTTTCACTTTTAATATATATTTGATATATTGATATACAACTAAAGGAGAGTTTGTGGTTAGTTGTATAAATGTAGAACATTTCTCTTTTGATAAAGTATTCAGCAAATGAGGCTACAAAGGTGCCTTACCATAAAATAGCAGGATTTTTGAGTTATGTTTTTTTCTCTTGTACTCTCTTAGAATAGAGTTTTATAGAGAATCAAGAGGGCAGGGTGTCCTGTGTCGAGCTAGCATTGTTTAAGTAATTGTCAGTGTTTTGGGAAAATAAACTTTAATTCCATGCTCTGATAGAATGCAGACACTTGTTTTTCTTACTTTCTTTTCAGAAAACACAGATGTAGAAAGGCACCCCATTAAATCAGGCCAGTGTTTCTACTGGCCTTCTTTTATCCACTGACCAGATTAATATGATCATGCAGTCCTAGCCACTTTATTTTGCATGCTTCCAAGCATATATGATTTCTAATGCAGTGCTAGACTCTGTATCTCTGTCTGTTGGTTTTGATGTCTGTTTATGGTGTTCACAAATTTGTCTGCTCGTGTTTTGAACCTACTGATATTCTGCCTTCACACCCTCTTGATGAGGAAGTACTTTATTTTTTCTCTCAAACATTTTCTGTCTCACCTGAGTTGCACCAAATGCTTCCTGTTTTCTAAAAATACCCAGTATATTGAGCAAATAAAACATGTTACAAGCAGAAATAAATATTGATGCAGCTACTGAATGGTAGTTACTTTGGTAACAGGCTTTTTACAGAGATGTTGCTTTCTGATGGCCAAATGTTATCTAATATCTGTGGTATCCCTCTGTTGCCTCTTCTTCAGCTTCCTTGCATGGAAATTAATTTTTCTTGTGAGAATTGTAGAATCATAGAATAATGATTCTAGAATCATAGAATGCATTAATCTCCAAGGAAACATGAAATTACATTAAGAATATGACATGTTAGTTGAGAGAAGTCAAGGAAGTTTTTTCTTAAGAGATGGGAAAGACTTACAGCTATTCAGCGTGATCAAATCATTCAGCAGCCATAGCAAGATACAAAATACCATCTCTCTATCAGAGTACCACAGCATAGATGGTGTATTAAGAAATTATGACTCAACAGTGTGCCTTGGCAGCTTGAGAAGGCCAACCATACCCTCGGGTACATGAGGCCCAGGCCCAGCACTTGCCAGCCCTGCAAGGGAACAGGTTGTCTCCTTGTGCTCTGTGCTGTGCAGCCTCACCTGGAGCTCTGTACATGTTTAGACACGACAATATAGCAATTACATAGAACTCTTAAGAGGGGTCCTGAAGAAGGGCTACAGAGACAGGGAGGGGTGTAGAGGGCAGAATGTCAAGACTAAGTGGGAGTCTGATAAATGTTTACAAATATCTGAAGGATATGGGTGACGCCAGGCTCTTCTCGGATGTGCACAGCAATAGGACAAGGAGCAGTGGCCTAAAACTTGAACATAGGAAGTTGCATACAAACATGCAGAAGAACTTCTTTACAGTAAGGATGATGGAGCACTAGAACAGGATACCCAGGGAGGTGGTGGAGCCTCCTTCTGTGAAGGTATTCAAGACCCATCTGGATGCCTACCTGTGTGATGTATTGTATGGATCCTGCATTAGCAGGGGGACTGGATTTGGTCTCTTTAGGTCCTTCCAACCTGTGTGATGTTGTGATTCTATGATTTCTGTGATTCTTCACCAGAGGTTGGCCAGGCACTGGCACAGGCTCTCTAGGGAAGTGGTCATACTAACAAGATGCTGGAGTTCAAGAAGCATTTGGGTGATGCTCTTAGAAGTATGGTTTGAATGTTGGGTGGTTTTGTACTGAGCCAGATGTTGGATTCAATGAATCCTTGTGGGTGCCTTCCAACTCAGGATGTTCTGTGATTCTGTACACCTGCTTTCTGTGGAGTAGAAATGTATGTGTTTTCTACTGGTGCAATGAGTCCAATTTTGCATTATATTTTGAAGAGCTTTTTCCCAAAGACTTTTTGCTTTGCAAATATGGGATGTTGCTACATCCTTTTGATCTAGTATTATCCAACATCGTGTTTCTTATTGCTACTTCTTTAAGCACTATCACAGCTGGTGAGGGGTTGGAGCACAAGCCTTCTGGGGAGCGGCTGAAGGAGCTGGGATTGTTCAGTCTGGAGAAGAGGAGGCTCAGGAGAGCTTATTGCTCTATTGGGGAGGTTGTAGTGAGCTGGGGGTCGGCCTCTTCTCTCTTGTGACCAGTGATAGGACTAGAGGGATGCTTCAAGCTGCCCCTGCGGAGATCCAGGCTGGATGTTAGGAAATACTAGTTTCACTCAAAGAGTGGTCAGGCACTGGAATGGGCTGCCCAGGGAGGTGGTGGAGTCACCGACCCTGCAGGTGTTCAAGGAACATTTGGATTTTGTGTTGAGGGACATGGTTTAGTGAGAACTATTGGTGATAGGTGGATGGTTGGACTGGGTGATCTTGTGGGTCTTTTCCGACCTTGGTGATTCTGTGATCGTGTGACTTCAAAGCAGGAAAGAGAACAATTGATGAAGTGCCATTAAATGATGAGAAATAAAACTGTGATAGACTGCTTGTTAATTAAGGATGAGGTCTGTAGCTCTAAACTGATGGCATCATGACCGAGACTGTTAATCCAGAAACAATATTTTTAAATATTCAAGAACATATTTAAAAATGTGTCTGAAAATTCCTGTTTTTAAAATAAAACCATTTTCTTTTAGCCAAAACCAACTGGTGTGTTAGGTACAGTAAACAAACCATTGTCTGCAACTGGAAGGAGACCGTATATTAGAACTACAGGATCAGAGACTGGAAGCAATATCAGTGTGAACTCTGAGCTGAGCTCTTCTGCAGGAAACAGATCAAGGTACAGAAGCATGCATGAAATACGCTGAAATGATCTTGATTATTTATTTATTTGGAACTATTTCATTTTAAAAACTTGTGTATGTTTGTATAAATTGGTTTGAGTGCAGGTGGTCTTTACTTTTCCTCCATATCTTTGCTAGAATTGGCTATTTCTATCTGATAGAATTTCCATCTGAAACACGAGTTAGTTTAGAGTAACAATCATGATGTTTGTGAAAATAATTGCATGACGCTGTGTCTGCCATAAAGGACTTGGCTTAAGAAGTTGCAAACATTTTATTTTCTGTTTTGTGTATCTTGGCTTTATTTTGTCTTCAATTATGCTACCAGGGAACAAAGTTCAGATATATCAGAAACTGGCGTCAGTGAAAACGATGAAAATCCTGTACGAATTATTTCAGTCACACCAGCAAAGACAGAACCTGTGAAAAATAAGGTATGTTTGGGGATTTTGTGGACTGTATCTCTATAATTAGCTTGGAAATGGGCATTAATTCACTATACATCTCTGTGGATGGTCTCAAAGGAATTGATAATGTCAGGTTTAATGTAACTACAGTTTTCTTAGTCCAATGAAACGTCTCTGATTTTCAAAACTATTGTTAATTTTATCCAGAGTAATTTATAGGAGTCATGCTCAAAAATATTACAGAAATTCAGAAAATACTTCCTTTTTTTTTATAGAGCACTAAAAGGTACCCACCTTTATTTTATGTTTTTTGCAGTAACTGAAGATACTGTCTGGTGAATGTCAGGTGGTCCTCTAGAACAAACATGCACTAACTCTATATGTTGTTTAAATTTTGAGAATTTTTAATGCCTTCTTTTTCTTCCATTAGAGAGAGATGACCAGGCCTAAGTAATAATGTTGTTTGTTTGGTTTTTTTTTTAACTTATGAAGCATGTAGCTGCATGAAGAGTTATCAACAGTAAATATTAAGTCCTACACACGGAATGTATTAAACTCAGGCAGTGTACGGGGATCTGCCTAGGACTGCAGGTCTTAAGAAGGCCCTGGGGGACTGTCTCAGTGGGAAACCAGCAGAACTTGTCAGCAGTATGCTTTGGCAGTCATGAGGGCAAACTGGGCCCTGGGTTTGCACCAGTATAACCATCAGACTGTGATTATTCTATTCTATTTGACTTTCTTTTGACCAAACCTGGAATCCTGTGACCTCAGATACTGAAGACAGGAGTCTTGCAGAGAGCCACCAATATATTAAAGTCCTGGAGAAATTGTTATTTGAAGAAAGGTTGAAGGAGTTAGGTCTCTTCATCCTAGAAGAGAGAAGCTATGGCGGGACTTCGTCAGTCTTTCAGTACTGTGAAGCTATTCACAGAGGAGATGGAGGTTTTCTGTTCTTGTTGCTTAAGGGGAAATGCCATTTGGATATAAGCAAAAAAAATCAGGCATTGTGAGGAAAACTAAACACTGGGATAGGTTGCCCAGAAGCATTATGGAATGTCACTTGCTCTTCAAGGATTGGTATGGCAACAAGTAGGGTGACCCGTTCCCAGCAGAAGGTTGGATCAGGTGATTCCCAGAAGTCACTTCCAATCTGAACGAGTCTGTGATTCTAAAATCAATGTAGATTTCTCTCATAATGTGGGGATACATAGATGGCTCATGCTTTGCATATTATAAGAATTTGTATATCTACAGTGACAGTGACTCTTTTAATTAGATGAAATCAGAGTAACAAACATGTTTTGGATTTATATAAATAAAAAGTTTTCATGATCTTGTCAAATAACATCCACATGTTCACAGCAATGAGCTAATGAAGAAAAGTAAAATATACATATTTCAACTGTATTATGCTTCCTTTTTTTTTTTTCTTCTTCTTCTTTTTTTCTGTTTTTAATTCTTCTTTCCCAAAATAGAGCTCTTCTGAAAAGGTTGATAACAGGGAAGGTAGTTATGAAATAGTTCTTCAGATTGTTTTTTAGGTTCTTGAAACGGGACCTTAGCAGAAATTTTTCAGGAGTTGTTTGTAAAGATAGTCTCAAGGCATTTGTAAATGTTGCCTATGCATCTGTAAAACAGGAATGAAGATTATGGACAGTGCAAGACCTATTTAAACATTTATTCAAATGGAAGAATATTTAACAGATAAGTTCTTGGTTCAGGCATAGCACTTTTAAATAGCGAGAAACCTTAATTAGTTGAAATTGCTAAGTCATCCTAGCCATGCTTCTTAAATACTCTGCTCTCTGCATCTCTCTACTAAGTGTTTCACAAGCTATTGTTCAAAGGAAGCTCCAGCATCCAATTTTTGTTTCCATGTGAATTATTTTTTGTGTAGAGACTTGCTTTGACACATTTGTCTTTCACATACAGGCAGCACTTCGTGAAACTGAAACACTTCCATTACTTTGCTCATTTTATTGGGAAGAACATGCAATTAAGCCATACCTATTTAAACATGACAGAATTACCCATGTAAACTTTGTAGATGACCAGATCTTAATCCCTTATAGAGGCAGTGAAGGAGCTTAAGGAGAACTGTTGTTGCAGGCCAAAGCAACTTGCAGTTCATTATATTGACCCTGATTTCTCTGAATTAAGATTTGGAATTGCACACAGTCTAGAAAATTCTTTTTGTTTAGCCCTAAAAATCATCTTTAGTAAAAATTTTTACTAGATCTAAGCCGATTTGATTTATTTTTTAATAAGAACACTTTATTTTATGAACTCATGCTTCTGCCAAACAGAGGTAACAATTTCAGTTTGACTTTGGCAATCTTTCTTCATATCAGTGATTTTTCTTTCCTAGGAAATTAATTCTGATCAGGCTACGCAAGGAAACAGTACTGAACGTGGGAAAAAAAGAACAGCAACAGCATCTGGAACTGAGAATATTCATCAGAAAGCAGAAGAAAATAATGCAGATGAAACAGGACCATCGCTTGCAGCAAAAACCAGGAGAGGGCGTCCACCCAAACCTGAACCTCAGGGTACCACTGCAAAAAATGAGGAAACAAATAAGCCACCTGTCAGGGGAAGAAAAAGGGCAGCAGCCAGTCAAGAAAGTCCAGGAAGTTTAGAGACAGGTAATGCCAAAGCACCAAAACAGCAAGACACAGCAAAAAAGCCAGCAGCAGCACAGAGACAAATTGATCTACAAAGGTAAAAATAAATTAAATTAAAAATAAGTGGGTGGGGTGGGGCTTCTCTGTTTCAAGATAGACTCTTTATTTAGAATTATAACAGAGCACATGTTAAGAGCGCAGCTAAGCCGCAATAATTTACAAACACCATGATCCAACATACGTTATTTTCTGTCATTTCAGTGTACACGCAGTCAGAGAACTGAAGTTGTTCTCTCAGGATGGTATAAATTGTGTTTCCAGTATGTTGCATCCTGGTTCCCCTTACTAGCTTTGCTGTTTAAAAGTACTAAGATTTGAGGTTCTTTCAGTACATTCGTTAATGCTAAGCGTGCAGGAATTTGTGCATTGCTCATTGATGAGAAAGGCTTTAAAAGTGATCATCTTTAATGAATAGAATAAACTGTAATTCTAACTGTAATTATTTTCTCATATGTTGTCTGATGCTTGTTTAACATTAACAAACATTTAATATTACATTTTAAATAAATCAACAGTAGAATTTGAAACCATAATCTGAAAAATAGCTCTCTGATGATAATTTATTTTTCTGTCCTTTAGCATTTAAATGTGTTGATTTATTTCCAATGTAAACAAACAAATAAGCATAAATGTGCTGGTTCTGATACAGTGGTAATTTTAATGAAAATGTGGCAAAAGCCGTAGAGCAATAAGGGTAAGGTCAGCAAACCAGCATACTGAAAGAAAGCTCAACCTTAGGGAGGTGTGAATAATTGGGATGGTTTCTTTCTAGAGATTTTGTCAAATTGAAGATCTTGAAGAGAATCTTGGTCAAAAAGAATTACCCTTTTCTTCTCACAAGATTCATATACTAGTGAATTGTTCAGTCTCTCAAGAGAACAGTATTTGTGTTCTGCCTCGCAATGCTTGCTTTATATGTCAGTTTTGTTTAAGTCTTCATAAAAATACTGCTCCACCAATAGTCTTAAGTGAACCAGCTCTGTCAAGATTTCTTGTTTGAAATATGCAATACATCTTTTCTTGGAAAAAATACCAAAACAGTGTTAACGTTTTTCAGAAGCCAGGTGCTTGGAAGTGATGGAGATTCACTGTTGGAGATAGACTCAAGTCCAGGATATTCCCAGAGTGCAATGGATCTTTTTAAAGCCTGTGAGAGCAGCCAGGAAGACACTGAGGATACAGAGATAGCAGAGGGAGGCTTCCTTAAGGTGTAGCAGGCATCTTATGTAGGCCAATTCTATGGTTTTTATTGCAGTTTATACAGTAAGGAATCAAAGAAATGTCTTCTTTTTCTAGAAGAACTTATGTAAAGCCAGCTACATGTGATAGCTTTTCTGCTTTTAAGTCAAACTGTACGAGGTAGTGTAAAAATTTGAAAAACCTTTGATTTGCTTCTAAGTAAAGCTATTTTTATAATTCTAGGTATTTAAATACAGTAAAACAAGCTGTTATTATACTGTGGTTTCAGTGAAAGCTCCAAATAAATGTATTTCTGTTTATGCTGAGAAAGCGTAATTCAGTTATGGAGTGATCATCATTGGACTTGTTTATTTTCAAGTTAATCAGAAAGCTGTGATATACAGTAAGGAAATTCAGCTGTGTTGAGGTAATGAAATAACAGCTAAGATACAAGCTAGAGTTGGAAGACTCAGCATCTAAAGGAAGAGTGTATGAGCTAACACCTGGATGTTATGGACAGCGTTTGATGCAGAATTAGCTGTAATCTCCTTGTCCTTAAAATTAACCTTTTATTTCCTTTTCTCCCCCCACAAAAGGTAAAAAGAAAACTCACTCGAAAAGGGAGGAAATGAAGGCCAAATAAAGGCATGCTCCAAGCTTCTGCAAAAACTAGGATTCAGAAATTTCCTGTACAGGAACTGAAATTACTTCAAAAAACACACAGCTTTCAGCTCTGAAAACAGAAGGAAAACTATGCTTCCCTTCCACGTGAAATTAATCCTTCTCAATGGAAATGTAAAGCAGAAACTCTTGAGAAAGAGGCTAAAAGCATCTGTACTTATTTCCCCAGAGACTTTTTTTATGAAAAGTCAATAATTAAGCAAATTGCTTAACACTTGGTTCCAGTTCCTGCATTCTGGAGTTTAAAAGTGTATTTACACCATTAATTTTCATGCTGCATTTTTGTTTTTTTTAAAGGAAGTCAGAGGGAGGTCCTTACACTGACACTGAAAATTCGCGATCCTAGAGCCAGGTATTCCCATGTTTCACAGAAAGGTAGAAGTCTACTGAATGGATTTTAAATAAGACTAGAGGAAAAAAAAATCACACAAAAAAAAGTTTTTTGCTTTACTTTTGGAGACTGTTTTATGTATAATTCTTTCTGCCTGCCTACTTTTCTGCAAAAGTAAGATGTACAGATTTCAGTTCCCTGCTATGAAAAGTCATGTGGTGGCAATTTTATAAATGTTGCTTTCTGATTTTTATCAGAGTGGGAAAGTAATCACTTAAAATTATTAATTCGCAAGTAGACATTTCATTTTTTAATTTTCCCTCCATTTTAGTTTAATATAATTTGCAATAAATGTACATATTGATGTTTGTTTTATAAAAACATATATCACTTTTAAGTGTTTTTACTCCTGCGGTTCTGTTGGAATATTCTGAATTTTAAAGGAGTAAAGACAGTCCAGCATTTGATTTTATAATGTTTGTCACCAGATTTTTATTATTGATGTAAAGAAAAAAAAAATCAATTTTTAAAAATAGTTGGACTTTGGCAGCTTTGTAAGGAAAGTTGGAAATGTTTAGGATTGCTCTCAATTTTAAGCATCGTGCTGATTGGAAGTAAGTCTGTTTTGCATTTTGTCTTCCTGTTCAGGCTCATTTTTAATGTTTATTTTAGAAGATTGTTGCATCAATATTACGTTTCCTGGCATTGTTCAGCATAGATAAAAGTGTACACTTTTATGTACACATGATCATATTTAAGTTTGTTGCATAAAATAAACGCTTCTAGGTGTCACATGGCAGTCTTTTTTCTTTCCCCCCCCCCCGGGGGGGTTTTGGTTTTTAATTTCTCTCTCAAAAAAAACTGTATCTCTGCATGGTCTTAGGTGTTCATAGAAATTAGCATATAAGCTGTAAAGCAGAGAGCTTCATGTAGTGTAAAAGGTTTGTGTTGAGGTGAAATTATGGCGGACAACTGCTGAAGTTGTATGGTGAGAAGGGGGTTGCTCTGCAGAATGACTGCAAGCAGTTCATTTTGCTCCTCTGTGCCTCACTGCTTCTTTTGCAAACCATTCTGCAATCCCCTGCTGGCCCTGTAGGGGAGCTGGGTGCTGTTGTCTGAAGCTGAGGATTACTCCCTGTCCTGGGATGGATGCAGTGTGGTTGCATACTGATAACAAGCACTGAGTCTCCCTTATCAAGCATTTATTTGGTGTCACAGTGTATTTTTGCTCTGTTACAGAGAAAACGTGCTCTGCTTTGCAAGTATGTGCAACTTCTCCTAGGACTGTCTGAAAGTGTTTGACTTGAAGTGTTTTAGACGCTCTCATTGAGAGGGATGTGAAAAGCATTTAATCACACATCGATCCATCAGGGTTTTGATTTCTGTAACTGAGATACTTCCACAAATTTGATTCACTGATCATAACACAGTTGGTTTGGGTTTTTGTGCTCTGGTCAAATGCTTCCCTCATGGAGTTGATGTGCTCTGCTGGTTTAAAACAATTTCTAAACCATTTAGACAGAAGTTTGTAGGTGCTACCAAGAAGGGAACTCTCTTAAAAATGAGCTCTGATATTTAGTGATGTGCCTTTAAAAACTATGTGAAAAGTCTTGGCAAACTGTGCAAATATTTAATTCTGAATTGTTTCAAAAAATTATTTTGGGAGGCAAGTTTAGTTTTTATATAGGTCAGTTTTTAATCAGTTTAATTGTCAAGTCACCCAAGGGATCCTCATAGAGCTCTAGAGGCTAGACAGTGTTTGTGGAGGTTATATGATTCAGTGCCATGCTCTGAGCAGGGCTTTTTTTTTTCCTTTTTTTTTTTTCTTCCAGTTTTCTTTTTATACTTAGTTTCTTCAGTTTTCTTTAAATGGACATTTGAATTACTTCTGTATGTCGACTACCAGTATAGCTAAGGAAAATGAACACTCCATGCTGCAAATTAGGCTGTGCAGAGATGCATACCAACTGTAGGAAAAGGTCCCCTGGTTTGCTGGCACCGTAGACCAGCTTACATGCACAATTTCTCTGCCTGACTCCAGCTATCACTGACCAAAGTGCTGAGAGCACATGTGGCAAAATTCAGTTACTCCAGGGGTGAGCATTAGCCTTTATACCAAAAACAGGGAAGCACAGGCATCATTTTTATCCATACGTGATGTTATATGTAATTTTATCCATACGTGTGTGCACTGCCAGTTCTCTTTTTGAGGATAGAACAAGTAATAAATCTGTTGATCAGTTTAGAGCTGTGGAATTGAAGACAAGTTACTGCAAGGGAGGAGATGCTTATTTTGTAGTTGACCTTATGCGAGCTCTGAAATAGCAGTGGGGATTGTCTCTGGTAATGAGAGAACTGATGCTCAGAGGTTTCCACCTTTTATTCTGTGATAAAGAATAAAAGAAAGCCCAGTTAAAACCCGGTGTTTGTGGATGGGGTTGAGGTTTCTCATTCAGATCCATAGTTAGCTCTAAGTTACCATCTTTCAAGTTCCCATTTTCATAAAACTGTGACTCGGTTTCTTAGCAGACGTGCATTTGTCTCTGCTTCTCTGATTCTGAGGCTGTTTGGCTCTTAAAACAAAAGGAGAGGAAGGCTGTTCTGGGAGCATCCTTTGTAAAGTAGTACATGAAACCTGAACCGCCCTGCAAAATTTAATCTGAATAATTGTTATAAACAAGGTAGTATTTCTAGAGCAATTGGTGTGTCTTAAACAGGAAGGATAATATGCATTATTCATCTTTTCTGCATATGCTAAGTAACAACAAAAATACCTTTCTTGAAATGTTTTTCCAGCCAGTAGATGGTTATCTCACATTAATGGACCAAGTTCAACACTAGTTAACGTGAAACTCAGTAGCCAGTCTGATAGCTCTCATAGCTGAACTGTCTTGTCTGAAGTTCCAGAAAGATTTGGGTTCACTAAGTAAGTACCCAAGAAATTGTTTCTTTAAGAAATCAACTGTGCTGATCCTAGTCCAGTTGCATGTGTGCTCCATGGCTGTGTTTTTGGCAGTAATAAGTTTGTTTGTTTGTGTGCAGAAATCAAGACACAAATCATGCTCGAGGAAATAGCCCAAACCAAAGAAGTTGGACTGTAAAGTCTGCTTGCAAGCCAGGCTCCAGGTGTGCATAGCTGATAACTAAACATCATTCAGAGTAGCTGGTGTCAGCGCGAGGAATTGTCTCGGTGCAACAACAGGTAGGCACAGAGAATAGCAAGGTGTTAAACAGCAGTTGAAGTTCTGTAAGCAGCACCTGCTGTGTCCCTCCAGCATCAGAAACACGACCCATCCTTCCCTCAGTACCTCGCCTTACTTTCTATAGTTCCAAAGGAGCTAATGAAGTTTTAGGCTACCATAGCAGCTTGTAGAGAAAGAAATAAGTGATCTGATGGGACCGTAGGAAGAGGTCAGCTCACACTTGTTCAGGTTCAAACCCTTTGCTCAGGTTACAGAAGCAGAAGAAGCACGCACACTCCCCCCATTACCTGGTAGAAGCAGCTACACCTGAACTCAGCGATGTCTCATTTGCCTAAAGACAAACAATGTGATCGTGTTCCTCAGAGCTTTGGTGTCGCTCAGGGATGTTTGACACAAGCTGTACTTATGCTACAAAGTTACAGAATTACTGTCTGCACCAAACAGTATACAGTCATTGTAAGGCTGCCCTGGTAGAAGCCTTCCTGTTTTACCTGATGGAAAGGTCTTCCTAACCCACAACAAAGTATCTTCTCTGTTTCTACTTTGCAAGTGTGATGACAAGCTTTTGTCAGGGAACAGCATATCTCTGCAGTGGCTGGGTGTTGTCAGTTAGGGGGAAGAGTCAGGACTTGCTGTGACCCTTTAACTTTGATAAGAGCCATTCAATTTTCAGCCTGGTGGGTTTACCACCAGCTGCACAATCAGATCCATGGTCAGTAGAGCTGAGACATCCGTGGGCAGCACAGATGGTCGGCGCAGCTGGGTCCTTGAGGAGTGGGAGCATCGGGAGGCGCGTCTGCTCTTCAGAGGAAGCGCGGTGGTTATTGGAGCTGATTTGTAACTTGCCGAGAAGTCATGCTGGTGATGGGGTAGTCAACAGCAAGTCAGCTGAGGTAAGAAGCTCAACCAGGTAGCTCTGCATACATGCAGTGTCCCACACCCACGACCAGACTATTATTTCAACAGCCACGAGAGCTCAGATGTGTGTTCATAGCCACAAGAGTTCAGATGTGTGTTCATACAGCTGCAAGGCAGGCAAGCTCTAGAACAAGAAATACACGTTTTACTCCTTAAGTTCAGTCATTAAACTCATCTGTTTGCCCTGGAAGCTGAGATTGATGTATCTTGGCCCTGATTCACCAAAGCTTGGGAAGCAAAAGCTGGCCTATGATTATTGCAGTCTCAGACATGAGCTGAGCTGCTTTGGTGTTAGGTCTGAGTGCTGCACAGCAGTAGATTATCGCCGTCTATTCTAGAATAATTTGAGTTCTTTCTTTGGTGCAGCATAGGGGTAGCAACCACTGTCTGCAAGAAAGCTGGGATGTTGAGGATATTTTGGGGTAGCACTGGTGTCTCTGAGAAAAGGTGTCTGATTTCAGCATGTTCCAGCCTTCTGCTTGGGTGAGGTTTCTCTTACACGTAGTTGCTGCATAAAGCTCTTTGCTTCTCTTACTCAAAGCCTCTAATGTAATGTCAGACAGACTTCCACATGTGTGTGCTGTTCATCACATTAACAGTTGGAATTTCTCCTGTTGATGTTTTTCCTATGCACATCTGAAAATCTGATGTCTTTACTGCTTTTATTTTGAAACTACGATACAGTTTTCAGCCATTTTGATACAAATATTCCTTTTTTTTCTTTTTTTTCCCTAAAACTTAATTTGTCACACCAGTGGTTTCCACAGGCTTAACTGGATGTTGCAAGGACACGCTTCATTTCACTTTGTAATATTCCTAGTCTGAGGCAGGGGTTTGGAGACTGATCTTGAGATGACTGAGTTATTCTAGGCTGGTGGTGATACTTCCTCATGGTACAACAGCATTCATGTTGGATTTCTAAGGTGTTTTTCCAGAAACCAGAGGCGAGGTGGCATTCATGTGATAGGTTTTGCTTGATTTAGACTGGAAAAGTGCAAGTAAATCCCAGGCTCCAAACTGTGTGTGTTCCTCCCAGCTATGAGGAAGTCCTGCCTCCTGTCCTTTGCTGTCATTTGGAGCATGGATCTATCCCAGCTCAAGTAGGTGGTTCTGGCTGCTCTTAGAGAACCGCGAGTACTTCATGGCTCTGGGGCTCCATCATATCTCTCTGTATAAACGCCTGATAGAAGGTAGAGAACTGGTGTCAGACTCTTCTCAGTGAGCACACAAGAGGCAGTCATGGTTTCTCTCTTACATGTAGTTGCTGCAAAGAAACAAGGAATTTTGTTCAAATGCTTTTAAAAGATAAATAATAATAATCTTTATAATGCAGCAACGGAGCACTGGCTTGGGCTGCTCAGAGGCCGTGGGCTCTCCTCCTTGGAGATCTTCAAAAGCCACCTGGCCATGGGCCTGGGCACCCGCTCTGGTGTCCTGGATGGGTCTGGGCCAGAGGGACCCACAGGTCCCTGCCAGCCTCAGCCGTGCTGTGCTCCTGTGATGTCAGCACTGGGCTCTGAGTCCTTTGAAATGATGGCAGCTCACTCCAGGCAGCATTACATGATTTTCTGATTGCACACCTCCAAGCAGGCGCCTTTCCCATTTGTTTTCTCTTCCTGCTGACCCTGTCTGGTTGGTTTTTTTTGCTCATCACACGAATTCGTAATTTCACTTGTTTTTCAAAACCAGTACGATGTGTGGCAGTAACGTCAGGGGCTTTTTTTGTATAATCTCTTTCAACCTTCAGCCACCAACCATTTGAATGCACTGACACAGCAGATACTACGAAAATCCTTTTAAGTAGGATAAGGGAGGTGGCTTTGACCTCCCTTTGAAATATATATGTATGTATATATAAAAACAATCTGTTGATTACAGTTCAGACTCACGGCAGCTTTCTTGATGTCCAAACAGTTGCAAGTGCAGAGACTCCCAGAGCTGGGGGAGGAGTGCAGAGCTGAAATGATGGCTTCTGCTGCAGCCTGGCGTGAGCGATTCTGCAGGGCTGTGCAGCAAGCAGGGCCAGGGCCAGCAGCAGGGAGGCCAGGCACATGTGTGGCTGTAGGCTCGGAAGGAAATTGCCCCTGTCCACACCACGGGGTCACTGTTCCTAGAAAGATGAACTGACCAGCAGGCGCCGTTACAAATTCTAGATCTGGGACAGAAGCTCAGCACAGCTGAGGCTGGCAGGGACCTCTGTGTCCCTCCAGCCCAGCCGCAGCTCCAGCAGGGACACCAGAGCAGGTGCCCAGGCTCATGGCCAGGCAGCTTCTGAAGATCTCCGAGGAGAAGACACCGCAGCTTCCGGGCAGTCTGTGCCAGAGCTGTCACCCACACAGCACAGAAGTGCTCCTGGTGTTCAGAGGGAACCTCCTGTGCTACATTTTGTGTCTCTTGCCCGTTGCCCTGGTACTGCACACCACTAAAAAGAACCTGGCTTCCTGCTCTTTGCACCTTCCCTTCAGGCATTTATGCATATTAATGAGATCCCCCTGAGCCTCTTCCAGGCTGAACAGTCCCGCTCTTTACCTCTCCTCCCAGAAGAGGAGCTCCAGGCCCTTTATTAGACCCTTTCTGTCATATCCAGGCTGCTCAAGCTGTGCAGCATAGCACTGGACCAAGCACATCGGAGACACCTCACTGGAGCTGAGCAGAAGGGAAGGACCACTTCCCTTCCCCTGCTGGCAGCGCTGTGTCTGACACAGGCCAGGATGCCACTTGTCAGCAGCAAGGACATGTTACTGAGTCATGCTCAGGTTGGTGGCCACCAGGACCCCAGGTCCATTTCTAGGGAGCTGCTACCAGCTGGGTGCCCCCAGCATGTCCTGCTGCTGTGCCTCCTTATGTGCAGCACTGTGGGTTTCTCCTTGCTGAACAGTCACAGCTGAGGACTGTTCCCAAGTGGGAAGAGTGACAAATGATCAGTCTGAGAAACAACACTTTCCCTGTTTGTTCTTAAGAGCCATTTGGCTTTTTCTACCTCTGCACCATCTGACTTGGAGAACTGTCAGTACTTACTTTGTTCGGACATGTCTGCTTCTAAGTAGCTCTCTCTTCTGACAAGTGTGGCCTGCAGTTTGCTCCTGGGGTTTTGATGTGGTTCAGGCCAGTTAGGGACTTGAATGTGGGAGATTGCTATAAAGGGCAATGTGCATGACAAGCAGGAGCGCATCCCCAGGCCCAGCCCAGCTGTAATGTGCCTCTGGAACATTCATACACACGCTTCATTTCACAGTCTTTGTCCCTTTAATGGTGAAAGCCATAAACAAGTCTTCATTCCATTGAAGCTGACAACTTTGGCTCATTCAAATCACTTTGGACACAGGTAAGACGCATCTCAGCCATTCCACCTTCCTGCAACGACTTGAAGGTGCACCAGGAGTGCTCTTGCCCTGCTCCACACCCAGGGTTTGCTCTTTAGCCTCGGGGCTGGAAGAAGTATGGTAGTGGTGGCATTTCCAGTGCTTTTTCTTTGCTGAGAAAGAAATACATACCGTGAGCCCTGTGAAATGGAGCTGACCAGCTCTAGGTCTGCTTCCAGAAACAAAATTCTCCAAGCCTGACTGGCAATTCTGTGTTGAGCTGTTGCTGGTGAGGGGCTGCTGTTCCACTGGGGCTGTGTCAGGGTAGGTTAGGTTCCTGAGGCAGGCAGGGCTGTGCCCACAGGTGGGTATCATGGCTGCAGAGCCTCCCCAACCTCTCCAGCAGGCTCAGCAGGACTGCTGCAGCTCACTGCCTCGCTCCCCTTTAACACACTGCAGTAATGCCTCTCCCAGCCCAGCAGCAAAGAGAGCAGCTGCTCTGGCAGTAATGCAGGGAGGAAGGGACCTGGGCAGGGCAAACGAGGTGCTTGCCAGCATCATCCTCCTGCCCCACTGTAAGTGGATTGCACTGTGAGCCACTTCTCCCCCTTCACCACCATAGCTCTCAATTTTCCCTCACAATTCCAGCTGCTCTTCATTTGTTCTTCATTTGGCTAAAACCCACCTAAAATCCTCACGTATTTCACCACAAAGCAGCTACCGAGTGAAACAATGTAATTTATTTGACATTACACCAGACATGGGTGCTCCAGCCCCAAACTTGGCCTTAAAACAATTTTAAATCCTGGACTTGCTGCACAGGCATTACCAGAGTTACCCAGCTGAGGGCTAAAATTTGCCAGCGTTACAGCTGCCGAAACACAGTTAAATACAGGAGAACTGAACCAAACAGCTGTGATCACGATCAAAGCCTCGCTTCATGGTCACACCATCCCTGCAGAGCAACGCCACGCGGTGCACAGCCCGCTGACCCAGCTCCAGGCTGTATTTCAAGTATCCTCTGTCAGCTCCCACTGAGCAGAAGGCAGCTTTCAGACCACCCTGTTCCGTTCAGCAACCACTGACCCAAACCCCGCAGCCTCTGCCCGAGCCCTCCCGCAGCTGCAGGACAGCACTGGGAGCTCAGCAAGAGCCATCACCTCCCTGCAGCGAAGTGCCGCAGTCCACGCAGCACACCGTGCTTGGAAATGCACAGCTACGAGATCAGCGGCAGCGGGAAACAAAGGCTGCTTCCTCTCTTTCTTCACACACAGCCTACACCACTTTTTCTCAAGGAGACACCGCGTGTGCTCCGTGAGGCAGCCTTAGCCAAAACCACGCTTTCGCTACACAGATTAAATTTGCACCATTTCTCCCTTTTCCACGAGCATTAGGACAGAGCCCAGCTGCTCTCACTGCTGACACAGAGGCAGTGCACTGGGGAACACGAGAACCATCTGAAATACCAGAAATAAAATGAAAACTGCTTTCAGGGAAACATGCATTTATTAAGCATTCCCAGTGAAAAGAAATCAACATCTTTTCAAATGTGTGTTTATTTAAAAAATCATTTGTGTACAAAAGTGTTTGTGTTTTTATTTTCAAGACAAAAAACACTGATGCTGCATCCCAGCCCCCCCACTCCATTACAGGCAGGCTGATGCACAGGAGCCCACCTCCTACCAAGCTTTTATCAGACTTTTTAATATATTTTTTAGGGTTTTAAGTTTTTTTGTTTTTTGTTTTTTTGGTTTTTTTTTTTTGTTTTTTTGTTTTTTAAGAAAAGTCAGAATTTCAGATGGAAAAGTGAAAAGCAGGGTTCTTCCACAGCTGACATCAGCGTTATGAGGGCAGCCTGCTCCAGCCACCCCCCAGCACCAGCAGTGGGCAGATACAGCATTTTCACAGTACATTTCCTCAGCTGTTGAGTCACGTCTCCCAGCTGACACCAGCAAGGAGAGGCTCAGCGCCACAAGCAGCCGGCCAGAGTTTGATGCCTACAAAGCAGGTAACAGCAGAGAAGGAACATCACAGTACAGGGCAAACGAGTTCTAAGATTTTGCTGAATGAGAGCAGATCTGAAAAGATGAGTTGCTAACTCCAGGGCACTGCAGCTGGAACAACCGAGCAAGAAGCAAAATGCATTGAGGACAGCTGGGCTGATGTGGCTACAGCTGAACCAGCGGAGGATGCAGCACCAGCAGAAGAGCGAGCTGTGTGCAGCCACTGATGGCTTCAGAATAGATCAGAAAATGAGCAAGAGGGAAGAAACAGCTGCTTCTTCACCTAGCCATAGGAGAAGGCTCTGACTAGAAAATGAGGAGAATTCATAGCAAACCACCTGCACGGCCTTCCCAGGCAAAGCCCGAGGCACTCGGTGAGCACCATGGCTTCCTGCTGCAGCTGAACAATGCAATGGATGGCACGATGAAGGGCGTTCTCAGCTCATCAAGTCCTACGAGCGCAGCACAAGTGAGCAGCTAGATGTTTGGATCAACTTCTGCCATCAACAAATAGGGCAGGACAGAACACCTGACCTTCTTGAGGCTGCATACAAGCAGACACGAAACCAAACTAGCACTGCTCAGGTGGTTATCCTTTTCCCCTTTGGGCAAGCCTCCAACACTAAGCCAGCTTTTATTGGTACTTAGGAAGGAAGCAAGGGACGTGCACACAGTCAATCTTCTTCCCCTCACTCTGAAAACAGAACATTTCACATTAGGAGATGCAGTAAACAAGAACTCTTGCTTGAAACTACGTTTCAGGTTTGATTTTCCCCCTCCCATAAATCAGCACTCCATAGGCTTTCAAGTACCCAGACTGATTCACAGCTTCAGTTTGCATAGTTTGAATGTTTGTTACCCACACCACCCCCTGCAGGCTTGGTATCACCAGGTAAGCTCCTTCCTGCCTATTTAATTCTTCTTTTATTCTGATCTGAAAGAACATGGACAGACAATATTCCTAGTGCGTTAGCACCCAGCCCCACACTACCTCCTGGGCCAGGCACAGCACAGCGCCCAGCTGGCACGAGGCTCACCAGAAAGCTGCTCACTCGTACCCAGTTCTGCGCTGCTGGCTTGGCACGCTTTTTGCTGCCAAAGGGAAGTTTGGAACACGCAGGAGTAGCACCGCAGGCCAGAACTTTCTGGAAGGATCCATCGCTAAGCTTTGTCCAAGAGGTCCCAGTTGGTCACAGCAGGAGCGCGACTCCCTCACAGACACGATGGAGAAAGCTGCGAGTTTGGCAAGGGGGAGCAGAGGCCAGAGATGGAGAGTTTGGCACTCACAGGAAGACGGAGGCTTTTGTCAACACAAAGGGACATTCCTTTATCTCTATGCAAAATTACACTTTGCTTTTTGAAGAAGTGGATGAGATAGGAGCTGCTGGTTCCCCACCAACCACTTTGCCAGATGAACATTAAAACGTTGAGCACTGAGATCTCACACTCTGTATGCTCCATTAGCAACGCCTTGTTAAGAAAAACTGGGCCATCTTTTACACTTCAGAATAACTGTTTCAAGCTGCTTTCTTAAATACTGAAGGAAGACAATATGAGATTTATTGTACTCGGCAAGCAACTGTCCCCACAGTTCACAAAAATTCATTTTAAGCAAGCAGAAAATGTGAGCCCAAGCCTGAAGCAGGGAGCGGTGTGGCAGCTCTGCATTGGCAATGTGTAGGGCCCACAACATGGCGCCGCTCACGCAGATGGCACAACTACATTGTGTACAAACTCAGCGAGCTGAATGCTGATAGTAAACTCCCTGGGGCTCAGCCCCAGCTGCAGCTGAACCAACCTTGAACAACCTCATTCCTGTATCCAACTCTGGTAACTATCGCGAAGACAAAACCACTCCTTAGGAAAGACTAACATGAGAACTCGAGAACTTCAGCCCACCAATGTCTCCCTAATGTCATCTCTCCTTCCCAGCTCAGGCCTTGAGAAGCTGCTCTCTGCCAGCACCTGAGCCAGCATCAAGGTATCTCTGCTGTAAAGCACGTGGGGATGGAGGGCAAAAAATAGCATCCAACACCTACGCGTAAGGGAAAGGGAAGACAAGTGTTCTTGTACGGAGACGACAATGAGGTAACTTCACAAGAGAAACAGAACTTAACAGGGTGTTGTTTCAGTGGTGACCATGACCACCTCAAAACCACTTCCACTCTTCTTCCCTCCCCATCTTCCTTTACGCACAGTTCAGGAAATGTGGGTACCGCTGCACACGCGCTTGCAGTGGGCGCTCTTAGGAGACCGATCTCATCCAAAGACACACGCAGAAGCCCATGACAGAAGTTTTATATCCCTTGACAACAATTTCAGAGTTTCTTCTTTTGATGAATAGCAGCGAAGAGCAAGGGAAAGCAGTCAGCAATTTATAATTACCACCAGGATAAAACAACACAACAAAAAAGGCGTTGACGTAATCAAGTTTTTACCCTGTACAACAGAAAAAACAGCAATCTGAGGTTAACACTAGCGGCGTTCTGCCAGTTTCCTACCGTCCCTGGTTCTCACCTAGCAAACCAGCTGAACAGTAGCAGCTTCTTGTTTAAAAAAATAAATAAATATAAAGAAAGACAAAACAATTTGTTTCCTTTGGCATCTTTGAGAATGATTTACACTAACTGAAGAAAATCCAAGAAAAGCGATCACTGACTACACCTCAAAAAGCAGTATGTATAAGACTAAGCAAATGCATTTAGTATTGCACTGATATGAGCTACAAGTATTTACTGTCTGTGCCCCCAAAGTATTTTAAGCTCGGACACATGGGACAGAAGAGTTCAGAGCACACCCCCGAAGAGTTGGGTCTGTACAGCTCTACTTTCTGGTTCTGTTCCACAGCTGTGCTCCAGACACTGATCAGGTGCAGCGTTCCTGATCTCATCTAGTACAACTTCTAAACAAATCTCTACGAAGAGTGAAACTATTTCAGCCTGCACTTCACAGTCCAAGAGAAACCCCAACCAGACGTCCCTCCCACATCCCACCCCATTAATGCACTCTTCAGGAGAAGGAACAGTTGTGGAAAAATGCCTTACGTGGTACAGCACTGACAATCCCCACCCTATTCTCAGCATTTCTCTGAACGTCCTTGTCAGATATATTCTCAAAAGTTAGTATCATCTTCATAAAGACAGTAGAGCTCTCTTTAAATAGATGTACTAGTGTTTGAAGTTGCAAAACTAATAATTTTCAAGCTTTTGCACTCGGGATGAAATGTCATTTTAATACGAATAAGACGACTGACTGTATGTACAAGCCAAGGTAAGTTTCAGTTCTCGTTTATCAGAAACATCAATCCAAAAGAAAGCTAAATTGAGAACAAACTTCTATGTGCATTTGAAGTATGTACAGTAAAAACACCAACACAGCCTCCATGTGTCAACTAGAGAAAAACGCAAGCAAGGATGAGTTTTCAAGTACCTGGAAAGCAATCCTTAAACTGAAGCCCAAAATAAAGCTAGGAAACTGCTGCAAAAACAGCTGATTGCATCATATCAAGCACTCAAAAGAAAATATAATTCTCAGTATGCCAGAGAATTAGCTTTTTCCTCCTTCAAATCCAGTGAAGTCATATTATCCAAGATATATTGAAGAACATTTTACATCCACTTAAGACAAAAAGAAAAAAAAAAAAAGAAAAGAAAACCAGCTCCATTCTTGTGCTATATCAAGGCATACTAAACCCTTACTAGTGTGTAGAAAATACGATGGATGAAAATCACTGATAATTCAAAATATGTTCTTCATAGGCGAGCCTAGACTACCATACATGGCACACAATACCAACAGAATGAAGAATCATCTAGGGAGGGTTCTTAGCTGTATGACATAAGGGAGAAGAGAATCCGGTTCCCCAGTTAATAAGCTACTAAGAAAAAGGTTCTGAACAGGTCACCATTTGGAACTTTGGGTAAATCTTTTAAAGTCCTTCAGGAAAACAGGAACACTCGAGTATTTAAATGGTGCTCTCTTCAGCGCCCCTACCTAATACGTCTATTAAGTACAAGCATGCAAATATAGGTCAATCCACAGGCACATAGGATCCATGTTAAGAACAGTAAGATAGCTGTGATGAGCAGCACCAACAATTTTGATGACTAACACTCAAAAATGTGGCTTTCTGAATTACTAAATCAAAATCCTGAAGAAAGTTCCTGCTAGTTTTCGTCACACTGCTAAACACGAAAGTAGGCATGTTTTTCCCCCCCTTATTTTAGCTGAGCTCAAAGAATTTTTACAATATTTAGTAAGAAAAAAATTAAAGTATTTCCCCTTTTTAAATTTACACAGACGTTTAATTAGCTTTATTTACAGAGCGGTTTTTCAGTCTCCAATCGTGCCTAGATAGCATCATCAGGCAAGAGTGCCAGTTTTAAAAGAGAATCTATATAGAATCCTAAAAATAACAGATGGTGATGCTCCTCCGAAGGGGCAAGCTGGACAACCGAAGCAGCTCTCTACATGGTTCAGTTACTCAGGAGTAATTCTGTTGCAGTCTCTACATCCCATGATTTTGAAGACAAGGCCACTATTACTGCATTCTGCAATGAGAAAACAAACAGTAAGGTAAACAGGTAACAGCAACATTTCCAGTGCGTGAGCCTGCAACTGAGAAATGAAATTTGTTTGCAGATTTATCAGCTTACGTTGGTTTTTCACCCAAGTCTTAACTAATCATTTTCAGAAAGGTTATTTCAAAAAGGGTGAGGGAACTTCAGATTTACTAATTTATTCTTTCACTAACAACGAAGCATCTCAGAACTCCAACTGCAGCCAAACCGTACGACTGACCCTCCAAATTGAACAGAAATGGCCAGTTTTACTTCAATGTCTGAATGGCTCCCTGTATTGCCTATATGCTTGCCCCACTCCTACTGGAAAACATTCAAGTTACCTATCATAGAACGGCTTGGGTTGGAAGGGAACCTCATGGATATACTTACCCTATCAAAGCCCATAGCACAAAGGTTTTCTATTTTTCTGGTGTATTCTGGACTAGAAACTGGTGCTCCAGCATACACATGTGCCCAAAGTCGAGCTGTCTGTTTAAACATTTCTGGATTTTGTTTGTACTATACAAAAGAAAGAGAGGGGAGAATGGCAAGTTAAGTCAACTCAACGGTCCAACCAAAGAGTACGATGATGCAGCAGGTTCCATTCCCAATTCTCTCTGTAACATCTTCAACACTATTTCAACCCTATTTCACGCTGATCCAACTCAAGTTTTTGAAACAATGCGTGGAGGCGAGCATTACATGTAGCTGAAGCTTATGCAAGCATTTAATTGGATGCGTTTGCCTTTGTTAAATGACGCACTACAGGTGTGTGTACAATCCAATCTCTGCCAACACAATGCTCTCGACTGCAGCGACCAGGAAGGAGTGCAGCAGCTGTATTTGGCACAGCTACCAAATGTTTCTGTTCAGCGCAGCAAAGCATGAGCTGCTCCCATGTCAGCAACTGGTGAATGTATGCATCGTGCTGAGCTTTTGTGTATTTCTCTCACCACTGAAGTGACGCCTGGTTTTGCACACTGCAAGGACTTCTGCATTTCAGGGAGGGCTGACTCTTACTACATGCCCTCCTACTCAAAATACGGATGTAAGGGCAGCTTGTTACCATGAAAAAGGGCTGAAAAACCAGGTGAATGTGTAAGAAACTAGGCAATTGCAACTCTCTGCAAGCTACTGTTAATCAGACAGTAACATTTAAATACACTGCATAATTTTATTTTGCACCAATCTTGTCACTAGCAGGTTTTTCAGCAAACAACACAATGACCATTGTAAGAGCTTTTGCCCTGTGCCAGGAACTCAAAAGCCAGGAAAGTGGGTCATCTGTCATGAACTGTATACAACAAAGCAAGATGACAGCTTCCTGCTCCAGCAACTTTCATCTAGAAAATCAAGTTTCAAATCTCCATAACCATACACTGCCTTTATTCAAACCATACTTTTTCTCCTTAATCATTCCTCCTGAAAAAGTTTTTCCATCCTTACCTATATAATAAATATTAGCACTAAGATGATGTGACAAGATACAGGAAAATGCACGATTTTAGAGTCATTTTAAGGACAGAAACACAACCAACTATCATTCTAGTATTTTATCCATACATCTAAACAATCATACCTGTAAAGTACTGTCCAAGTCAGTACTTCTTACATTTCATTTCACTTTTCCTACAGCACAGTCCCAAATTCAGCTGCATTATGAGCTGTGTACACCTCCTGCTAACTCTGTTCCCCACGAAGAACCCCACATAGTCACTGACTACTAATGGTGTTAAAACAAACAGAGAAGATAACCTACTGGTAGAAATAACTTACATAAACAGTGCTTTCTAATACATTTTTAATCTTTACAACTAAAGAAGTGAGGAAGCAGTAAGGGTAGCATCAGTAACATCCCAAAACAATTCTGTCTTAAGAAAACTTCCTATTCTATTTTTTAAGGATTTGAAAACATTGGCAGATCTAATAAGCAACAAGCTGAAGTGGAAAGAATTTAAGTCGTGTTCGCATAACTGCATTTTATTCAGAACTAGCTTTCAGTTTCCTATAAGTAGAACTCCCTTTTTTAGTAATCTGGCTTCTCACTGAACTGAGAAGCACACAAGAATCTCTTACTGATGGCTCTGTACTGGGAGTCACAGTCAATTATGCTGCTGTACTTAAAAACCAGCTGTAACCAGTCAAGTATGATGAAGTAGTTTTGGCACCGGACAGCATCTGAAGATGGCAGGTACCTGAAATCACTGCCATTATCTGAGCAGGAGTAGAACACTGTGTTCACCCTGAGATTCAGCCAAAACATACGTAGGAAAATACTTCCCTGTACCTCATCTAACAAATAATTACGTAAATTAGCAAAGTAAAACAAAGATGAGCATACAGGATAAATAATTCCTTACTAGATTTTGTTCTCAAGAAGATTTTTGGGGATAGTGGAGGGGAACAATAGGATGGGACAAGACAAGTGACCTGGAAAAAACAAAGACCGTGCACCATTATGTGGAAGAACTGGATGTTAACCTTCACCTCTCTCAGAGGAATTATAACAACTTTCTACTTACACACGTGTGTAACTAAAGGCCAACCTGCCGGCACAGCAGATTGGCCCTTCACATAGATATCTGTAGGGGACAAACTGAATCTTCCCCACACAAGCCGTGCCGCAGTCCCACCTGACACCCCCAAAAACCACCTGGAAAACTGCAATCCAGAGTCCAGAGAGTTTAATGAAGTTTTCTATCTGAGGGAGAACAATTTCCAGCTGAAGCGTTTCTATGAGATTGTTGGAATTTTACTTTCAGCAGCAGAATAGGAAGTTCTATTTTTGTTCTTTGTGAAAAAGGAAAATGTAAAACAGCTTTTCCACCAAGGGACAAAATGAGTTTCCTCTGTTCTCCACGTTTCCCTCTAAAACCAGACAGCTTTGATAAACTGATTAACTATCACCCTACACAGACTAGAGTTTAGGAGAAGGGAGTACACACTTCTTACCCTTTCCTGGAGCGTGCTGACTTACAGGAGATATAGATGAGATTGATGCTGGAAGAACTTTTTACTTGCTTGAGTTTTTTTTGTTACTGAAATATAACCTTATTATCAGCCAAATGCAAAGCAAAGCCTTCTCTCTCTCTCTCCCTCTCTCTCCCCCCCCCACTCCCCCCAAAGAAAAAAGGAAAGATACATGCATACTTGGGATTTTGCTGAAAACTGTCAAATGATTGAAGCCATAGAAAGATTGTTCCCATCTTTAATCAACATTTTAAATAGCACCAGCTATTTTTTTTTTTAATAAACTGTTGCTACTGTCTGAAGAATAACAAACCTTGCTGATTACATTAGAATTCTATTAATACATATTTGACTAAAATAGTTAACCCAAGTACTGGCAAAGGTAAAACACTGAATGCTCCATTCACATTAAACGTGTCTCACGAATAGCGACTTGCAGCATTTAATCCTAAGATTTTTGTTTTTAACAAATCAACACTCAGCAGTATTCATACTAATCTAGAAGAGGAGCTACAAGCCAATTCAAATCCAATAAATAAATAGTTTCAGAATAAAAACAAATGCTTGTGTAAGTCTTAGATTTTCACAGAATCATAGAAAGGCCTGTGGTGCAAAGAACCGTAATGATCATCTAGTTTCAACCCCCTTGCTACGTGCAGGGTCACCAACCACCAGACCAGGCAGGCTGGAAGGAAAGTTTAAAAGGAAAGTTACGTTGGAATCCATTTTACTATGCATAGTTACCTCCTGACATTTCTTACAAGCTAAATAAGGAACCAAGAAACAAATACATCTTTTCACACTGCACAGTAACTGCTATTTACTTTGGAATCCAGAGAGTAAAGAACAAAACACTGTACTAACTCACACCTACTGTAAAGCAGTTTTCAAATAGGTGACTGAAAAACCTTTATGGACTGACCTTATTCCAAATTCAGTTCGAGTTAATGAAGGTTACAGAAATGTTAGCAATTCAGTCAACTCAGCTTCTTACCTGGTTTGCCACTACTGCGTCTTGCGGATCGTCTGGTTCTGCAGCAGCCAACAATGCTTGCAGAGATAACAACACTGTTCTTAGAGTCATTGCTGCTGCCCTGAAATTAGAATTTGAAAATGACTTTACCAAATCCCACACCTGTAGACACCTCTGCTGCTACAGTCATAAAACAAGGGATATGAGGATATATAGAGATATTTTAAATCTGGAAGTTAGAACCTTCAACTAGTACAGGTTAGAGGTAGTAAAACACAGTTTAATTGAAGTGAGTTTTTAAATGGGGATGTGATCATTAACGATGCTCTAAGTACGTGGAAAAGAACTCTTGACCTACACAATTATCTTACCCACATCACAGAATTCATTTCACTCGCTCAAAAAAAGAAGTTAGCTTGAAGTTTGTGTTGTCCTTCCTTACTACCCATAACAGCACCTTGCTCAATCTCTGGGTACCAAACTGTCAGCCAACGTGTGCTCCCTCTGCTGGCACTCTTTATAAGAAAATAGCATATACAGAAACAGTGACCTTTATTTAAAATTCTTATACCAGGTAAGGAATTTTACATTTGACATCTTTTGCATTGCATCACTTTACATTTCTTCCCCCTAAAGAAGTTAACAATTTACATAGTGAATCACTACCACAACAAAAAAAGGATGGACAATTACAGAACCATGCAACTGAAGGTAGTCTCCCAACTTGGTCTCATTTCAACATGATACACTACTGACAGTTTCAACCAGTCGTCCCTGTTTCAGCTGGGATACAATTCCAGACAGTGTAAGAAAACGTTTCTGTAGAAATGATGGTGCTCTAAAGGCATTTAATGGCTTCTCTGAAAGATGCTTGTTGAAGACAACGTGGCTCTGGAGTCTAAACCATCCATCTCCTAAGAGTTCATCATTTACCTTCATCTCAACGTCTATCGAGAATAAGAGACTTCAATTGCTTTTAAAAGGGAAAAACAGGCATGTATCTAAAGTCAATCATCACTCAGAAAAGAGGTATCAAACCATTATTTGCATGTTAATCTGTAGAGTTGTAACATTTCAAATGTACAGATTCAATAGATTTTGATCATGAACACCATCTCTGATCTACCATTCCAGCTGGCACACGTTGGCAGCCACATCAGGACGCTGCTGTGCTGAGCGGTTCAGCAGACTCAGTTGTTGCACTGCTGGCACAGACAGATCTTCAAGGTAATACACAAAACTATTCAACCTTTTACTAGTGGAGAAATGCAACATTTTATATTTGAGTTAGACAGTTACAATACATGAAATGCTAAAGGAACGTTGTGGAGAAAAGCATAATAAATCAACACAAGTATCAATTAACAGAAAGTAGCTTCTCCTTTTCTGGAAGGCTGGAAGTCAGGGCAGCAAGTTTGTTAGAATGGGTAGAGAGGAATTTCATCTGTTGGTCCAGATAGCATTGCTGTCTGTTTCTTTTTGTATTTCCAGTGTCAGATTTCAGAAGCTTGGCTGTTTTCCAGTACTGACGCGCTGTCTCGAGGTATGGCAGAGCGCATCTGTGCTGCTCTGTGTCACGTAAGGTGTCAGAGGTACGTCTGTGACACTCGAGTATTGTACTCCTAGCTGTATACACTAAGGCTTTCCTCCTATGTTGCTAGCCAGTCCAATTAGGCATTCTTCCCTAATTATGTCAAATTCTTAAATATTTTTCTTAGAAAGTTAAAAAAAACCCACAACTTGATAATCACTGAGATTTCACAGTGTAATGTTCCACATCAAAATGCAAGTGAGAAGAAGCATCCCATGTGCTAGAGATTTTAATTAGCACACATTGTCTCATTCCAACTGCTACATCAGTTTCAAGTCCCCTCAAGCACTCAGCTTCATACACTTAACTCTTCAAAACATAACCCAAAAAAACTGAAAAGCCCTAACTTTTACAAGATCTGTATTCTAAGAAATCAAGTATTTCAGCTTCCTAGCTGAATGCTTCTTTAAATTATAAAGCTGGGGATTAACTAGAGGGATGCTTAATCCAATAAGAACACCTAGTTACTGAAACGCAGCCTCAGCTGCATGAAGAGATCCTAGCTAACTCAGTAAACTGCATACAAACCATCTTGCTTTTCCATAGCTACATCACACACACCAGAAGACTGACCCTGAATAACAGAGTTGAAGTGTTTTTGCATTACATGCACCTGTGCTATTTTACTCTTACAATCTTCCTCTTCTCTGCCATCTTGAAATCAATCTGCCCAACACATACGTTGCTGGCACAACCCACAGGATAACTGCTAATGTTAAATGACTCTTGATGCAATGTACTGACTTCTCTGGCACCCAGGTGTCAATGGACCACCAAACTTTCTCACCTTTCTAAGCTCAAATGGATGTAACCACTTCCATCTTCTTGCAGGGAATTTCAGAAGCTACCACAGCCACTACGCATGCTATTAACCCAAGGTCCTCAGTTATGTTGTTTTATTACAATGTCTAGGATTATTTGTTTTGGGGAGAGACACTTCACATGAACTATCAGCAACTGTAACGGACACCGTAATTACACTGTCACAAAAAAAGCTCTTCCAAACTCTGTCTCACAGAAATCCTTCTACTTCAGGTGTTTGAAAATACTACCATTACTTAAACTGGACTACACAGGGCTCGTGGAGTTCTGACCACACACGCTGCTTTTACAAGCAATTTACTTTCATTTACACTGTACCTTCTAGGAGCAGGAAGAACAGCACAGCAGGGGCACAACCAAGGACAAGAGGTGCCTTGGAGTCCCAGCATGGCTCCTGCTGGCTCTGCCTGTCCAGACTCATCTCTCGTTTGTAGACTGATATGGTGCATCTTGGGACCTGAACTTCTGACTCTCCAATTTCAAAATGGACAACAAAAATAAATACCTCACTTGTGTGGATATACAGATGGCTGACAACTCTCAGAACTCGCTGGGTTAGCTATATATGTTAAAAGGTTTTAAAATGTAATTTACAATTTACTTTCATTCCTCAAAATGGCTTCTTCATCTCAGGCATAAGACAGCCTTCATTTGACACAAGCACCTGAAGAAATATTTTTAAGTTATAAAAGAAAACCAGCTACAGTTTTAGCTTTTAATAGTGTAAAAATACACACACACTTTTTTTTAAATGGAAGGAAAATCAGGTTTGTGGTTAAAGGCAAAAAAAAAAATCTGACATTTACTGTAACTACCATATACTCAACATTTCCTACCTTTAGGACATGAATTAGCTTTCCTGATCAAAAGGCCAAAAGTCTTTTTATTTTCTACGTAGATGAGGCTTAATTTTTTCAGAAGCAAATTAAGATTCCCAGAAGAAATTGGAAAGACAGCTAAAAATAGATTCTCATTCTCCAATTTCCTTAAAAAAAAAAAAAAAAAAGCGCTATCTTCTTCCATCTTCTTTCTTCCTATTGCCCACTTCTGGGATAATAAAGTGAACAGAAATGACTGCTCAGAATTACATTCACAGATGTCAGAAAAAAGCAGCAGGACCTGTTCCTCATCAGCAAAAAGCAGAAACAAGTGTCATCATCAGTTCTGGAGAAAAGCAGGCTGAGAGTGGCACAGAACAAACAAACAAGAACACACACCCAGCATCACCTCCCCAGAAGCTGGACAAGAATGTGCTGCAAGGAAAGTTGAGGATTTGCTTTAAAACCAACTTCCAAAAGAAAGAGGTTTTCCACATTTTCCAGTGTCCATCAGCAGCCTATTTTTCAGGAATACAATTTTGAACAAAATACTTTGAACTCTTCTCATACCTGAAGCTCATTTTTAGGTGTGGATTTATAACTCAACCTATCATCAAGTTGAAGCAATTCCCTTTAGCAATGGAAGCTGCAAGCTCGGGTTTTAACTCCCTCCCCTCCTCTTTGCCAGAGGCAGAGTATTCTATCACTCCTGACAGACTCTTGTCTGATATCTTTGCCTCCTAAATTTCTTGGAAACCAACTTTGATGCCTCACTGCATTTGCTGATTGGCATGCTAAAATGGCTGATCTTTCATAAGTCGTATTTGTGTAGGCCATCATTCCTGTTATTTACTCTGGGTTTTTCCCATGGATCCCATCTTCCCTAGAATACAGCGCTCAGAGCAGGTACACAAATCCACCTGAAGTCTTACCAATTATAAATAAGCAGGCAGTTACCTGATGCAGGTGAGCCTCTTGCACCCCAGTCTTCTACTTGCCTTCTACCTCAGGACCTCTTCAACTTCACTGTAACCTTTGACCCTATCCCAAAATGCTCCTAAGCCTCTAGGCAGGCCTGCTATCTTGAAATCTATAAAATCTAATCTATAAAACGGGTGGGAAATGAGGACTTACAATTGTAATCCCCACCTTGCAACTCCTATCCCCCAAGCAGGCTTCCTGATGGCATGGCACTTGGTAAACGTGCCAGGACAGTGCAGGGAAGCACTCTGCTAAGGAAAACCTGGATGCTGATAGATATGCAAACGGGCACTTTTTTTTTTGCTTAACATCTTGGGGGCATTTCCATTAGAAATAAGCAGCCTCAGCTGGGGATGAATACAATGATAATATTGAAAGACATGCCAACCCAGTTGTGCTCAGCATGCCTGAGGTAAGAAATCTCCTACCTTTTGATGAGCTGAAAGAGTCCTAAGAGGATTACGAAGCACTCTCCCTCTCCCCACATCATCTTTAAAGGCTAAGTAATTTTCTATTAAGGAAGATTTTATTTATGTTCTGTACATTCCTCTTTGAAAAGTCTCTCTGGTACTCCACCTCTGAGAGGCAACCCAGCAGAACAGCAGGCACAGCTGCAGCCAGCAGATTGCTGTTCCAGCCTGTCAACCAGGCATGGCTACTGGAAACATTTATTATCATTACTATTAAATAATCTGCAGTATTTATTCAATCTGTAGAATAACTAAACTTGTTCATCCTAGAGAAAAGAATTTGTACCAGGGGTTTACGGAATTTGGAAGGGGAGAAGAAATGAATGAGGCCTTTGAGTGAAAGCCTGTTGTACAGTCACTATTTAGAGGAGAAATACAAGACTGGATGGAGTGACATTGACTTTGTGATGGGGGGGAAGTGGCAGGTTTAGTGCAGAGTTCCTTCAAGCAGTGTTAATATTCTCTGCCTATTTTTTCAAAGCTCTGGAAAGGCTTTGTGTCCCTCCAACAAACTGAGCAAAAACTCCAGCAGATTTAGATGCCCAAATGATTACTTGCTGGCTGTTGCTTATGCACCTATTAAAGTTATATTATCTCTTATAACGAGTTTGCTTATCAACTAAAACTGAAGGTTGAATGCTCCAGTACAGCCACTATCAAAAAAAATATTCTTATAACTCATTTTTATATCACTTGTCAAAACCGTAACAGCTAAAAGTTTTTTGTAGCAAAGTACACAACCACAGCATGTCTGCTTGAAAACTCACTGCTCAAGGGATTCATGCAAAACAACTTCCAAATAATTTAGCTCTCAGGTTTCAGTTGAAAGTATGGATACAACTTATATTTAAGAATAAAATTCAGGGATAGAATACTAGCCTGGAAGATAAATGCAAGCTACATTTAGTGAAACCACAAAAGAGTCAAATCAGCCCAGCATAAATGGTATTCTTTCTAAAAAATAATAATAATAATCACATCCCCATTTTAATTCCACTGGTAAACAGTAGTAGTTCTGCAAACAAACTGGCATAACTGGTATTTACACATCTAAATACAAAAATCCACAGCTGCAGAGAACGTCAGCATCAAGCATATATTGCAGAGAAAATTTCATTAAACTCATTAAATCATCTAAAGGTATTACTTTGCAAGCTGATAGAAGCTCCTGCCAATATACATAACAATATCTCAACCACACTCATTAGAATAGAAGACTCCATGGGTTGGGACAGCAGGGGAGGGATGTTTTAACTGTTCAAACACATGATAATAGCTGTATTTGCACTCACCAGATATATGAGCATTATCATTGCATTAGCAGCAAGACACAAATGGTATGGTATCAGTGCTCCTTGTACCAAACAGTTTAAATACACATAAGGCAAGATCTTCTTCAAATATCCCCATTTTGAATACATCTTGGTGAGGGAAGGTAAGAACATTCTCTTTATTGGCAGATGTAGATTAATAGATCTTTGCAAGATCTAGCTTCCAAAGATTACAAGAGAACAAGTCAAATCTCCTCTGCTTCCTTCCCAAATTTCAGTTCATTATTTCTTTGGGCCTTCATGGTCGCCCATTGCTTTTGATATTTTATGTTTTTGTTGTTATTTTTCCATTTATTTGTTTTAAAGTTTCATCAGCAACTGACGAGGCCAGAAACTCACCTGAAAGCTATAACTGCTTAACTTCTAAAGCAGCAGCTTTGGGATAAGACTGAACTGTGAGAATTTTTCAAGTCACAGCATTTGGCACTGCTGAAAGAAGACCTGTTCCAGAAATGGAAACAGAAATGTGGTCTCCTGAGCCCCAGTCTGCTGGTACAAAGGCAAGAACACCAACCCTTATTCACAGGAAACATTAATTCATGAACATGTTTAAGTAATACGAAAATAACTGAACTTTTTAATTTGTTAATAGACTTTTGCTTTTATTTCAAAATACAATAAATAAGGAAGACCTCTGCTAAGCATTTCTGCCTCAGAGTTTTCAACAGAAAATGGCAGATGTCATTTTTGAAAAACAAACAGAAAAGTGTTCAGGAGTTTCAGTACAGAAAGATTTAGCCTTGAAGATACTTGAAGTCACAAGTCTAGGTACTGTGAGTAATGCAACCAGACAGGCAATAAAGGAGCAGCAAAAGATGAGAGGAAAAAAACCAAGACCCTGAACTTCAGCGTTTTGGACAAATTCTTCTGAGGACAGTATTAATGACTGCAATGAGGTCCCCTGTTAACCACCTTTGCTTCTAGAAATAAATGCTCACTATGTAAACCTTGCCTCAAATGAAAGAAACCTGCTCTCCCAGTGAGACTTATGTTCAAATCAGTGAAAGGATCCAGTGAAAGGATCTGTTAAAAACACCCCCTAAAGTCTGTTATTTTGCCAAAGCCAAAAACCAACCTACCAATGAAAAAACCTCCAGTAGAGAAACCAGCCTGCCAGCTCTCTGCCCAACAGCTTTTCGCTGATCTGCCTTATGATCTCTCAGGAAACTGCACTTGCACAGCTGAAGAGCCATTAATCTCCAGTACAACTGTAAGGGATGGTGCCAACATAAAAACACTGGCTTTAGCTATATAAGTTGCACAGTGCACCATGCTGAAAGATTCTATTGCCTAAAATATGGCTGAAGTACTGCAAGATTGTAAGAAAAACCAAGCAGTTCCAAAAAATGAAGACAAGTAATAATTATGTATGCTTTTCACAATTCATTTTGCTAATTTATACCATACTTTGCCACACGAACAGCAAAACTTCTCATCACGTAAAAATAAAAGTATATATCCCATGTGTCAGCTGCAAGACCTGAACTCAAACCTTCTGCTCTGGAGTTTCTCTTCCAAGCCCCGCTAACACCTGCTTGGCCAATACTAGTCTTGATGAAGCTGGGGAAGTAACAAGCATTTGAATCTTATGTGAGTTAGACAGTGATATTATCTAGCTGGGAATTACAGTCCCATTTCTTTGGGACAGATGTGTAAGAGTGAAATTCATCTTTTCTTTCATTGGATATCAGACAACACCACAATCGGTGCACACATTTCACACTGCTTGAAGATTTTATCGCTTGGGGAAAAGTGTGTGCAGTGAGTTCATCTCCTACTGTTTGGACAGATTTATTCCACAGGTTTGGGCTATTAAAACATTTTTAATTAACACAACAGTAACAAATAGTCAACAACTGACCAGCAGCTAAAAGGCAAAAGTTTAGAAGTTCAAATCATAAGTATTATCAACCATAACTGAGATAGAACCAGTATAGCAGTCTCTTTTCCCCTTCCTATTGTCCAGCTGTTACCTTTTACACTCCCAGATTCCCAGCTGTTCCCCACACATTGTTTCAGCTCTCTCAGAATTAATTTCATTTGGAAGTGCAAACCAAAGTCAAAATGAAGTACTTATTTTTTCTGCTTTCATCTCAGGAGGCTGAGATGCTCAGAAGGCAAAAGGTAGCACTTGTTACTGGAGAACTAAAAAACATCAGCAATGAAACGTACACACTGATCTGTGAAAAAGCTCATTCATCAGTTAATATCTACTCAATACTTCCCAAAGTTACTTCCCAGCCATTTCATTATAAAATGCTGCACTGAAATACTTTATGCTTTAAGAGTGTATGAAATTACAAACACAAATTGAAAAGCAACGAGCTGCTGCTTTCCATGTAGGACACCGGTATGCTTGATTTTCGCACATTTAAGCCCATATGGAATCTTACCATTGATCTTTCAGAATATCCAAACAAATGGCCCCAGTAACTGAGCTAATATTAGGATGCCATATTTTGGTGATAAACCGCACCTAAAATACAAGAAAATTTCAAAATGCAATGGTTATTACATGCAGTATATGAAGTAAACATCTTTAAAATGTACCATTTCTAATATTATGAAGTAACACTGATTTAGGAAAGATCAAACTGAAAACTAAAAACAAAAGCTAAGACTATGATACGACCTTTTCCAGGAGGCCTCATGTCTGCAAGTCCATTTGTTACATACAACCTTGCTTTACTGAGAAACAGACTACTGCTCCACTGAGTGCCAAAATCATCCCCAGCTGTTTTCCCATATACTGTCACATGGGCACACCCTCACATCACACAGAGCCACTCAGAAATACCCTCCAGTAGTACCAGTATTTAAACACAAGCATATGGTGAAAAGCAGACACATCTTCAGCATTGTCAAAAGTCAGCTTAAGTGCTGGAAAGCCCGCTCAGTTAAGGCATATCCCTGAACCCTAGACACAGGCACTGGATCTCACTGTTCAGCTGAATTGCTGGTAGCTACCAGAGCATCAAAAACGTTCCCTTGGTGGATGCTATGCTTCCACAAACACCCACTCCTACCATCTTGCACAATGACCTTCAACAAACCCAAACCTCACTAAATTAGAATCTTTTCTCTGCTGTAGGAAAGACCTGGTCCCAGCACTTGCTCATCGATCACGTCCACGTTTTAGCACTAAAGCGTATTCACACTCCTGAAGCATACAGAAGGTGATTTCTTGAAAGACGCCGAGAAAATTAGAATCCGCATTTTCCTATATGAGCTGTCCTCTGAAAGAATGCATGCAAACCCATGGGTGCCCACTGAATTTTCTTCAAACCTCTTAGTTGCTTTTAACTGCCTTATAATGACTTTGACCTGTTTCGGTGTTTCTCATCTCCACCTCCTCACTCCAAACTCTTCCCAATCATTTTATGATCAGCACAGACTCACTCTCAACTTCTGCCTCTGATCTGCAAGCAAATCAGTGCAGCCAATACATTACTGGCCAAGTACTACAGCAAAACAGTGTACATACAGGACTATAATAAAATCAAAACAATCAGTGTATGAATAGCTGACACCATCACAGTTCTGCTTTCCAGGACAGAATGTAAGAGCCCACATCTGCTGAGCCTCTTATTAACTAGCTCAACTCTGTACACGTGAAACGCAAAAAACCACCAGAAGGCACCATGTAAATATTAAGTCTTTTCTCACAGAGAATGCAAGCTAACAATGGCTGTCAAACCACATTCTGAACAAGATAAAGAAGTCTTCCAGATGAAAGGGGGGGCTAGATACAAGCCAAAAGGCCTCCAGTTCAAGACCATCTACTCCAGAATAAGCAGTACTGTGCTACAGTGCACTGAGTTTCTAACAGCTACCTATAAGCTTTAGAAATGAGCATCAAGCCCTGAAGCAGCAATTAAACCATGGTCCATAGACTTATCTTTCAGGGCCTATGATTGGTTTCAGCTGTTCTTATTTTTAGCTCCCCCCAGAACACATGCTGATGAAAGAACTGAAACCAACAGACATTTCAGGAACAAGAAATTACTGTCTTTCACTCCAGACCCAAGGAAGTCACTCAAAGGACAAGAGCTAAGTGGCACTGCTCCCCCTCCTCCTCTTTCCCAGTCCCTTCCCATTATTACATACCAGGGTGAAAATAATCACAACTCAGGACACATTCTTAGCGAAAAACATCTTTCAGACTTAAACAGAAAGCCAGTCAAGAAGCTGTGAGACAGCTGTAAGACAATGCTGGAGTCTGCTAGCTTATCATAAGCCACTGAAGAAGGGACCAAACAAGACTACAGGAACATACAACTGCAGCTGCACACAGCTGGAGTAAACACGATCCTAAGCACTATTTGAGATGGAAGCAGTCACAGATTGAAAATACCAGAAAGACACATAAAAGATGTGGTAAAAGTGAAGGGCAGCAAGCTGCACAAGTTTAGCACACTCTTCCCTTCTCCCAAGCTTGTGCACACGTTTTATGCACCCCTTCAGAAAAACTGCAGTAAAACCCTACTATTTCTATTGGTCTTTAGGTCATAAAATAAC
Organism: Centrocercus urophasianus; assembly: GCF_019232065.1. Lineage (NCBI taxonomy): Eukaryota > Metazoa > Chordata > Aves > Galliformes > Phasianidae > Centrocercus > Centrocercus urophasianus. Next base: position 21,123,225 of record NW_024884475.1, on the reverse strand, counting down.
TGCAGCTCCAGCCGTATTTAATTATTAACAAAAAACTTGGAAGGTTAAACCTAAGACTTTACCAAATATAGTATATGGGGTTTAAAGAATTAAAAGAACAAACAATTATCTATTACAGCATTTCTTTAGCAGCTCCACAGAGCAGCAGGCAGAAATCAATACCCTCTACATCAAGAGAAGCTACCCAAAAACTGCATCTCGCCAAGAAGAAATTACAAGAGGGTCAATAAACCACTGCCCAGAATTTATCAATTTGTACTCTGAAGAATGATCGGTGGATTTCTGATTGGATACAGTTACACATCCTGCATGATTTCTACCTTGAAAAGACAGTTCCAGTCTAGAGGAGAATCAAAAAAGGAAGATGGGTACTGCAAAGCAAATGGGAACATAAGCAAATAACTAAGAACGATCAAAAATAAATTATTTTACAACAAATGTTGATCTTACCTTAGGAGGATTAAATGGATATGTTTCTGGAATTTTTATCTCTAGTTGATATCTTCCACCTTCAGAAAACAAAAATAAATAAGAAGTTAAGACTGAATATTAATTAAGCTTAATCTTATCAGCAAAACTTAGGCTTCTAAAGGCTCACATTTTCCAGCAATTTAAACTCACCAGTAGGCATTACCTAGAAGGTTCTTCTAGATTTCATATACTTTATACATAAATGAATGTTAATGACATCTAATAAAGTCATATCAGCATATGCAGATCAGAATCCATATTCCTTAGGTACGTTACTCTGTACATTCACCTCTAGTTATTTCCAAAATTATCATTTCTCTATTCTGTGTAAGCAAAATATACTAAAATATAAATCAGTACCCCAAAACAGACATCAAATGAAGCAAAAGGCCACAGGATTGACCAGGGTGAACATGGAATGTTATTTTGACTCTTTTCTGTCATCCATTAACTACTGATCAGATTTCCTGCCCACCCCCCATTGCTGAAATTAATTTCACTTAAGCATTCCAGGCCTGAGAACATTCAATAATGCCATCTAAGCTACCGTGCTTTGGGAAAAAAGGAGGATCCAATGCTGTTCCCATTATGTTCAACATTACTGCCTGAAGATAGCATTTACAACTCCAGTGCAATTCAGTACTTCCAAATACTAGGACTAATAATACTTGTAGAATTACAGCATGTAATAAAGGACAGCATGAATCTGGAAGACGGAACTCTACTGCCCTTCTCTAAACACATTTTGTTTTCATCTGCCTGTTACTATATCATTATCTAAACATTCAAGATTCCCAGCTCAAACCATCTCTGCCTACTCATGCTCACTTGCCAGGAAGCAGTAGCATCATTTTAACAATGAAAAGAACAGAGCATAGCAAGACACACACACCAATTTAGACACTTGGCTTTTATAGAAACTGAAAACACTGCTCCTCACTTGCTAATTTTCCCCCTCATTCTACCACCATTCTTTCTGAAAGAAACCTTTCCTTTCATTAAATATACTTTCTCTTTTTTTTTTTTTTAATTCCTAAGTCATCTACAGCCCTATACAAAAGCAGATCTCAAGCACTCTGTATAGGTCTGCGTGAAAAAAAAAAAAAAAAAAAAAAAAAAAAGGAACACTCTGAACAGCTCAAGTCCATAACATCTTTTTATCTGTGCCAAAAATACACATTAGAAAGTACCAACATCTCACTGTTTTAAATACAATACAGTGTAATACAGTACACTTGAAACTGGCTATGGTTTAGTATCTGCTGATATTTTACAGAGCTGATGTTTTACAGTGCCTACTACAAATGCAGTTCCCTCTATTAATTCTACAGTAACTCCAAAAGATTCAGCAGAAAATATACCAGGGATAGTAAGCCCCAAATTACCACCATTTCTGAACTGACTGCTTGCCTTTGCTTGCAGGATAGCACGGGCAAGTTATTTTTGAAGACATTTAACACATCAACTTAAGCTCACTTCTTCGCTCTCTTTGAATGAGCAGCAACTTTTTCAAGAAACACAATTACACTGTTCCTAGATTACTAAAATCCATCTGTCCCTGCATGATCTCGTGGCCACACCATTTTGTAACACAATGTAAGAAATCCTAGCCCTGGATATAACCATTTCTTCTGCACGCCATTAAGACGGTGCCTGTAAAAGACAGACTATTACAGCCTTCTCCACAATGGGCTGCTTGGCTGCCAGATTTTTCCAGCTGGGATGTACAACTCCTAAAGACTTTAAAATGGCAGGGACCAGTAAGCTGGCAATGTTACTTATTAAGCACAGTTGTTGTGCGCTGAAGTTTACAGCTAAATCCATGGATTTGAAGACAGAATAAACAAGTCTGGACAGCTGTTAACTTCATTTCCTCAGCACTAAGTTTAAAATGGTAAGATTTCTGCTGTTTTCTTTATTTTTTAGAAGAAGGGAGTATGCATTTGTATGATCTTTTCCCAGCATTTAATACATGAGCTCAAATTAACTGCTAATGGAAGAAATTCCTTCTGCACTCTTTTTGGAAAGTACATCTCTTGATAGAGTTAGACTAAGTTTCAGCAACCTTTCCTATGGAATTTACAGTCAGACATTCCTTCACTAACTGTGGTTCACATGCAAGCCTGGCTCGAAATTAATATCTTTATTACACAATGTGTAAAAACTATTGACAAGTTCTTGAATTCAAGTAAAACAGCAGCTGCTAATAGACTTATAAAGGTCCTCTCCTCAAATGAGTGCTCTGAAGTGGAAAGCAGCAGTGTTTCAGTGGCAGTCGTGTCCTGTAATATTCTAAAAATTGATCAGTATGAGTTGACAACACTTGCAGAAAAACAAAAGCTGTACGTTTGTCAAGAATAGATTGCATTCCTCCTAGCAGTCATCCTGAGACCAATTAATGCCCCAATAAGGCCTACAAAAGAACTCTGTAGCAGCAGTTTGTTTCCAGATACCTCATCAGCTGAGGTCACTCAAATATTATCGTTCTTTTACTTCAACAACAGCACTAAAAACTCCCTCCTGTATCAGGGAAGGATCTGACTTGAACAGCCATGTCAGTTAGCCTCTCCCCATAAGGCACGTGTGGCATTGCTGTTCAGATGACTGAAATCAGTCAGTGATTACGCAGCACGCACTTCCGCTTTAGTCACCAAATATAAACTACACATGCTGGCAAGCCATCTGTAACTACATCAGAGAATAAATGCATCAAACTATGTTACAGAAACATCAGCACTTGAAGAACTCAAACATCAGGAAATGCCAGAATTTGGGCTGATGGAAACTTTAATTTTGCCTCTTGGTGCATTTACCTCGCAGATTCAAGTCAGCGTGTGGCCACCTTATCGTCCTGCCACAGTAAGTGTACATAACAGTTCTGCCCTACTTCTCCTCAAAACAGGATATCTGGTATATCCTTTCAACTGCATCATTAAATGTACTCATTAGCATGGATGCAACTATGCCTGCACTTCCCACCAGAAATTTAGCACTAAACACAATGCCAGTTTTCATTAGCTACACACACTGAATGTATGAACCCAGTGCTCCATTCCTGAAATTTTGGTCCAGCCAGGAATTACCCAGCATAACACAGAATCCAGTTCTGCAGACATGCATTAAAGCCTTTTTTAGCCTCCTCATGAACTGATTTAAAGTTCTTAAGTTTTGTGACACACAGATACATCTTTCACTGTAACAGCTCTCAAACCATTTTCCAAACAGAAATAACTGAGATATTTCCTAGTATCCAAATACCTGCAACATCAGCATCTTAAAGTAAGACTGGTTTTACAGCACCAACTATATTTTCAAAAGAATTACTCGACTAAGCAGAAGTACCAACTTCCAAGTAGGTTTACCAGGACAGTGCACTCATGTCTGCAGTGCAGTTCTTTCAAATTGAAGGCACATTACAACCTGAAGAAGTCATCATCTTTGCAACTATTATCTTCTGTCAGCTAAACACTGGAGACTGATGACAGGAGGGCATGTAGACATGGGAGACGAGGGAGAACTGTTATTTGCTTGACAGAGGAACTCCAGGTCTGGGGTTCTGGAGGGGAATATCCCTAACACTACAGACAAGATACTTTCCACCTTTCTGCTCCCTCCCTTCCAGATTCATTTCTTTTCTCCTCAGCTTTAGGCACCTTCACCTCCTCCGATATCCTCCACCCTGTATTGGTTTATTTCCTCCTCTTTTACTGGGTCCCAGCTGGGACTCTTTCACTCCAGTTGGGAGAGTGCTGGAGTGCACCAGCAGCTGTTAGCCTGAGAAGCAGCTCCAAGGGAGCTTCTCCCTGACACTGTGACAATCAGATTTCCAGCAGTAGCCACAGTGCTGAGTGCATGTACACCTATACCTACAACACAGCTTTCAGGTATTTTCCCAGTTGATAAAAATTCATCTTTCAGACCACTGATAAACAGCACAGATCTGAACAATACTGAGATCCCAATCTTGGCTTTGAGGCATGGAAAACTAGAACAAGTGAAAACTTGGAAAACCAATTAAGTTTTCATCAAAACAATTTGTCTGCAACAGTCCTTGGGACATTTTTGTTTACTGACAGTTTAGCTAAAAATTCAAATGAAGTAGAACTTTTGCTAATACACCGTTTAGAGGTAACTAAAAAAAACCTTTTAAAAACCATCTTTTTTCATCAAGGAATTTTAATAGAAAGCATTTCCATCAGCTTCATGTTTATCATACACAGATAAGAGAGTCCACAGTTGTAAGCACTATGAGTTACTTGGTATCTTTAATCACATGCTCTATTAGCTCCTAAAGTTGGGGTTTTTTGTTTTGTTTTGTGGGGTTTTTTTTAGTATGTATTTAATTATGTCCCTTTTTCCTGACTGAAGAAATGGGCGATTACTTGAATTGTGTGGCCACTGCTATCAGCTTTACCACACTAAAAAGTCACTAAGGTTACTTTTGAAGACAGCTGTAGACACAATGTCCACTAGAGTCCCCCACTCCAGTATAAATTAATCCCAAATTTAACTTGTACTGTTACTCTGTCTGAAGAGAATGCCCTTGCATTTTGAATGACCACATTTGACCACAGAAATGCACATAAAGTTATACCAGACTAAAACTTAGATTCTTGATGCTACATGGCTAAGATGTCTAAAATTATTAATGCTAAATAAAGCCAGCATTGTATCAGTTGTACCACACAGCTTGTACCTGTGCATTTGATATTGGACAGCCTGTCCTGTTGCAGAACAGGTGCACCAGGCAACACGTGTTAAACGGCTTAAAAAAAACCTTTCTATTAAAAAAAAATTAACATTTCCAAACACATAGCTTTTAATTTTTATGTTAATTAATTTTACAAACAAAGCATCTTAAGAAACACGAAGTGTACAGTGACTGTATACATGAAAACTTTACTTGCCTTCATACGGTGTATCCGGAGGTCCTGCTATTTCTCCTCTTAATTCTGTAAAATTCTCATCTACAAGATCTACTTTAATTTGATTTTTGCTCGTCTTAAAAACAAACAGAGAAAGAGAGTCGTAAGTAAGCATTTAACACAGATTTCCCCACAAATATACTACATATTTTTGAACCGCTTAAATTTTTTAACATGGTGACCTAACGTTGCATCTTCCAGCTGGAGTCCTCCTCCAATAAAAATAATCTGTGAAGCATTAGCAGCATCATTAATTTTCTTTATATTATCACGAAAATAAGCAAAACAACTCAGCAGTATCTGAAGTTATTTTTTTTTATTAGTTACATTTAAATCCCGATTGTTCCGTTAAACCAGCTAAAACTACACTGGCTGAATTACACGCTGTCTTTTTTTCTGGTTTAGAGCTACTAGAATAATAATAGGCATCATTGTCACTTTCACTGGAATAAGACAGACATCCCATGTGGAGCTCACTATTTTTGAACAAGATGATGATCTAAACAGAACACCGGAGTCTAAAGATCATGTTTATCTTTAATATTTAGGCATAAGGTATTATTTATACTCCTGAATTTCATTGTCACCTCCTCAGCATTTTCACACCCACGCCTGCAAAATAAAAACACTATTTTCATACAGAGAAAACATGCCTTCCAGAAACGCTCCTGATGCCTAACCAGAGCTGTATATTCCACTCAATTCGCCTTTCAAGTCCAAAGAGCAGTATTAATGACATCCATACAGACCTTTCGGTCACTAACATTTCTGACAAGGCAAAGCAAAATTCCCTTTTAGAAACACCGTGACATTTTTGGAAGTGATTAAAGGTTTGCCCATTCTGCTGTTGTGTGTGCAGCGCTCACTGAACGCAACGGGGATTTCCTGAATCGCACATTATTTTCTTCACAACTTTTGTACCTTCTTCCTGCATCATTAGAACGTGAAGATGATGGTTGCCATCAGCTGGTTCTCAGATCTACCAATGACATGAAGTGTTAACGATGCAGAATTCACTGAACAACCACTGGGAGATTAACTACCTATTTCCTTCCCATAAATGGTCTATAGATTCAGTGCCACCCACCAAAAGCGGTGTGCCTTCCAGACCAGAGATGCTCACAGATATAAAGGGGGAAAAAAAAACCAAAGGAAAAGTTCAAATAATAGTTTCACCATGTAAAGAATACCAGATGGAAATTCCACTAAATTAATCCAGTGATTTGGGACTTCCCCTCTCCCCCTCCACTTCTGGTAACACACACTTGCCTTTAGACTTTGAGTAAAAAGCCCTCAACCCACAGAAGGGAGGCAACTCCTGTGACCACACAGCCAAGCAGAGGGTTTCAAAGAACATATTCAACCACATTACAAATTTAAGCCTACACCACGCACATCCAAAATTGAAAGTCAGTGTTTAATTATTAATGTCTTGTTTAAAGGTATCAACTAATTGGCTTCTTTTATTTTAAATTTAGCATCAGGTGTTGCGCCATCTTTCATGACCTTAGAAAATACATCAGAGAAGGGAAGAAGCTATTAATAGAACCGATGAAATTATATTCCTTACATCTGAACAGATTTAAGATTGATTTTCATTTTTCCTACTCTTCAGAGAAGTTGCCTGACCAGAGAATTTTCTTTCAAAGAACCTTTCAAACCTTTGCTTCCTGCCCAGAAAGCCAACAGCAGTATCTGCAGTCAACTCATGCTGTAACTTACTTTATTTTCCACTCAGCATTTTTACCTCTGTATTTTCCCCAAGACCCTCCATGTTGATGTAGCAGCTTGGATACCCATCTTCATTTTCCATGTCCATTAGTATCACGCTAGCAGCTTTTCACAACAATTCCCTCTTACCTTGAGCATTGGTGGCAACAAGCGCACACCCACTATTGCTAGCTGCAGGACCACTTCCTTCACAAACCAGCAAGCCCAGTGCCAGGCGATGATGGGGTCTGTACTTTGTGCACAACCTTGAAGAACAGTAGGCTGCCTCACACTGTATCAGTGAAAGGGTTTATTTATTTTGGGGATCGTACCTCGTTTCCACCATGCCCCCATACAGCAAAGGACTTACATAGCTGAAGGATCCCCTTCTTACTGTGTTAATAGACTTTGCAAGGCACAGCTCAGTTTGCTTTGCCAACGCTTGTTTTTGTCCACATCCCCAGAGAAATGGTCTGAAACATTTAATATTTAAACATACTGACTGTTCATCTCATCAAATCTGGGGGGTTTTCCTATAAAGAGGATCACACAGGTAACAGCACTTCATCTTTGCAGCTCTAACAGAAGAAATCCCCGGCCTCCCACGCAGCCATTGGGGCTGCCTCTGTGAAGCTGCCACCACAGCACTGTTACACACTCCAGAAGCACGCCTCATCAGCACCAACAGCCCTCACTGCACAACACATGATCCAACCTGCGATCACACAGCACAAGCTGATTTTCCCTGAAGCACTTCTCCCACAAAGACCTCATTACTCTTCCATGCCAAGCCCAGAATAGCAACACCTCCTGTTGATTCAGTAGCAATTTGGTAACTAAATCACTGGGCTAACAACTCCTGAAATATCTGAGCCATGCCATCGCTGGCAGCATTTACTTCCATAGTTCCAGAGAAGTTTTGTAACAATTCCTACTAATATTACTTGTCAAGATGAAAACGCTCCACCCACACCAAAACCTTCTTCAAGGAATCTACAAGAACTAATGCTCTACCATCTCACTTTAAAATAATTTTGATCAAGGCTGATCAATGAGAAAAAGGAGGATTAAAGCAGTGAATGCAAGGCACATATCATTCCCGCCTCGCTTTTTTCAATATTCTAGTAAGTTTAGCAATGGAGAGGTTTTTTCCTTTTTAAATGCATCTCCTGCATCAAAGTAGTGCTCTGGTCTTCTCTTTTCAGAAGAACTGGTTAGACTCCATCTGCATTATTATAACCAATTCACCTCCTTTCCTCCAGCTCTCTGGTCTTTCCTCTTCACCTCACCAGAGCAGCTCAGGAAGCACATTGCATCCAGACTGCTCACGCTTATGCCAGAAATGGGAGAACAGAAAAAAGGTAGGACTTAGCACTTAACTAGAAAGCAAACCAGAAGTGCAAGGCACTACACTGCAGCAAAATGGCAAATTCAACTGCAAGAAAACATTCAGCTCCATGCAAAAATGCCCCCTTCCCCCACCAGTCACAAACTCTGAAGAGCTGTAATAGCTCAACAGCTTGGAAGTATTTTTTCAGACTCACTCCAGCTAAAAGCTGGAAAGGAGAACATCTCCAGAGCCCTAAAAAACCTGAAGCTTGTTAAGAGAAGCAAAAGTGTCACAACTGCCAGTCATGGCTATGAATTATCTGTACTGCACAACCAGTTGAGATCAGTACATCACATTCATGGGGAGAGCTCTCGCTGACCTTCTAGGCAATGCTCATCATCAAGTGTTTGGGACGGGGCAGGGAAAAGAGAGGAAGCAAGTCTGCCTGAAATACATTAAAGAGCAGCTCTCCCAGATAAGAAAAGATCAATACAAAGAAATGCATTTTCTTAAAATACTCTGACATTCTTTGGCCCTACTACAGCTTTCAGTACTGAAGTTCTTCCACACTGCAAATTCCACCTCACCTAAGTTTCACCTGTATTTTCTAGTTGCTCATTTTACAAAGAAAAAAAAAAAAAAATGAAATCAGGGTAGCTTTGTCTTCTAATGGAAAAACTTTGTTTGCTAATATACTATGTAACTAATATGTAAAATATTTGAATGTATCTAAGGAGATACAAATGAGTGCCCTGGGATATTTCTGTAGCACTTGTAAGGCATACAGACATTTTCATTGATCACTAACATAAATTCATCTCAAATTCCAATCGACGTATTTAACAAGAGATTAAACCTACATCGACTTTAAAATTCTGTATTACTACACGTGTTCAGACACAATGACAATCCCAGCAGGGTTTTCTTCTGTAAGAAAATAAAGCATCTCAAGAAAAACATCATCTCTCAAGAGCTGGACTAGACTCCACAAAGCGATACATTTTAGTAAAGCTTTCCTTAAAGCATCTAAGTATCAGTTCTTGCTATGTTCAGCAGTCAAAATGTCACTTTATCCCCAGTCTCAGCAGCTTAGACCAGCCAAACAGCTGCCAAGTTTCTATTGTCCCCCTGCTAGAACTCCATGAAGAAGGCAGCAGGACTCCATGCAAGTGCTCACTGCGCTGCACAGCAAGCATCTGGGTGAGAAGAATCTTACTAAGAAGGTTCATTCATTTCAACTCAACTCCCTTATTTGATTCACTGCAAACTGAGACGAGGAGGGGGAGCATAAAAGTAGGAAGCAACAAGGCTCCAAGATGCACGTGACACTGCTTCTTGGCACTGCCTTCGGACAGCCTAAAAGTATTTTGAAACTTCAGCTCCAGTGGCTGTCTCAACTATTTCTGACAAAACAGTTGTGTCAGTCACAGGCAGGCAAAGGTGTAACTGACACAGCTATGCTGGCACAAGCTCATACGGTTATACAATCACAGCCTCTCTCTTGTGAGGATGGTGTGGTTAAACTGGGGAAGCCATGCCACGAAAGCTGTGTATACAGCAGCACACTCACACTCTTGTGCTGACGCAAGGGCCCTAACAGACATAGGTTACATCTGTCTAACCACGCATGATATTTACAGTACCCAGAAGCATTAATCATGGGCAGGAGTTGCAGAACTGGAAGAGGAACCTAAGCTGAGTACCACTGAGATGCTGACTGTCAGAAGGAGCACAGTGCAAGGGGTTCCTGCTCTAAACAACACGGCTCAGCAAAGCCTACACAAACAAGCAACTCTAGGGGACTGCAAGGTACATTGCCTCAAATTCTGCATACAGAGTTCTAGTTTTTGATGCAAAACAACTGAGAAACTCCTACAGTTAAAGAATGCTTTAATAACAGTTTGATTTCTATTTGGAATTAGTCATTTTATAAACACACAAAACTATCTGAGGCAGCTCCTGCAGTCCAAGTCCACTCTGCTTAGGCTGCTAGTAATGCTACATCTAAAGAAACTGCAGGATTCAGCTCATTTTAAATTGTCAATGCTAATTCACTTTATTGAGTACATTTGGAAATAGTTTAGAACAGCTCTTCCATCCCAGCTTCCCCTATGGACTCCATTACTCCAAAGTAAAAGGTTTTACACCTACATGCCATGAAGGCTCAGCTCTAAAGGATTCCAGAAGGGGAACAGGTAATATCGCTACAGTGATTTCCACTTGAACATGCTACTTTACCTTGCAATAGCCTCCCCTACTCAAAGATAGCAAAAAACTTCAAAATGCTTTCTCAGTTTATTTCCAGTTAAAATAAAAAGTCATGTACCTGGCTTGAACTAAACTACCTACTTAAAATATGGACTAATTCATTTGTTTCCCCCCCAGTAAATATTACACAAACATTGCAGAACACGAAGGCATGTTACCTTAAACCTCAATTTTCCAAAGCAACAAGACTTACACAACCATTAGCTGTTTTTGTTTTGTTTTCCTAATGAACTGTTGATCTGACTGGATAGTAATGACTAAAAGTGATGTAATAACAAATAGAAGTTACTTTTCTGTCTGTCTTGTGACAACAGACAAAAGTAGACAGGATAGTTCCTATTAACGTTCCAGTAGAAGCATGATGCACACAGCATGAGCTCAGCTCTCATATACACACGCATAGTCAAAGTGGAGTTACGTGGTATGACTGACTGACTTCTTTGGGGTCCCATAAAGCGTAAGTGCAGAATGAAGCTTCTTCTGCAGCCAGCAATATTCATAACCTCTCTCTCCTACGTGGACACAGATGACTATAAAAACACTCCAAAGACCCAATGCAATCTTATTAAAACAGAATAAAAGACACTGACCTACTCTTCAAATAAGTTGCTGCTCACAAAGATACTTTGTTTATTATGTAGATAATCATTTTATGAAATACCCGGAGCAAGCAGATCCACACGCTCTCAATTCAAATACTGCAAGAACTAACAGAGATAGGTTTTCATAGACGCCAAAAAGGGAAAATATCATCAGCTCAGGAGTGCAGAACTGGACTACAACCCTAGAGCAGGATACACGAGGGCAGCTCCAGAAGTAATCCCTCCTCTTTTATCATGTTGTCCCACAGTGCCAGAGGCAGACAGTGATGGTATGGCAGTAGAGGTGGAACATTCCTACTAATATTCTGTGACATGCTGTCATCATGTGACAGATGGCAGCAGAGGGCACTCTTAACAAAATGGAAGTGGGTATGGAGCAAAAGTGTGTCAGTGAATTCCCTTCATTCAGAAAAAAATGGTACCCACTGACATTCACCGATGCTTATTGAACATTTATGGAGACCAACCAGTGGACGTGAGCACAGTGAGGCAGTGGCTGGTGCGTTTTTGTAGAGGCAATAGTGGCTCACCTCCACTGCTGTACGTTTTTTTAATAAGCGTAGCATGCAAGATCTTGTTTTTCACTGGTGAAAATGCACAACCGCCACCTGCCTTTAGCTACGTTGAAAAACAGTGTTCTGTAGCTGAGAATTTCCTCTATCAAACAGTGCTTCTGTGCTCTTAGTATCTGTTGCAGTTTCCATGGAAATAAACAGCGGGCATTATTTTCAGAGCAATCTCACAGAATGTAAAGTCTCAAAATTGATAATCTTTGTGATAAAGTAACTCAGCTTTTCTCATCTTAAATACAGCAAAGTTTTTACTCGGTTTGTCAGATACCGAAAGCTAGCATAGTAGCTATAATGTTTAACCAAAAGTTTTTCCTTAATGTAATACCTGTACTAATTTTTAGTGTAAAAATGAAGGATAGTAGTGACGATAATCCTTGGGTTGAGAAACCAAGCTCGGTGAGTAACATAAGAGCTACACTAAGTATGTGCTCTAATTTAACAAGTTTAATGTGACTGGAAGACCATTAGACACAACCCAAGACTGTTAACTAGTACTTTCTTGCACACTTTTACAATTACAGAAGTTTACTATGGTAAAACAGTAGCCACCTTTAAATTTCAGACCAAGTAAAGTGAACCAACCTTAGAACTCATACACTTCTTTCCTATTAAAGTCAAACTCCTAGAAACAAGCATAGAAGAATGAATGGGAATCTGGGAAGGTTAAATGACTGGTTATTTCTACTACAGGGGTGTCCACATGGTTGTGGGGAGAAGGCAGCACCTACTAGCTGCGGCCTAACTGCAAATCCTAAACTGACTAACCCAGTCCTGTACAAACAGCTGCACATTTCCTCAGGTTTTTAAAAGATCGCAAAAGACAATCAAATGAGCCTGACTTCAGTGCTTACCAACTTTTTTCCTGCTTTCTACTACCTTCTAGCATCTTTGGGATTCTTCCAAAATGAATGCCATTCACTAGAAATCTTGGATACATACTGACAACAAAAATGCCACTAGCACCTACACAACACTTTTTCATAAGTGCAATTGTATTTCAGGTGTAAAATGCAAGTAAACCAATAGTTCAGAAAGATCACCTTAGAAGTGAGAATAGTAAGAACTTTTCTTGAAACACCCTAGTAAACGTGTTTTGTTTAGAGCAAATTACTCTAACAAGAAAAAGCAGCTTATGGACCAAATTCTTTAAAGGCTGAGGTGCAGAGATCGAGCTCAAGTTATTTTGCCCAAGGGCCATGGTGTAACAATGGGGCTTGCTGGGTCAGGTTGGTAGTTGAGTTGATCATCGTGAAGGCCTTTCCTTGTAGGTGCCAACAAACACTAGTGTTATGAATAACACTGCTCAAATCTACCATTCAAGATTCTCAGCAGTGATCATTTGACCACACCTGTGAGTTGGCCAAGTGCTGGTAATGGGAAAGCAAGTTCTGTTGCTCATTCCCATATTCAGTTGATTCTGTGATTTTCTAGTACAAACTGGAAGATGTAACCAAGCACACCACAGAGAATTAAGAACACCAATGGCATTTCAGTGTCCTTTTTTGTAACCTCTAATTATATTTAAAAAAAAAAACAAACCACACCTCTAAACCTTGCCTGTTGTCATAGGTAGAGTTCGAAATACACAGCAGAGTTCTTTCCAGCAAGGTATGAAGGATACCACAAATGGCTGTTTTCAAGTTAGGATCCTCACATTTCAAATGAATAGAAGTTCCAGAAGCATTACAGATTTCATATCCATTCTACCCTACATGGTTCCAACTCAGAACTCATTCAACCTAAAAAAATCATGGCAACTTGGCACCTGCAGAAAAAAAAAATTAGTGAACTACTGTCTGATTTGAGCACAGGGGATTCCTTATCACCTTACAACAGCAGAAACTTCTCAGATAAAGAAAAAAAACTGATTTGTTCATGGAGAAAATATTTTATGAGGTCTGGTGACAGTTATAGAAAAAAAACACATCCAAAGTGTTCATCAGGCCATTCTAATGACACTGAAGCACAATTACTAGTAAAAGCTTCCATTTTAGTGAATTCAGTTTCTAGCACCCAAGACTGCTCAAGTATGAGCAAACCAGGTGCAATGATGTTTTCCTGAACCTCAGTTCACAGCTTTCCCAATTACCAAGAAGTCATTTAGCAGCTTACAAACTGCTAAGCATCCCAAGACCACTAAAAGGAAACAAACACCACAGCTACTTGCTGCCTCAGGAGGGACCCAGTATGGCACACAACTGTTACTCTTCCCTTTTCTCTTTTATATCACAAAATATCACAAAAATCACATAGCAGACTCCAGAACAAATATCAACTTCTTTTTGGAAATGATGCAACTAAATTTTTGCTATCAACGTACTGTTTCCACTTGAAAACTATTTGGGACTCAAGTTACAAATTTTAACTGTTACTGCACATATCTGCTCTTGCAGATACTCATATTCTGCAACTACAGTCGAGTTCAATTTATTTGCAGCTCTATCTGTGTTTACCTTCTACGCAGATAAACCTCTGCCTTTTGATACATGGAAGAGGAACATCTTGTGGTAGAAATACCACCAACTCTTTTCTTGCCAGGAGGAAACCATGTTTACCAAAGTGTTACCCTCAATACCACAGAGAAGCAATTTCACTCCATAATAGCATTCGACTTAGAAAGCTCCTAACATGCTAAAGATATTGGATGGTCAACTTCACCTTGAATCCTCCACCGCCAGCACATCATCATTCCTTAAAGCACAACATGTGATACTATATTAAAATAAGAAAAAATATTTACACGTTAAAGTGCCTGATGAACTACAACCACTTGCCAGCACCAGTCCATGAATGAACACAATGCTTTTTCAGCACTCATTGCTAAATGCCAGATCCTTCCCCTCATAAGATAGCTGCTTACAAACAGAGAACATAAGAATCTGGCTAGCATTCCAGTAACCCTATTCTGAAATAATACCAGCTAACCCTCACCAAAGCCTCCTCCCCGTTATCAAGAAGAAAGATAAACATCAGGCTATTATTTTCCCTCCACCAATTGTTGGTTTCTCCATCAAGCTGCAGCCTCACACTTTCATTTAGGATATGTTTCCCTACTTTGGATTTTAATTTAGACTAATCTATGAAACTAACAAGATAAATTAGTGAAATGACAAAAGAAAAAAGAGAGCAACTGATGCTTTGCCTAGACTATGATTCAAAACACTGCATGAGTTAATTACTGTTTACTACTTTAAGTTTTAATACAGGCACAATACAGTACCCTCTAACATGTACTCCACTAGTGAAGTTATTACCTAGACTAGCAGCTTCACTTTTGTTGCATATGCAGGACATCATCAATCTGAGAATTTTAAAAACTTTTTCTACAGGACAGCAAAAAGCCTCCTACTGTGGAGAGAGCTCTCAACAAGAAAATTGTTGTCAGTCTCACATACCTTATTCATAAACTCAAAAGATGTAAAGCTGCAAGGATCTCTACATTATCCCATTCCTAAAGATAACATGCAAGACCTTACAAAAAAAGCCAGAAATGGCTTAAAAAAAAAAAAAAAAGCAAAAAGGCTGAAGTGTGAGAAGATTTTAAAATGCTCTGTCAACCCCTCCTACCACATCAAAAATCCCTCAGCTCCTACCTGCAAGCCAGAGAGCAAGACAAGACTGAAAGCTGTTGTAGTGGTTTCCCAAAAATACTATTCAATGTCACACAAACAGAAAGCACTAAGTATATTTAGTCATACAAATATTAAACCTTACCTATAGCAAGAATAAGCACACTTTTCAGAATTACTTCTTCTGCAGTACTTAGAAGTGGAACCTGGTGCTTCCAGTTGCAGAAGTTAAATACCACCCAGCTTCTCCCCCTTAAACATTTCTGGTTCTACCACCTCACTTCAGTACCAAGATGAGTACTGGAAGATGAGAGCAAACCCCTTGTATTCTTTCCAAGAGTGCTCAAGTCTTCCCCAGGCGTCTGCACTCCTACTGCATCTGCAGAGAAACAGGGGCTGCTCTCCATGCTCAGGTGTAGCTCAAAGCACCAAATGAAGAATAATTAAAGTGCAAATAACATGACTCACTTTGCCATCAGAGAGGGACTTTAACTTCTAAGTAACAAATTTAGCATCACCATTTGTGTTTTCTTTCTTTTAAAGGAACAAGATTTAAGATTAATGTCAGTATGTAAATTATGCAAAAAAACACACAATTATTTCCTTTTTGATTTGTATGAGTTATATCTCCATCCTCCATTCCTCAACTCACTGCATGTGTTTTCACATTAGTGGCACTACTGATACCCTAGTCTGACCACCTTTGAGCATATAAACATTCAAAATACACTGTGGTTGTCTAAATTGTAAGTGCTGATGAATGCTGAAATTCACTCTTCATGATAGAAGAATTAGTATATCCTTAAACATCAATTCCATGTAAATTACTTCATCAGTGTGACACTCTAACATGGCTAGCTAGTGGCAGGGGAAAAAATACCGAAGTGATGCATTCTAATGTTAAGATCTCGTAATTTCAGATTTGTAAGGATCAGGGTCTTCGTGGGGAGTTTTATGCAGCTTAAAAAGGAGAGCATTTCACAGTATTATTTATTTACAACATTCTATGCTGAGCCCTTCAACGCACAGAATAAACAAGAACTGAGGAAAATGCACTCTCCAGATCCAACTTTTACAGTAAAATAAAAAAAAAGCTGCATGGATCTCTCCCTAAAACTAGGGAAGTTTTCTTTCCCTCCCCTTTTGCACCTAAATAAGGCAAAGGGAAAATGTCTTGAAGCTGTTAGACTTCAATTTCAAATATGAGCTGTTATATAGGATATGGGGTTTAGAATTGGTAGCTTTGGTACAAAGAAACTCACTGAGAATTTTCTCTCAGTTTACATGCAATTCTGTCACCACAGTGCAAGAACTTGGCTATGTCCAGCCTGGGCTCTAAGGCAGTTGTAGAACCAGGCCTGTATGCTCCTTCAAGGGACTCATCCAAGCTGTATAGCAACAATGCTATTAGTGCACTTTATTTTAAAGTACATCAACTACTGTTACGCTAAACACATTTTCCCTAAACCATTAATATATTTTGAAAGACATCCTCTCAACTTTTCCTCACTAACGTGTCCAGATTTCTAGAACACCAGCTTTAGGAGTTATACGCTCCCATTAATATTTCACAAGCATCTAACCTGCAACATCATCCCAAGTAGGACGATGATGACGACACAACTATTAAATCCTATCTGGCTGACGTTCACCAACTCAGATACGGGTACAGCAAGAGCCATACCGATGTGATGTTTCAAAGGCTGCTCTATTCTCCCCTGAACAGATCAGAACTTCCTTAGTACCTCCCTGAGAGCAGCAGGCCATTCTTACCGAGCACCCATGCCCTCAGGTGTGCATCATTTCAGAAGGATGCAGGTGAAAACGAGGGAGACTGGGTAAGGAGACAGAAATGAGAGAGGCTCTAAAGCCACACAGCTGAAGGTGAGAACCTACACCGGGATAATGGAAGTCCTGCAATGAAACAGCCTAGATAAACAGAGATTTACCTGCAAAAAATTCAAAATATTAAAAACCCGGGCTTGTGCAGCAGAGGAGCGAGACGAAGGCGATGCTGGAGGCGGCGGAATCCCCAGCCCCCTCCATCACCCCCGGCCCTCGGGAGCCCGGCCCGGAGGACGAAGGCTGACGGCTGCGCGGACGGCGGGACGCCAGGGGCGGGCGGCGGGGCAGGAGGCCGGGGCGGGCCCCACCCGCCCGCCCGGCCTGCGGCGGGCCGGCCCCGTTCCCCCGGCTCCCGCAGGGGAAGGTCTCCGCCGCCCCCCTCTCTCCCCTTCCCGGCGGGTCCCTTCTCC
The DNA here is from genome assembly GCF_019232065.1 of Centrocercus urophasianus. Taxonomy (NCBI): domain Eukaryota; kingdom Metazoa; phylum Chordata; class Aves; order Galliformes; family Phasianidae; genus Centrocercus; species Centrocercus urophasianus. Next base: position 21,105,523 of record NW_024884475.1, on the reverse strand, counting down.
TCGAGGATCGTCATTCCCCTCCCCAAGGCCGCGGGACGATCCCACCCACCCCCCGCGCTGGGAGGTGGGGCCGAGGGGCAGCGAGGCCCCCCGTGGGCCGGCGGGCGCCCGCTCCTTTCCCCGCTCCCGCACTCCCACCGTGCAGCCGGGGAGGGTGGCGGCGGAGCGCGGCGACGAGCGGCTCTGACCTCCTCGCTCTTTAGCACCTCCTTGAACTCCCGCTTGATCCTCTGCACCGCGATGTTGGCCATCTCCGCAGCGGGCACCCACTCGCCGCCACCTCCGAGCCGGGCCCAGCGAGCTCCGCCGCCGCCGCTCCCGCTGGATAACTCCCGGCCCCACCAAAATGGCGGCGGCTGCCGAGCATGCGCGGTACGGCTGCCGGCTCCGCGGCCGCCGCTCAGGCGGGGCCGCCGTGTGCGCGGCGTGGCGGGGGTAGCGGGGCCGTCGACCGCGGGTGGGCGAAGAGCCGCTGTGGGGACGCGGCCTCCCCCCTCCCCAGCCTCCTCCCCGCTGCCCCCGAGGGAAGGCTGCTGCAGCCGCGTGTGGAGGCGCGGCCGTCTCGCCCCGGGGACACCCGCGGTTTGCGGTGTCGCGGGCAGGGCCGCTCCCCTGCGGCGCCTGGCGTGACTGCGCGGGGTAGAGCGTGCGGGCAGAGCCCTGACGGCGCTCCCTGCCGCCGGCTGGCCCCGAGGCGGCTGAGCCGGGATTCAGCGGCCTCCCCGGCCTCGTCACCGCGGGGACGGCGGAGCCCGAGGGCGCGCGGGAGCGCTGAGGGCAGCTGGGCGGGGCCGGGCCGGGCAGCGGCGTTCCCCTGAAGTGCTTCTGAGGGAACATCTGGCTGGCAAGTCACTGGGCAGGTCCTTGGGAACCGGACGACTTCTCTCACGCTTTGAGAATCTGCTCAGTCTGCCTATACAGCAATTCCCAGTTGTTTTGTCGTTCTTCTTGTTCCAAACGCTCGCTTGAGAAAACCGCAGTGCCTGCCCTTCGCACCCAGCCCAGCTCCTCACCCTACTCGCGTGCTCCGATGTGCCAAAGTCTCCTCACACGGCACAGCGCAACTCTGGGCCCGATAGGCCCAGCAGCAGGTAATTGTGGGACACAATGCAAGCAAAGAAATGTCTTTGCACGGATTCTGCTGCAAGATTTTAAAAGTAGAGTGAATGGTGGAAATGTCAGTCCCTTACAATGGGCTGTTATATTGTATTGCAGAACCAGCAGCTGCAAGCCACAGATGCTCTCTGTCTGGGAAGCTGAAATTGGAAACCAGGGATCATCCCGGCTGATCTGAGGTGCGCAGAATATGGTGTGGTACAGAGCAGTGCAGATAGATTTTCTGAGGGGAGCATGAGATTGCATTTACAGCAGTTGCTTATTCAGGAACTAGAGGCCTTTGAGACACTGAAGTCTATAGAAGTGCCTGCTCCTCCTGTGCAGTTGCCGGACAACGTGCAGTAGAGGCATTTTTTCACAAAGCAGCTTGTTTCCATTTCCTTAGAATTGATTGTAGTGGCTTCTGATTGGGGTTGTCTACTTGTGGACTGGCTGTCATGTGCAAGTGCTACCTGTTTGACTCCATTTGCATACACAGCATTTTGGCTGTTATAGCTCCTTTAAAGAAAGTACAAGCCCGACAAATATAAAAGAACAACACTACAGCAAACCCTGTTAGCTATATACGGATGCATATAGTCCTTATACTGTGTGCATTTACTCTTCCCCTGTGATTTGACTGGAAAAACTCCATTTTCCTGCAACAGTATTGTACCATGAGCATCTATTCATGAAATTAGATAATCTTTAAACCTAAGCTTGTATACAATGCAGTTTCTCAAGCTGAGGTTTTCAAACCTTTCTTGAGAAGGATGATTTCACATTAGGCCAGGTTTTATTTTGATAACTTCCAGTGTGATCTTAGGCCTTCATCTAATTTAGACATTAAAGTCACAGATAGATAATGACAGAATGGAAGGGTTGGAAGGGACCTTAAAGATCATTAAGCTCCAACCCACTGTCTTGTGCAGGGTTGCCACATACCAGATCAGGCTGCCCAGGGCTTCATTCAGCCTGTCCTTGGACACCCCTGGGGATGGAGTATATCCTGATCGTGTGTTTGAATTCCTTTTGAGGAGGTAGGCCACAGGTTCTCTGTGCCTTAAGTCCTTACCTGTGAAGCAGGGGTAATAACTGCTTTGCAGAGCTTTAGGATGAAAGCTAGGTTTATTGTGGGCTGAATTCCTATTGAGTGTTACGAACAAAAATGAAAAAGGCAGGACATCTAACCTGCAGGTTGAATGCTTCATGTCTTTCCAGACAGCTCCTAGGGGTAAAAAGTTTCTAATATTCAGATTTTGCTCTGAATAGAGTGAAAAAATAACCTCTATCTAGCGTCAGAATCCTTTGTGAGTGTGCTTGTATGTTATAGATAGTAGACATCCAGTAATGGCCACACTAAAGGGTACTGATTTTGAATGGTTTGTATCTAGAATCGTTTCCATGTGCTCATTTGGGTTATAAATGTCAGAGTCTGCTGCTGCAAGAAGCAAATCTGATTAATATGAATTACTCTTCTCTTTTACTTACCATAACCCACTCTTTTTGATGGTCCTTAGAACAGGCATTTTTCACTTTTCTAATAATTGTTTCATATTCACCGTATATTTCTCCAGCCTTCCATTTTTGTGGTCATTTTTCTCTTCATTTTCTCTTTGGTAAAATATAGCAAATACAAAAAGGCTTTTTTATTTTTTGGAGGTAGAAAGGAGTGGGATCAATTTCTTCACACATTAAAATCCTGCATAACACTCCAGTACCTTATGCAGTCAGCATGCTAGGGTCATCATAGTACACCTCCAATACTGTAGTATTCTATATTTTTACAGAAGATTCCACTGGCTTTTAGGCCATAACAGAAAACGCTTAGAAAAGCACAAAAACATAGCCTATTTACATGATTTCAGTGAATTCTATATCTGACTTCATCATATATTGTATAACATATTGGTAATACAATTCTGTGTATATCCTCTGAATTAAATTCTCATTAGTATTTCACCCTTAGAAAAATCCATACACAAAATACACAAAATATAAAACTGTAGCCCCTTGAACGTAGTCAGCTCTCTGCTTGTATTATGGAAATTTGTTGCACATCTTTCAGGAGATTGCTTTTTTATTAATCCCATCATCATTTTAGCCTTAGAGCAAACAGTTCTTTCATTAACAGCTTTTGCAAACTAGCTCAAAATTATCTATTGGTCTTGATCAGAAATAACAGACTGAGAGGTACATCTCTAAAGATCCATGCATTGAGTATGTTTGGCACAGTGCTTCAAAATACTTCTGGAAGTGGGAGCATGAGATATGGTGTATTAAATGAAGGTGTAGCTACGCAGTATTATTGCAGAAGTTCGTAGGATCAGCGCTTATAAACCAAGGTCAATGATTTAAGGCATCAGCCTAAGCTCTCATTAGGAAAGGGCAGCCAGCATACATTAGCTGATACAAGGATAGCCAAACAGCCTAAACAAATATAGTTTCACAAGTAGCATGGGAAATATTATCTATCCTACAACCTTTATGTCAGAAATGTCCCTACATTTTCATGGAAAAGTTCACGCACAAATGATGTGGGCATGTTGGGCTTACTGCAGACATAGGACAGTCATGGCATACATGGTTCATCTGTCTGAGACTGGATGCCCCTCAAGCCAGTGCGGTGCCTGAGGACTCCAAGTTGCTTACAACAGCACTAAGTATGATTAAATTGCTGTCCTTCGAGTTAAGATTATTGGTGATTTTCTTTTTTTTGTATTTCAATATATTCCATATTTTATTTGGTTCATCTCAGTAGGATATCTTTCTGTTAGAATTATCCAAGAATTCGGAATTTCTGAGGTTGTTCCCTGTGAAAATAATGAAATAATTTCTGAAACGATAACTTTCCAGCATGCAACATTTTTTTTTCTTCTTTTGCTCTGTTATGTCTTGCATAACAAGGCTTCTCCCCACCCAATCGTGGCCTCTTTCTTTTAGAGAAATCAGAAATGTCAAGTTTGGTCTTCTCACATTGCTGCTGGGGGATTTCTTAAGGGAGGAGAGAGCTGTCTCAAGAGATCCATAGTGCCATTTTATAGAATCATAGCATGGTCTGGGTTGAAAAGGACCACAACGATCATCTAATTTCAACCCCCTTGCTATGTGCAGGGTCACCAACCACCAGACCAGGCTGCCCAGAGCCACATCCAGCCTGGCCTCAAATGCCTCCAGGGATGGGGATCCACATTTAGACATTTTAGAAAGAGGGACTGAAACTGTAACATATTTTGTACTCTTACTTTGTCTTCAAGAGGCATCCATCAAAGGATTAACCTCAGTGGTAGTGTTACTATTACATGCAATTAATTTCATATTTAAATGGTCAGATGCTTATTTATGTTATGCTTTATCAAAAAAAAAGTCATCAGCAACTAAAAGTCATCAGCTACAGTCCAGGAGCTGCTTTATTTACCTGTGGATCACTTAGTAGGTTTCAGACGCACAAAAATAAGATTACCGTGCGTGTTTACAGACTGTCATATAGTGTTCCTGTTGTGGCAGCGTCCGGGTGACTCAACTCATTCCGAAGATTAGCGCTATCGTTAAAGTAACTACCGGTCGTACGAGTCGGCCGAGTTCTGGGCTGCAGTCCCAACTTCCCCGTTCCTTCAGCGGTGTCCGTGTGCGGTCCGCGGCCAGGTGAAACAGTGCCCTCTCCCGGGTGCAACAGCGCAGGTTTCCTCGCTCGTGCGAGACGCATCCCTCCGCTGGGGAGCAGTTCGGCACGCAGGGAGCTCGTGGCGTTGCTGCCGACTGCGGCGTTGGCTGCTCCTTTCGTCAAGGTGTTCAGGAAGAACAGTCCGAAGCGCTCAAAGCAGCAGAACGGAAATCGTTCGGCGTTCCCGGTGAAGAGGTGGGGAATTCGGTCACGATTCACCCACTTTACAAGTTGTGTTTTTCAGGTTAGCAGCCTCGGTATATACACTAAAAATACAGTACGTGTACTAATTAAACTTAGGATGTATGTGAAGTCAGTCAGGCTGAAATTGTATGATGCAATTCACTTGACTTAGTGGAGTCAGATGAGAAATGAATTCAGCTGTTGATTTTACAGCCTAGGACTTCAACAGCAAGACTTAGCAAAGTTTCCGTTCAGCAACGCCTGCGCTGAGATTCTGGGTGGTTTAGTAGTAACACTCCATTTTTCTTTGCTTGTTAAGGACTTTCATTATAAACTGATGTTATGGCCTGAACCTTTCATTAATTTGGTGGCCTGGCAATATCTTCCAAATCAATGTTGTATCTGAACCTGATATCTTGGATAGGAAAACATGGAAATAAGCAGCCTCCTATTAAGTCTGTCAGCAAAATTATTATTATTTAATAATACTTCTTTGTGAAGGAGTGGTTTTCAAGTCATGGTATGTACACTGTGGGGCCCAGGGGCTGCTTCCTGTGGGCTTATGAAAGGCACAAAATATAAATAAAAATAATGATAACAAAAAAGCAGATTGGGCTGTGAGAAGCTTGTCATAATTCTGCAGGAGGTCCCAGGTTTCTTAATATTCTCAGTGAGTGGGCATCTGCCTTGAAAAAAATTGGCCTCAGCAGACTGGCAGATTGATCAGAGGGAAATAAAAGCACTTCTTATGAAGAAAAAGTTGTGAAGCTATACTCCTTTCTTCCTATTACAGAAAGAAGACAGCCATCTTTTTGAGAGTCCTTTCAAAATGGAAGCAAGCTGGGAATACAAAATTAGATTTCACGACATATTATTATTAGTCTCATGAGTATTAGAGTTATAGGGGAAGAGAGGATTTGGTAGATAATGAAAAAGATATAGTTACCATGCTCCTTTGCCAGTATATTGTTTTCCACTCACAAACATGTTCTACTCAGACTGAGCTGTTCATACTATTTTAAGCATTTTGCACTACTGTCTAATAATGTAATAATTCATAGTAAATTACCAAATCTATGTAACTTTATTTAATAGAAATTCAGAGTTCCTCCTTTCATAGGTACAAAGGGGACTTAGAGCTGCCTTGAAAAGGTAGCTGGACAGCTTTTCTTGGATAACAGGACATTATCTTCCCTGTCCTTAGGATTTGTGACTGGATAAAATCCCTGCTGTTGTAATGACTACAGAGACTGAAGTCAGATTCAGACTGATGCATATGAAATTTCCGTTTCCTAAATGTCATCAGGGCTGGAGCATATACAACCATGAAGCTAGAAGCTTAGATTTCTTGTTCAGTGCAGTAGTAGCCAAAGAAGTAGCTAATTGCTGTGAGAAAGTGAAAGAAGATTAAAATGGTGCTAGTATTTTGGAACGACTGCTTAGAGGTGGAGTTAGGGTCTCGTTAGAAGAAATTAGTTTAAAATTAGAACTGGAGCAGCAATCGTTGTGAAGCATAAATGGAATGAGTATGAGAATCCAGAATAAATTAAAAAATAAAAGCACTCAGAGTAGAAGTAACTGCAGCCACAACTTAATCACACAACAGCAGTCACTACGTGACTTCTGAAAGTGTAGCTGAGCTGGCTGCCCACAAAGTGGTCCAGCTGACTGTGTGTAGACCAGATTTGGGTCTGCAGGATACTTCTGTCTGGCTTTTCCTTTGAGGAGACAGAAAACACTTATTCAGGGACTGGATGTCACAAGCTGTCCTCTTGCATCACCGCTGCGTCTGCTTGGGAGGAAGGGATATGACTGGACAACTTGCTCTTCATGTCTGTGTCCTGAGACAGCCATCAATGCAGGCTGCAATGAGGGATGTGCAAAATGGGGATCAGGCTCCTACAGGCAGTAGTTATGCATTGCATGTGGCCCCAACTCAAAAAAGCTTTCCAGTTATAAGAGATTATGGATTAACAGTGTATGAACAATCACAGTATAACAACATGTACACTGAAATAAGAAATCTACCAGAGGACATAAAATCACAGAGAGAAAAATTTTCAGTGTATTTTACATTGTCAGTTGTTACGAATCCTTTCAGTGGTCTGTTTTCTAATGGGATCCCCAAAAGTAGGAAAATATTTCTCCTTTTAAGAAAAGAAAAAAAAAAAGAAAGCTAGAGTTGCTGAATTCAGCTAGTATTGCTTGATCTAGCAATTTTGGGATGCTGGGGCTTTTTGAAGATTCCAACTAGAATCTGAAGATCTGATAGCCATCTTGCTAAACTGCAGTATAATCTGTCATGATGGGCACCAGATCCACAGCTGATACAAGTCTTTTGGAACTGTCTAGAACAAAAATTTACAAATTAGTGAAGTTTGTCAGAGGTCATCCCAATAGAGCTTATCCATGACAGATGGGTAATTTATCAAGTTGTACTGCTGTTGATACCATCCTAAAATATCTGCATTCTGGAGGCTACGACAACTTTGTAATAGGAAAATAAACTTTTCTATTGGTCTTACTATGGTTGAATACTAATTTAACTAAATCATCAAGTCTGAATCACTGCTCACTGTTTAGACCACAGTCATGTAAAATGTTAATTGTGCTGCATTTGAAGTCATATAAACCAGTAGCTACCAATTGAAGAAGATAACAAAGATAAACTGATTTTGTTGTTTTCCTAATTTAATTGTCTCCAGTCTGGCCATGTGAATAGCAAGCACAGAGGATGTGATGAGGAAGAAATTGAGGATAAATTCAAGTTGAACAATCAAAGCACAAATAGCATACACTTCATGTATCAAGTAATGTACGGTTTCTCTGAATGCAGCAGAAGTTAGCAATTTCTCATCTTTATGTGTCTGTCAAGCACGTAATATTTCATGGAACAGTATCTAGAAGATCCCTACTGCTCTATGTGCCTGTGTTTTCAGTAGTAGCATTTTCCTTTGCTTTGGCAGAAGATTCATTTTGGGTACAAGGAGCTTGTCTTGAACATTTTTCTCAAATGAGAGGTAGCAATTATAGCAGTTTCTGTGAGGTATAACCCATCTCATAAAATTTCCTGTTACAGCTTTCCCATCTGCCTGACAGAGTGCAAAAAGATCACGTGGTAAATTGGAAATTGGCACCTTTTAAAAGGCAGTATTCTAGACTGTATTTTTCTTTCCCCAATTAGAGGTTAGTCATGCTGGGAGAAATTCAGTCATGCTGTATGATTGTCTTTCAGGATTTTGCAGCTTCTAAATCCTAGTCCTAGGAATGCAGTTGTGTTACACTGTTGGTTCCTTCCTTATTCGTACACCAGACATAAAATCTATAACACCAAATGATGTAGTTATATAGCATCTCCCTGCATATACATTTCTGGGTGTCTTGAAGGATGTCCTTTATTTTCATTTCACTCAATTTCCTCCCATTGAAAACGTAGTGAAAGTGCTCTCACAGAGTCATCTAGTTCAATCCAAGTGAAGTGCTCAAAAGAATCAGCGAAAGCACTGACCAGGACCATGCCTGGTTGAGTTTCTAATTATCTCTAAGGACAGAGATGCCGCAACTTTTCTGGGGAACCAGTTCCAGCATTCAAACAACGACGCAAAGCAATGTTTTCTTATGTTCAGCTGGAATTTCATGCACTTCAGTTTGTGCCCGTATCTCCTGCCCCGACACTGGGTGCCACTAAGAGTCTAGCTCCCTCAGTTGTCTCTGGCACCAACTTCAAATTCTTTTCACCCTTTTTCAATAAATACCTCCATTTTTAGAGGCAACATCTGTTTCCAATTTAAACCTCAGTTGCTTAACACAAAGGTAACCACAAAACCCTACTTCAGCACTGGAAATGTAAATTTGTACTCTGAACATGGAAGCATTAATTTCTTACAGCATTTTTGCAAGATTTGCAGTGTGAAGCATGAGCTGAATACTACAGAATTCTTTTTTTTTTTTTCTTTTTTCCCCAACTGGTACTCTTATCAGCTCTATATAAATCCTAATTTTCTTTCTTACACCAAACTACTAGGGTTTACAGCTGCTCTTTAACAGGTTTGGCATATCTTACTGCAGCAAGAATCCAGCTGTGCCATACCACATCCTCAGACAAATGTGCACAAGCTAAGGCTATCCAAACAGAAATGTGCACAAGCTGAAACCATCACATTAAGTTCACATGGAGCTTGGCAAGCTGAGACAAGAGTTATTCCTAAATTTTTTTTTTCGATTCTCATCTTCTAAAATTCAAGATGAAAACCGTGGTTGAAAGCACTACAGAAACCAGAGTATCACCATGATAACAGATCAGATTCTCTTCCAACAATTTGATTTAGTTCTCTGTAGTCTATATACAGATGCTGCCATCTTTTTAATGACTGGCATGAGTTATGCCTTTTGACACACTTTCTCAGTCATATGTGATGTCTTCCCTTTTTTTATCTCTCTTTGTTCTTACTAAATAATGCCTTTTTTTTTTTTTAATGAGCTGTTATTCTTAAATTTCAACTGTGTACTGAGTAATCACATATTTTAATTAGCAATTACAAAAGTAGTTATATTCCTGTCAGATCAGAATAATTCCCAAATCCTGACCAGAAAAGTTTGATTCCCTGGTGCATATTAGATAAAGTAAAGTGTTCAGAATATCCTTTGGGGTCCTATTTTCATTTCCTTCTCTAACACATTCTTGTACACATACATTCATTATAGCAACGGGCTTGAACTTTGTGCCCATGGTTGGTGTATTAGATATATCTTCTGTCGGATGTTCACTTGGAAAATGAACAGGAAGTCATTTTCATTTCAAGTCCAGAAGTACTGTAACAGTTGAAGGCTCTGACTCAAATTCAGAGGCATATTCAGATAGAACAGTAAAATGGCTCTGAACACAGAATGGGACACAGTATGTGTCTTTCCCAAGTGGCAGCAGTTTTCAGATGAATGTAGCAGTGATAGCTGCTGGTAAGTTTATGGCTGCAGATAGTTTATGGCTGTGAACTACAGTGACTCAAGAAGCAGTTCATACTGCTTTTTGTGTTTTCTTTGCAAGAAAGCCACCACAATTGTGCAGCTGCTATTATGGTTTCTGCTCCAGAGGAAAAACAATTTGTTAAGGTTTTACTAGTGTTGGTCCACTTAGACCGCATTTTTAGAGGGGATTTCCCAAAGTATTTGCAAATTATGTTGCTACCAGAGATTGCACAATAGTCAAACACAATGAAATTCAGCAGACCTTTGTCTTATTAATTTGTGTGATTACTTAGGATGTACTGGTTTTATTCCACAGATCCAGTTTTTGGCCTAATTCAAATGACTTTATCAGTCAGTGTTGTCATTAACAATTCAGTGGTTCAGACATTAATCTTCTATTTTTAGATATTTTCTTTCAGCCTAATCCTGTTAACATTCCAATTGATCTCCTTTCATTTCATAGTTACTGTAAGATACTAGTCAATATTCTAGTTAAACATAAAATAATCCTTATCCCCTCCATTTCAGAGTTCATTCCTCCATTTCCTGGTTTGGAAAACATCACTGGCCAGCTACGATCTGGCAGCATTATAGCAATCCTTTGTGATCATTTCCCCTGACTGATGGCTGGTATCTAAAAGTCTGTGTTGGTGAGTTGATGCTTCAAGAGCACAAAAGCCCTCCTCTGGCAGCTTCAGTAGAATTCCTACTTTTGACAAAGCCATATTTTTCCCGTAAGCCCTGACAGCTTAGGTTATGGTCAGATGTTCATTAAGCTTGTATCTGCACAGTAAGAAAATCTAGCAGCATAACTTTGGTTCACTTGTGATGAAATGACTACATTTCTCTTACATTAACCTGGGCACACAATACAAGCTTTGTATCAGCTAATTTGCAGGCTTGCTGCCTAATATCCCAGAGTACTTTGTAATTGTCCAGTGTGCTGTGAGATGCCATCCCAGCTAGGAATGTCTGTGAGCAACTTTTCTGAGGATTCGTCTTCCTTTTCCAAAATTAGATGCCTCTTTCTAATTTAAAGTATTTCTAAAAAGAGGCATTGCTGCCAAAAGGCAACTCATACCTTGATACTACCACAAGGGAAAAAGACTTTATAGTCTTTTTCTTTCCACTTACTGGATGCCATTTTCAGGCCATGATACGGATGAGTTCCAAGTAGCTCTTCAGCATCAAAATTTGCAGTTGAATTTCTTGCAGATTCCTTCTGGGAACAGCATTATGTGGACTGCTTAAAGGAAAAGAGAAAGCAGACAGAAAAGTTAAGAGGACTTGCCCAATTTTCTAGGTCATTTTTCAGATCCTGTATGAATTGCAGCTGAAGAATTTCCATTCCACAGGGTATCTGGGTGGGAGCGATACAATGCCTAGCGGCACAAGTCAGGCAGCAAAGATGAGAAGAACATCAGCAGGAGTGCTTCACAATGGGAAAGGTAATGCTTTGGATATCTGTAACAAATTCATTCACTGTTTGTCAAGTTAGCTCACCAGCATGAATCCTGCTTTTCCACTGCTTATTAGGGTTAAACAGCAGAAAGCTAGCCCTGTGATTTGGAATGCAGCCTGAGGCTTCACAGAGGGCCCAATCCATTCTACCTTCAGTCAACAGATCTAGAGAATGACATACTGAGTTTTGCTCAACTCTTACCCTCCTCTATTGTACAGGGTTATTGGTGGAAGGAACATTGCCATCTTCTGCCCTTCAATCAGAGTCGTCTTTGTATTCTTGCTTGGCAGTGGGCAGTTATTTCTACTGTGCTAAATTCAATGGATTTACAATTTTGTTGTTGTTACTAGCCGATCTTGAATGCACCTCATGCCTTTCTTCATAAAGTCATTACTGGTAGCCTAAATCATCACTGTTTTCATTGTAGTTTTCCTGCCAGGAAGGACACTTCACAGAGTGAGTCTGAACACAGCCTCCCTATCAGAATCTCGTTTTATTGCTGTGTCGTGCACTAAATTTCTGAGTGTGAGGGGGAGCAGATGGCTGAAACCTGGGAGTGGGAAGCTGAGATAGAATCACTGCCTGCTATGGCTTGTTCATTTGCCCGTGGGAACCAGGAGGGCCAAATTCAGAGGGATGCACTGAGGGATGCTGACAGAATGTTTTATGTAGAATACTTAGCTGCTTTCTGCCTACAAATAGTATACATGTACTTGTTGATTTGAAAGAAATAACCTTATGCATTGTTTCTCTTGCTCCTGGTCTGTACTTTATGTAGCTCCTATTGCCTGCTCCTCTTCCTTGGCAGTTCATACTCAGATGTTTCATTACCTGAAAATCACTCTCCAACAATCCATCCCTTATTAGGTTCACTAGCTTACCATCTTTTCAAGAATGCCAATGGAAACATGTGTTAAACAAAGAAAAATAATCAGATTTTGTTGTCAAAAAGGCAGTGCAAATAGTACAGAATGCAATACTGAAAAAGGCTAGCTTTTTACTGGGACCAGTTATGTAAAACTATTTACAGATATGTAGAGCTTTGCAGTGGTAATGTGAGGGGGAGAAAAATGGAGCAGGGAGGGGTGTGAGCATTTGTATCCCACCTAGAATGCTGCCTGGCTGGAATGCTGCATGCATGCCTTATCAAGAGACGATTTCAAGAGATTACAATGTGATACGTGTTCCTGGATGGGATGGTGTGAGAAATGAGCCCGAAAGATGCAAAGCACAGAGTTTGAAGGAAGCTGCATTTGGTTCAAAGCAGTAGAGGAAGTCATCTCACATGTAGCTCTAAATGCCATCATTCCATAGTGTTTTCTTGCAGTTTGCTCAGTCTCCATCTCCATCAGTTGCTGCCTCTCCTTTGCAGCACCTTTGCAAGTTCATGCTATTACAGACAAGGCACTTGAGCCATCTAGTTTATCCCTTCCCATTTTACGACTGTACAAGTTTGCCATGGATCAGTCACTACGAGACTCTCTTCCTAATTCTACCAGTTCCCCTAACTGTGCTTTCCATCCATTTAGCAACGACAGTTTAGCTTTACTCACAAGCAAGAAAATAGAAGTATTAAGCATTTCTGCTTCAGCTTGACAATAGGAACCTTTCTCTCCACTACTTATGATTTGCCATTGCTCTGTTGTTGAGCCAGGACTAATATGGTAAGCTGTGTCTGGTTTGGGGATTTCAGGTCTCAGCTCCATTTTCTAGAGCATTGACTGGCTCTAGGTGTTAGATTGGAGGGGCATACAGGTAGGCAAGGCTCTTAATGGTGTTGGGAAATTGTGTCTGCTTGCTTCTGGGATGGCTCATTCCTGAGATTTTTTTCTGTGGTGGCCTAACCTTGTGTCTGTGCCTCTGTTCACTTGCAGTATTGCAAGGTCTACAAGGGCCAGACCTGCAATGGGCATGGGCACCTGGGCTGTGTGTTAGGGATGTGGCTTTGCACACCAAGGATTGCTGGTAGTGCAAAACTGCCAGCTGGTGCTGTGCCTGATGCTAGAAATAGTGATGTGGGCTTGGCACACAGTGCTAGGAAAAAGTGCTCAGAAGAAAATAAACGGCATCCCCATTGCAGTGAAAGAAGGCTTGAGCTCCTCGTGAGAGCACAGAACCGTGATGAGCAAAGGCTGTCCTCCCGTGTGAGCCCTGTCAGATTGCAGGTGGTTTTTGTGCTATGGGGAGTTACGGAGCTGGGAGAAATTGCAGCCTCTATCCAGCCCTCCTTTCTCATTGCAGTTGCAACTTGATCCATGTTGGCCCGAGGCAAGTAATCTGCCCTGGATTACAAGATTTCCTTCCCTATGGATTACAAGATTTCCTTCCCTATGAGATCCCTGCTGCGTTATGGAATGGTATCGCTGTCCCCAGGGCAAGACTTGCTGCTGACCTTCGCACGGCAGCACGGCATTGCCGCTCTACGGCTGCATGAGGGTGCCCGACTGGCTGACGTTGGAAACCACCGTCTCAAGTTCTCCCTTTTGCGTTCCACAGCTTCTAAAGACGTTATTTTAAGGGAATGGCTGCAGAGAAGCCTTCTGAATCATGAGCATCCAAACAAGCTTTGAGCGACGAACTGCATCACAAATTCCCTCATTCTTCAGGGAGGTGAAAAGCACACCAGAAGCTGCACCGCTTCCGACCAAGCGAGCAGCCGGGGGGGGGGGGGGGCGGGGGCCGGCGGGCCCGGGGGGGGGGGGGGGGGGGGGAGGGAGCCGGGAGCAGCTCGGCACCGCCCCGGCCGTCCGCCGCCGCCGGGAGCCGGCAGATCCGGGTCTCGTGGCGGCTGACGTGTGAGCCGGCCCCAAGCAGCGGGGCCGAGCCGCGGGGCCGCCTCAGCGAGTCCGCCCGCCCCGTCCGCGCAGCGCCCCGCGGCCCTCTCTCCCTCCGCAGCCCCGCGACGGCGGCCGGAGCACGGTGAGCGGGGAGGGGGGCGCCGCGGCAGCGGGGGGAGAGGGAGGGCCGCTGCCGGGCACGGCCGGGCGGGTCTCCGCGGACAGCCCGCTTCCCGGCCGTCCTTCCGTCCTGCAGGCGCGGAGCGGCCTGAGCCGCGGCCCGAGCGGCCCCAGTTGCCCCGAGGCCGGTGGAGTCCGAGACCACTCAGCTGCCGGGCGCCTCGCCGGGTATCGGCCCGCCGAACGGCCGGCGCTCGCCCTTCGCGGGCGTTCGGCTGCGTGTCTGGTAGGGTTCGCTCGGCTGTTTTCGGTTGTTGGGGTTGTCAGCGCGAAGTCGCACGCTCGTGGCTTTTTGGAGGATCTCAGAGTCAACCGAAGGTTCTGTTTTTCTGTCCGTAGAGGAGCTGGGAGTGACACGCTGACGGGATATGCGCTTCCCTTGCCGAGAAGCAGGCTGAGGGGAGAAAGCGGACGGCGTCCTGTAAAACAGAGCCTCCAAATGACAGCGTCGCGCTGCCGTTAGCTTCCTACGGGCAGGGTTCCGGGCGGGAGCCCTCGCCCGTGTGCCTCCGGGGTCGGTTGGTAGCGGGTTGCGGCGGGGCAGAGCGTTGCTGGCCTGGGCGCCCCGGGGAGCGCCGCGGCAGTTTCTCCCTGGCTGTCCCAGCGCCGCTGCCGGCTGTCCTGCCCAGGCTCAGCCTCTGCCCTCCCCGAGAGCTCGGACCTCGGCGTGTGACCTGCCCCGGGATCGGCAAACACCTGTTCTCCTGGCCCGCGGTCAGGACTGCCTTTAGGCTGTATGCTTAGTGGTGTAGGCAGTGTTTGCATTATGCGCTGGTAAACATCCTTGTCTTGAGAAGTCATGAAAACTCATTGTGGTTTTTTAGCATAAGGACATCCAACTTTTAAAATAACGCATTATGTTAATGTTAACGTGCCCACTGGGCAAGTTGCCTATCTGCAATGAGCTCAATGGGTCACTTGTAAGAAGTCTTTCATGCTCAGCTCTTACAGTTCTGTTGACCTTTACTTGCTTCTGTTACTTTCAAAAGCAGACATCAGAAAGAAAATCTTTAGTCTCATTTTGATTTTTTTTTTTTAGCTGATTTCTTCCTGTCTGTAGCAACAGAGAATAATGTCCCTGATAGTTCTATCTCATTCTTCGTATCCTTATGACCTGTCCAGATGAGAGAAATCAAACTATTGTTGTTACTGATTTTTATTTTTATTTTTTTCTTAAGAAGTGACTCTGTCATTGGCAGTGTAGCTCAAAACAATAGGAGCAGCTGGCAGAAAATAGTGGCTGTAACGGTTGGCAGCACAGCAGTCACTTCAGTCCTTCTCATGCCACTGGGATAGGCAAATCTGAGCTCTGTTTGGCTCTGTTGCCCCTTTCTTTAAAATGTGAGATTGGCTTTTCTTGCCTAACCCCAGCATAGCACAGAGTTCTGTGTTTTAATTGGTTTAAGATCATTTTGCATAAGACACAATACTAGTGTGAGGGCTTGGTGGATGTGCTGTTGGCTCTCTTGCAGATTATTGGGCCACATGCATCTCTGACAAGCAGGAAAGACCCTGATGTGCTCAGGGCCATAAGCAAAAAGGGTCCATTTCCAAACTGAGATTGTAGCAGGAGCCTTTCTATTGTCCTGGTTGGAACATTTTTTAGCCTAGCTGGCTACAAAAATAAATATTATGAATATGGTTCTAGGGGATTTTGTATGTTGTTGTTGTGGCACTTTCGCAGCACGTTACTGAAGTCACGCATTTAGTCTGTTAAATCCCAAGTGCATGACGCAGTTATTTTGTGCTGCATTCTGCAGTCTACATTCTTCCTTCTTTCTAAAAGAAGTTAAGAAAAATGTATTTTTCATTAGAGAAGTCATCTACAGAATGCAATTTAAAAGTACATGATAGTTTTAATTCCTCTGTAACTGTCCAATCTGCTTTCAAAAGTTTAATATTTGGGTTTAGAGAAAGTTGGTTTCAAACTGACTTCTTGTTTCGTTATTAACCTCTCATTTTCTGCTTTCATATATTTAGACTTTAGAATTAGTGATGTGTGAATGTTATTTGCATAACAGATGTGTAATAAAACAAAGTCTGTTTTATGTTTCAGGATTTTCCCTCCAGATATTTTAGGTTCTTGACACACACTCTTAAAGGCCAAATTTTGTCTCAGTTGACTTCATCATAGCAGAGTCTTTGCAGAAATTCAGGCCAGTGTAGTGGAAGTAGCAAAATCTTTCTGTTCTCTATAAGCATGTATGAATGGAGGTGTCTGGTGCTCTGATAACACCAGGGATGAGATCCTTATGCTGTATGTTTTGAACATTTATCAGGTTTCTTTTCACAACAGATGTAGAAATATTTTGGCAGATGCACTTGTGCGTAGACAAATTGATGTCATCTGCCCATATTCTGCTTGGGAAGCAAATTAGAGAGCCTGCTTTGCATACTCTTCTACACTATCACGCTTGATGTTAAGCATTCTTTCTGTTCTTACTTCCTAGATTTGATTTATTAATACATGAAGACCCTATCTGGTCACTGATGAAGCATCTGCAAGATGCTGAGGAGTGCTTCTTGGAAGATCCAAGTGTTCCTAAATCCCCTCTGAGTGCAGTGGAAGCTGAGAGAACTTTTTAAGGTTATATACTGCACAGCCAAATCTTGCACTCCTTGTTCAGTTTGAAAACAAACCACAAAACAGAAGAAAGAACAGTTTTCCCAGAATAGCTCCTTCAGCTTACAGGCTTTGACTCACCGACAGCTAGCTTCCCAAGTTCCAAGGAACCTTAATTGAAGAAAGACTCAACTCCTTGTTATGTAGGAATATAAGCATGTATATGAGGAGGATCAGGCTGTGTTAGTCTTCTTTCTGCCAGACCTTGGCAGCGGTACAGTGGATGTTCATAGCCCTCTTTGCATCCCAGCACCTATCTCATGGCATTGGCATGGGCAAGAAGAAGCTCCTTAGCAGTGATTGATTCAGCTTTTTATGAGAGATCTGAAGATGTTCAGGAAGCAGCCCCTGGCGTGATTGAATGGTTGTACATTTGCATGGTTGTTAGTTGAACAAACTCGCTTTGGAGGCTTTAGTTACATTGTCTAGCTGGTATTTTTAGAGATAATAGAACAAATTAGTCCCATTTGGGTGGGAAAAGATAGAGTTACACTTGATAAAAGTTTTCCTCATTAAGATTAATTCTTCGGCAGCTCTGCATGCGTTAAAACCCATGGTTTTCTAGTGCTAAATATAGTTTAATTCTTACTTTACACAGCTGATAGACCAATGTCATATCCAAAGCACTAAGCTGTCCTAGGGAAGAAATGATTTTATCAAAAGAAACTGAAGCACTGTACAAAAATGTAATCCCAGCCTTTAGTATGAGAGAAGCAGTTGCAATGTTTGGTTTGTCAAATCGTTGTCAATACAGTAACAGAGTTTTGGTCTTCTTTTGTTCATTGGTATATCTTCATGTATGTCTTGCTGTTTAATCATATTTTTGGTAAGACATTATTTTTAAAGAACTTGATAAGGTACTCTGTCAGTTTTCATATGTAAAAAGTTGGTAAAAGGAAAAAAAAAAAAACAACTTTGAATAGAATTACATGAAGATGTGAAGAAAAGTTTGGTGTCAGCTCTTCAAACAGTTGGTAACCATTTGTGGAACAAAGCTTCCCAGTGTGAGTTGCATGGCTTCAATGAGAACGCTTCTGCCAGTGGTTGCAGCATGGTTAGGGGCTCACCACCTTCGTATTCCTTTATATAGACATCTTCTGGGACACAGGAGTCACTGGATGCTTCACTTTCAAGTTTGTATTTAGAGCAGTTGTGTCCAAAGATTGAAAAATATCTTCTTTCCTGGGGGAAAACATTGGAGACAAAGATGCTATGATTTTATGGTTGTGATACGTTTTTCAAAGCAACTAATTGCAATCTTGTCAATAGTGCCATGGATTTTCCTTATGCAATTTAACAGATTTTAAAATCTGTTCCTTGTAGGTGCTGGGTAGACATGTATCATTTGCATAGCACTTTCCTTTTGATGATGTAGATTGGGCAGTGAGTCTGCTGAATGGGTATTAAATGGGTTTGGGATTAAAAATTGGGTCTTCTGTTTGCTAAACATACGTAAATAACAAAGCCCAGAAATCCTGTTTATTGTTACAGCTTCCTTCTGGTATAAGTGCTCATTAAAAGGCTCTATTTTATGAGCTCAAACCGTTTGCTTCAGGTATGTAGAAAACCTGATTCAACTTCTGTGTAAGGCAAAGACAGGCATCCGCCAGCTTCAGATAAAATTTGATCTGGCCTAGAGGGGTTGGGAGCAGGGCTGCCAGGGAATAGAGCTGCTTTCATCTGAAAATTGAAAATCCTGCTATCTTTCTCAGCATGCTGCTACCCTGCTAAATCTGTTTTCTCAGTGGCAAGTTATTAGGAACATATGTCATCTCTGGAGAAAAAACATAATGAAAATATTCCGGAGAATTTCAGTATGATTTTTGTGTTTGTGTGGGATAGGAGTGATGTTAAGGTACAGTGCATTTCTACAGTTCTAAGGAGTTAGTAAGGCATTTCATAATCTAAATAATTACGCTCTTAAGAAGCAAGTCTCAAAAAAACTTAATCACTTATGCTTTAGGGCTGCACTTTCTGCCTCGGTACAGAGGAAGTACTGTCATTTTTATTTGTTTTTATTACATTTTTGTAAAGGAGTGGATAAGAGATTTTTTTCATCTTTATTTTTCCAGAAAGATGGCATGTCTAAAAAATTCTCCATTATTGAGCCCCCGAAAAGAGTTATGTCAGACAAATGAGTTATCTCAGGCCATCTGAGCTGCAGTGACTGTCTGGGTGCCTGTGGCACTTCTGAATGAAGTCTCAGCTCAACTTTTCTCTTTGACAGACTCAGCACAGTCCCGTTGGCTTGCAGGTCCCACAGGCTCAGAGCCTGTGTGAGAGCAGCTGCCACAGCTCAGCTGCTACATGGTGGCTTTGTTACACTGCAGTGATTTGCTCAGGAACTGGCACCTTGAGCCTCGCTGAAGGAGTTCTACAATTGCATCCACGTTGTGCTCCTAAATTGCTCGGAAACATTTGAATGCATTAATCAGAATCTTGATTCATAAACACTGGAACGAGAGCAGGGATGTTTTATGAATAGGTTACATAGTTTGTTAGAGGAACATGTTCCATATACCCATTCTTGCCTCCCTGCAGAAGTCTGCTCCCTGGAATGCCAGTGTCCCTCCGTGCGTGGCCGTGTGTTTGGATGGAGCCTGCCTGTGTGCAGCAGTGCCAGCTGCCAGCCCTCCTCACATGGCACAGGGCAGCAGTGCTCTCCGTGGGGCTGCAGGTTCGGTGCTCGTGCAGCCCCAGTGCTGAATTTAGGAGACTGAGGAGTGAGAGAAGGGACGTCAGCAGAAGCTGCAGAGAGTCTGCAGTGCTGGAGAAATGAACCAAGAGCAGGGAAGTAAGCACATTTGCCTTATAGCTGGATGTTACAGTTACCACTTGAGTGAAAAATTCCATTAAAGTCAATAGGACTTCTTAACCTTACAGAGGACCGCAGGAGAGGGCTCCTGATTTGCTCTGTGAACTAGTTAAATGGAATAGCTTAGTAATTTTAGAGGATTGCTCCCCCTTTTGCATTAGCAGTGATTAAATTTCCTTTGGTCATTTGGTGTAATATAAATAATTTCTTTGTCCTAGACCACTGTCAGAGTTTCTATTTTAGAAAAAAATGCTGAAGTGAAGCTGAGGCATTTGCTTAGCAGAAACTGTTATTCTTGGACAATGTTCTGTGCCACTGACATCGTCTCTTAATTAGCTTTCGGGTTGCAAAAAACTTCTTTCAGAAAAATGTCATCCTTTTAACAAAAGGATGACCGAATGCTGGCAGCTGGAGTTAGGCAATAACGTTCTGCATCAAATATTAGTAAATGAATTCTAAAATAGCTGGACTGCTTTTTTGGTCCATGAGTGGATGTGCATAATTAGCTCCTTTTCAAGTGCTTTAGCCAGAAGAAATGTGAGGCCACCTGCACAGGAATAAGTAAATAGCTTTTGAAATCCTGATGCGTCTTGCTTAGCTTCCTTGGGGGGAGTTGGTTTTGGTCACTGACCGCAACCTGATGGCACTGAAGTCTGAAATCTCCTTCCCTCCAGGTAATGGGGACTGGCCATGAAGCGGACAACAGGGACCAGTACTGCAGTGGTGGTTTGAGCGTGTGAATTCTTCGTCTCTAAGCCTTATGCTTGACACTGAATGGCTTTAATTAAACCAGATGCAGCATCTATGCCATCTTCTGCAGCTCCCTAGTGTACTGTTCTGCATTGAGCTGAGGCTCTTGGGGGCACTCTTAGCCTTGGTCAGCTTTGTGTCATGGTCACAAGCAGGAAGCTTGCTGCCAGCTTTGTGTGAGATGCTGCCATCCTCGAAGCAGGATGTGCACACCTCAGTGAGAAAAGAATCGTGATGTTTGCCTGTGAGAGGCCTTTGTCCATATCATAAGCATCTAAGTTCTTGTGTTCTTACTTTGCTGTTCTTAGTGCCAGTGCCGCTGTCTGTCACCTGAACAATTCTTTTCCTGAGCTACTCAGAGCAAGTCCCAATGAACACATCACAGGTGGCCTAACAATGCTCCCTACATGATTGTCGCACAGTGGTGGACCCGTGGGGATGAGGGATGCACCAGTGCTGCAGCAGTCCTGTGAGGCCATTGGGAAACCATTATAGAATCATAGAATATCTCAAGTTGAAAGGGACTCGTAAGGAGTGCCACTCCTGTTTCCACACAAAATTCAACCCCTATGTCTGAGAGCATTGTCTAAATGCTTCTTGAGGTCCAACAGTTTGCAGCCATGACCACTGCCCTGGGCAGCCTGTTCCATGCCCAGCCACCCTCTGGTGAAGAACCTTTCCCTGATATCCTGCCTGAACCTCCCCATCAGTAGGATGCTTAGCATTCGCTCCTCAGTTCTGAGTCTGTCCGTGCTCAGAGGCTCTTTCTCTGATTTATGTTCATCCCTGTATCATCCTTCAGTAGCTGGGTTGCCATTTCTTAGTTTCTTTGGGTTTGCTTCTACTTTAAACAAGTTGTTTTATAGTAAATTAGCATTTGTAAGAAGTGCCAGATGGATGGCACTGGAAAATTACTTCCTAATTTACTTAAATGCCAAATCATTTGTGAGACAGTAGGAAAGTTACCCACTGGTATGCCTGGAGGAAGACGTGTTTGAGTGAGCAGTTCTGTGGGGCTCCCGCTGGCTTTGGTGTCTGTTGGAACCAACCAGACCAGCAACAGCTGTGTGCATGGTTCTTTTCCATGAGAAGAGGAACTGGCTTGGCTGCATTGAAAAGTTCATCTTGGATCTCGTTAATTATCCTGAGAAAATTTGCAGCACAAAAATATATTTGCCAACTCATTAGGCTACGGCTGGAAATCCAGGGAGACATGCTGATGCTTTCAAGTACAAAATCAGCTTCATTCTCCCTACCCCCTGGAATTGAAAGGAAAGCGACTGAAGAGAATTGCTTCTGAAGTGTTGCTGTGTCTAGGAACTCTCTCTGGGTATTGTATTGGCTGACAAAGTCATTGCAGCTCCTTTCACTAGAGGAGCTAAATGGATGATCTGTTCTGGCACAATTGTTGGAGAAAGCTGTAATTGAAGCCACACGTCACAGTGGCAGCCCCCACACTGACATCCAGCTGTTCTGCTGCTGTGCCCATGCAGCCAGCTGGTTCTCGTCCTGAAAACTCAGTTTAATGCCCAGGAATAGACCTGGTAGAAGAAGATCATCAGTAGCTCTCTAGGGTTCCACGACCTTCAAGGGCCACTAGATCCTGGTTCAGTGAAGTCAGTGGGAGTGCCAGCATTTGCATCAATAAAAGTGGGGTGTAGCTGTGAGCTTGTTGAAGAGATGTTGAAGAGATGATGCTACAGAGTTTTCCTTGTACTGTTAATGAAATGTTAATGGCCTGCAGCCATCCCACCCTGGTAATGCCCAATCTTGGAAGTGAAGCAGGGTTAGGCCTGGATGGGAGACCTGTTGGGAATACTGGGTGCTGTAGGCTTACAGACTGGAAGGAGCAGTCCTTGAGAGTAGCTCTGCAGAGAAGGATCTGGGGGTCCTGATGAATGAAAAACTTAAAATGAGCCAGCAATGTGCTCTCACAGTTCAAAAAAAGCAAATGGCATCCTGGGCTCCATCAGGAGAGGGGTGGTCAGCAGGGACAGGGAGGTGATTGTCCCTTTCTACTCTGCTCTTGTGAGGCCCCATCTGGAGTACTGTGTCCAGGTCTGGAGCCCCCAGTAGAAGAAAGACAGAGAGCTGTTGGAGAGGGTCCAGAGGAGAGCCACAAAGATGACTGGGGGACTGGAGCACCTCCCCTATGAAGACAGGCTGAGGGAGCTGGGCTTGTTCTTGGGCTTTTTTTTTTCAGTACCCAAAGGGAGCCTATAAACAGGAGGGGAATCAGCTCTTTGAAAAGGTTGATAACTGCAGGGCAAGGGGAAATGGTTTGAAGTTGAGGGGGGGAAGATTTAGGTTGGATGCCAGGGGGAAATTCTTTACAGAGAGAGTGGTGAGGTGCTGGAACAGGCTGCCCAGAGAGGTTTTGGATGCCCCATCCCTGGAGGTGTTCAAGGCCAGGTTGGATGGGGCCCTGAGCAGCCTGGTCAAGTATTAAATGTGGAGGTTGGTGGCCCTGCATGTGGGGGGGTTGGAGATTCATGATCCTTGAGGTCTCTTCCAACCCTGGCCATTCTGTGATTCTGTGAAAGGGCTTTATAAAAATATAAAAATATGGTAATACTAACCATTATAAAAATGCCAAATGGAGTGTTGCAGTGCTTCAGACTTGAGTACCGTGAGGGAATATTTATTTGAACGATTCAAATTATAGTGGTAGAGGAGTGCAGATGACTGGAATGTTTTAATTAGTATCAATTTGTATACAAATTCCTTGTTACAGAGCCTATTTTTAGCCTTGTGTGAACTACGGAAGTTGCTTTGTGGAGGAAATCTCCTTCGGAGTCCTCAGGCTCACTTCTGCCAGTCCTGTAACCTCAGCAGTTTAATGCTGATGGCTGAGGGGTACAGGCCAATTCGTTCTGGTTTGTTAGTGGAATGTCCTCTCTGTTGCATGAGGAGTATGTAGCCATTGATTTCTGGCAGAATTGCATTGGTTTATTTTAAAGCGCTGCACGTGTTCTTGTTTTCTACCTATGTCTCTAGTTCCTTTTCTGATGTTTCATCCCTATTCAAATACAAACGCTTTTGTTTTCTTACGCTGTCCAAGCTTTATCCTGTGTTTAGTTATTTGCTTCCTTTGCTTTTTTTAATAGCTTGGTTATCATTTCTGCCTTATTCCTCCTCTGTATTGCCCTGGTGATAGGAAATTTGTTCCACTTCTGGTGGTAGTAATAGAGAAGCTAGAAATTCCACAAAGTTGTGTGAAGGTGAAATCAGCCATGTCCTTATCTTCAGTTTGTTTATTTGAGAGAGAAACCCCCCCAAATCTGTGTCTGTTGTTTTTCTTCTCTGTGCTCTAATCGAGTTTGAAGAGAAACTTGATGCAGAAATCAATGGGTAAAATTCCCTGCCCTTTCTTACACACAAGAAGTTGTACAGCCGGAATAATAGGAAGTTAAATAACAGATCAGTGAGTTGACCGTAAGTAGTTCATCAGAAGGCTAACGAAGAACAGGGGATCTATGGGAGGGTGGATGTGCATGTACAGATAGTAAAGAAGATGGAAATCAACAGGGAAAAGTGCTATATGTTTAACAAACACAGAGAAGAGTTTAGCTTGTATTTGCTGGGCTTGAATGTGTAGGCTTCTCTGTTGGTTGGCCTCTAATAAGCAATATTTCAGCATTGCTGTGCTGGAGGTACCTTTCTGTATTATTTTGCTAAATGCCCACTTGATGCTGAATTGGGCTTCATGTAACCAGGCAGGGCTGGGTGAGCCCCAGTCCCTAGGAGAGGCAGAGTATGAAACAGGTTTTGGAGTAGCCACTTGTACGAGAGGCTGAACCGCTGTGTTTTGGCATGCCTGGCAATGAGACAATTGAGGTGCTTCTGTGTGCTTATGGTACCCAAGGGACAGAGCGGCCAGCAGAAGGAAGAGCCCTAGAAAAGCAGTGATCAGGAATATGCTGTGAAGAAAATAACTGCAGAAAGCGTAAGAGGCTGTAGGGATCATGGATATCAAGATGGCTTAGGTGCATGTGAGAAGGCAAATCCTTCCTCTGGAAACACAGATCCTTTAGGAGAACGTGGAAAAGAATGGGAGAGAGGGTTTCTGCCTGTGACAGTGAGATAAAAATGGATATTTTATCTTTCAGTGAGTGAATTGTTCTGGCTTTGTGTGTTACTTTTGCTCATTTTAGCCCTTCATCATTCTTCAGAATGCCTGCAGAGCCTCAACATGTCATGTGCTTTTTTCTAAATTTTTCTTTCAATTTTTGTACATATTTCCATTTCTTCTGCTATACTTTGCTAAAGTTGAACCCAGCAGCAAAATTAAGTGTCTGGCTTGGTAGAAATATTTGACAACTGTGCTTGGAGTTATTGCAGTTGTCTGTAAAAGAGCGTCAGGGAGCTGAATATAGGGAATTCTGTTTCTCTTTAAAGTAAGTGGAAAGATTCTGTTACTTGTCTGCTGCATGGAGGTATTTTGCTCCCAATGACTTCTAGCCTTCAGTTTAGCAGCACAGCAAAAATAGTTCGTGGAGAGGAAATCTTCAGTCATTCTTTTGTATTGTGTGTGTGATTTAAGAGTGCTTGGATCCAGGAAAGATAAGAGTTAATGAGCAGAAAGCTTTGATATGAAGATGCCGGGTTTGATCTGTGACAGATCTGCAGCAGCTCTGAGTATGTGTTGTGTATAGCAAGTGTCTCTTCAGATGATGTTCTTATACACTCCTTTCTGCTAAGGAATAGAGCTCACCAACACCTGTACCTTGACTGTCTCATTAATCAGCGTAGAATTGGAGTCACATTGGAGGCAACCACATGAAGAGTGGACAAAATGTCTTGCTGGCTGTCATGCTAAAAAAGGAATTTTGTTTTGTAATGGTGAGGGTGGAGAGAGGTGGAGTATAACTTCTGTCTCCCAGAGCTCCCCAGCTGCATGCTATTTGCTCAGGAGACATGTTGCTGAATTGGGAAATAATGTATAGTCATTACAATAATTTAAAGTACAGAAGAGTCTCCAGGTACAAAAAAAAAAAACAAAAACAAAAAGAAACAATCCAAACCAAACAACCCACAACAATTAGATTGTATCTATAAAGATTGTTTTTTTGATATTAGGATGTGTAAAATGCAGTGTACTGCTGTAGGGCATGGGTTGGGAAAGATGGTAGCAGAAAAACGATTTACAATAATCATACAGCTGAGAAGACTCATGATTTAAAACATTGTGTAGAAGTATTTTTCATTATGGCTTAATTGCCTACAATTTCAGATAGAAGGTGATGGGGGGCTTGTAGTGTGAGCTATTTCTGTCTTAATTCATCAGAGACCGTTCTCCTCTTTGCTTCTGAGTTACAGTCATCCTGGCACTGACTACAGGATTTTAATTCCAGTACTTCTGTTTATGATTGCCTCTGTGGGCCACTTTACACTTAAAGTTGTATTGATTCTTTGATGGTACTTCATATTCATCTGCATTTTTCTCTTTTTTTTTTGTACGTTTTCTGTCAGGTTGCTTAGTCTAGGGGCCACAGTATGTATCTCCTTGGTTGTTATCAGTGAGAGCTTTGCTGTATTTACCAAACAAATCTTCCAAATGCTTGTAAATCCAGAATTAAACACTGTATAACCAATAATGTAGTGAAAGTAAAATACAATAATTTTAAGTAGGGTAAAAGTAACCTTCCTGGTCAGAGCACTTGCCTGTGGTTGGCGCTGTAGCTTTAAATTCCAAGAAAACCAAGGTTGCGACCAACAGGAAAAGATGCAAAAAATAAAGAAGGGTTTATTTTACTTTATGTGATAGATTATATGTAAAAGAGCTGTGTTTGCAGAAGGTGGAGAGCTAGTGTGACTCATAGCAAAGAGGTCAGAGCTGGGCAAAACGAGCTAGCAGCTGACGTGGGATGGGACAATTGAGGTACTGGAGGAGGCAGGAAGCACACAGCAGCTCTGGAACAGGATTTCGGTGTGAGTGGGCTGCCTGAGTGCTATAGAGCCAAGGAATCCTGCTCCAGGATAGGTAAAAAAGTCTCTTACCAAATCTCATGTAAGGTCACAAAACATTAATAAACTTAGATCTAATTACAGAGCTTAGTTGATACCTAGTACTTTGTGCATTCAAAGTGTATTACAAATAAGTTATTAAGCCAGAAAGGTTTTAATGAGGAACGTAGTCAGAAGTGTCATTTTAGGAGTGAAAATCATCGTATAGCGTGGAGTTTCTTTATATCTGGAAAGCTGTGTGTAAAATCTGTTTCCTCTAGTTCTTCATCGGGGGAAAAATAGTGTTTTTCTCACAATAGATGGCCTCCCTCATTCCTTTGCCACTAAGAATTTGTTATGGGCTTGGAGGACAGAAAGACAAAGAATGATTCCTTTAAGTGTCATTTGAAGGTGAGAAAGCTCATAAGGGAGATTGTGTTGGAAAGCTTGGAAGGCATTTTACTTGGTGACATGTGTTCTGCTTTATTTTAGCTCATTAAGGTAATTTGTCATGTACAGCTCAGGTGCCTTCGGGTAAATTCCTTCTAGCACACTTCTACTTAAATTTGTGATGCTACATGACAGATTTCTCTTCCCCACTTATTGTCTAATCTTTCTCAGTTTATACTCTGCAAAGAACGCTGATTTGGTTTCACTGGTGAAGATTCTTATTTGATGTTTTGATTTCTCCTAGTTATATACAGATTAACACCTCTGCTCTCTTAATTGTTGTGCCATTACTATGTGTTACTCCTAAATTCTTCCAAGTGGGAATTAAATATTGTTTTGCAACTCTCATGCTTCCAACACCTTATTTTAGGTGTCAGCACTGTGTCCAGGAAAAGCATTTTGTGCTACTTAAAAATCAGTGCTTTTGCCTGTTCCTCATGCCAGAATAGTTTGATAAAGGCTACTCTGGCTG
This sequence comes from Centrocercus urophasianus, assembly GCF_019232065.1. NCBI lineage: Eukaryota > Metazoa > Chordata > Aves > Galliformes > Phasianidae > Centrocercus > Centrocercus urophasianus. Next base: position 21,078,141 of record NW_024884475.1, on the reverse strand, counting down.
ATGTGACATGCTGTCCAGGGAACTGGGGCAATTAAAATATCATGCAGTTCCAGTGGTTCTGAGATAATGTCAGGAATGTTAGTGTAGTTGCTTCGTAACTAACTCTCAGAAAGAATCATTAGATCATCTCTCCTGCATAATGCAGAACATTATATCTGAACCTGCTTGCTTCTGTACCTTTATTTGGCTGAAGCACATCTCTGTGTATCAAGAGATGGGAAGTCCACCTCTCTGGCATTTGTCACACTGATGGTTTACCCTAATGCTTAAAATGCATGGCTGCCCTGTCGTCTTAATTTGGTTCATTACAGCTTCCAGCCATTGGTTCTTCGTATGGCTTTGACTCCTTCATTGAAGAAATTTTCAATACTTATTTCTGTTTTTCTAATCAAAGGTGCATTTCTGTTACATATCCAAGTCATCTCTTGATCATCTTCTCGGTAACTGTCAGGTTAACCTTTTTCATGACCTAGGCAAACAATCTTTCTTCCATTTCCTCAATAATTTTTTTGCTTATTTTCAGTATTCTTTTTTAAAAAGTGGAGATGTAGTCAGGTAACCGTACTGAAGATGAGATTCTGTAATGCAGTTACAGATATCTCTTACCTTCTTTTACTTACCTGGCCTTCTGCACCATGGCTGAGGAAAATATAGAAGAGTGGCAAGCATTCACAGTGAATTAGGGGAAAAACATGTAAAATGTGTTTTCCTTTTTCCACTACTTACCTCAGAGTGAAAGAACTACTCTAGTGATGCATTCTCTTCTATGGAGATTTCTTAAATCCTTGTGGGTTGTCACTCTTCCTCCTAAGAAGATTAAAACATCAAAATACTTGTGTGGTTACCACACTAGGTTTTTGAAGGTGAAGTCTGCAGAGCACATCTGCTTGTTCAGCACATGCTCATCAAATGGTTGGTGCTCTCATTAACTACTTATTTTAGGGAATGGACAGTGCTGATCTGCCCTCTGCTCCCACGTCTATTATGCCTGATGGTTATCTCACAGTTAGGACCCCAGCAGCACAAAGTCAGAATCTAGCTTTAGTTAAACAATGTTTTAAAAGTATCACTTTTAGAAGCACAGAATAGTTTGGGTTGAAAGGAACCTATAAGATAACCAAGTTCCAACCCCCTGCTATAGGCAAGGACACCTCCCACTAGACCAGGTTGCTCAAAGCCCCATCCAGCCTGGCCATGAATGCTTCCAGGGAGGGAGCATCCCCACCATCACTGGGCAGCCTGTTCCAGTGTCTTAGCACCCTCCCCAGCTTTCCTGTAAGCCCCCTTCAGGTACTGGAAGGCTCCTATAAAGTCTCCCCAGAGTCTTCTCTTCTCTAGCTGAGGAGCCCCCAGCTCTCTCAGCCTGTCCCCTTGTGGGGTGTACTCCAGCTTTCTAATCATCTTTGTAGCCCTCCTCTGAACTTGCTCCAACAGCTCAATGTCCTTCTAGTGTTGGGGCCCCAGAACTGGATGCAGCACTCCTGGTGGGGTCTCACAAGAGCAGAGCAGAGGGAATCACCTCCCTTAAGCTGCTGGTCACACTTCTTTTGGTGCAACCCAGGATACAGTTGGCCTTTTGGCTGCAGGCACGCATTGCAGAACAGATCTAGTGCATCATAAGAGTCCTTATTAGACAGAAAACAATCTCTGATTTGATCACAAGTTTAAAATTTCCTTCTGCTCAGCTGCGCATTTTGAGCATCAATTAAATTACTGATGGAACTACTGGTGGACAGTAATGGTATACTTGTCCTGTTGCTGACATGTCTGGGGTGGAAGTGGTTTTAGCAGGGTATAAACTAGAATGTCTTCCCCACCGTGTCCATTTCTGCATCTTTTGAACTTTTTTTCTGTATTGCTGACTGAATGGCCTACTTCTTTGATCTAAAATTAGTGTGTACAGCTCCATTTCTAAAGCATTTCCAAGTATATCCACTTTTGCACCCCTGCCGCTCGCTTTCGTTATACAGTAAGAATGATTTCTCCCTCTAGCAAAGAAGTTACAGGATTTAAAATTATTTTACTGTACATTGATCCCAGGAGAGAATGCCAACAGTTTGTAAGGGGATTTGAGAGAAAAAATTCCTCCTGACTTTTCAGTTGGTATTTGTACATTTAAGAGTGTCATTGTGCAGATGAGAAACCAAGACTTAATCTTTGTAGTTCTTGTTTGTCAGTATGCATTTCATAGTGATGTGTGGGAAAACCCAGGGGAGATATAAAAAAAAAAAAAAATTTTTTTTTTGAAAAAAATTATTTTGATCTCTAAGGAAGCCTGCGTGAGGCACTGCTTTCAGCAACATCAAAATGCAACGGCACATACCAGACTTTTTTATTCATGCTGCCAAAGGAATAATAGGATTACTCTGCTTTGTTTTGCTTTTTCACCCTGGCATTAAATGAGCTGAAATTTGATGTGGGAGTCTCTGTAAAATAAGGTCAGTTGAAAAAGAGTTCATTGTACTTTTATTTTTATTCTTCTTAGGTGTTCACAGAAAAGTTCAGGTTTATCCAGAGAACCATGGCAGAGGGTGGATTTGATCCTTGTGAATGCATTTGCTCACATGAACATGCAATGAGAAGACTGATTAATCTGGTAAGGATAATATGAGAATATTTATATTTGGAAGTGTGATTATATAGACGTTGCTTCAGCACTTGCACACTTGCAGTTACTGATGCTTTTGATTTTGCTTATTCAAGTTGCATGTTCAGCTAGAATCTCTGTATCTGACTCTCTGATGAATATTTGAGTACTTAATAAAGATTATAGCTTTCTTTTGATTTCCCAGGGCTACATTTCTACAGCACTGGCATTATTTCTATTGGAATGTTTCTCTGTAAATAGAACAGTCTGCACAAAACCAAAAAAACTATCCTGCAAACTCTCTGAGTTTAGAGTAATACCACACATATGAAATTCTACCTGCTCATGTGGCAAGATAACAATGTCTTTATTTTTTGAACTGTGCTTTAAAAGCTGAATTTGAGAAGCCAGTGATTGTGAGTACTGAATTCTGTTTCACGTAATTCCCTTTGTGAATGTTCATAAATTTGTTTCTATCCCATTTTCTTCTTTAGAAGAATTTAGGAGATTTAAGATCTTTAGATTTCCTTTTAAGTTACTGAGTGCACCAGATAGATGCCTGTGCTCTCAGGGACCCTGGGTAGCTTTTTTTTTTTTTTTTTTTTTTTTTTAGAATTATTCTGCTCAGAGTAATCAGAGTTCAGCACAGATGTCCATAACACAGCACTGCAGAACTTGTGCCACCATCTTTTGACTTTGTGCTTCTGGGCCCACATACCAAGAATGCTTTCTCTAAATCACGTATAGACCATACTTACAGAATTGCTGGAAACAAACTAAGTAAAACCAGAACAGCACAACTGGCCTCTGTCAGTCAGAGGGCTCAGTCACTGGTTGCAAGAGAAGGCAAAATCGTTGTCAGCAAGGGCAAAAGGAAATGCCAAGCACTTGTCACACGTGACCATGGAAATCCTTGTGCTGTGCATCAAAGCTGATGTTTTCAAACAACTCAAATCTGTGTAGTGTCCTGTTGAACAAAAGCTTAACATGACACCAGAAAAACAGAGCATATCTGTATAGTGGTTCCCTGCGCTTCATGGGCCTGATACTTTTTCCCTTTGGTAGATTTGAGGTACGGTGCAGCTTATGCTTGCCTGAGTCTTACAAGTCATGAGTGGTTGACTCGCTTTCTTATCTCATTACTCAGCAGGTGGTAGAATTGTTTAGGGGAGGTAGGTGCATGGAGTGAAAGGCAAGTGTGCCTATTTGCTAGTGTTGGCGGAATTATTCAGGACGGAAGGGTCTAGGTCAACCATCTGCTCAGAGCAGGGGTTGACAGTGAATTCAGGCTGGATCATTCAGGGCTTTTATTCTGAATGAGTCTTCAAAGCCTTCAAAGATAGCATTTGACAGCCTCTTGGGCAGCTTTCTCCAATGTTTTGCAGTCCTTTTGGTAAAGAATTCTTGTTCCAGCCACTGTTTTAGTTTAATGTCTCATACCCTCTGCTGTACACTACTGTGAAGAGCTTATCTCTGTCCTCTCAGTAACCTCTTTGTAGGTGCTGGAGGCTGCAGTTAGATGAATCCAAAACAGTCTCTTCTCTAGGCTGAATGAGCCCAGCTACCTCAGGCTCCCCTCGTAGACCAGGTGCTCCAACCCCTGCTGGAGCCTCTGGTGAGCCTCTGCTGAATCCACTTCATTTTGTAAACATGTCACATATAGGGGAGTGTAAGACTGGATTCAGGCTGAAAATGCTGAGGAAAGATGAATAGTTACATCATTCAGTCTTCTTGCACACTTCTGAAAGATCAGTGCACTTGGCACAAAGTTGTGCTAGTAAGTATGATTCTTCTGTGGAGTCTTTGCTCCAGGGCCCGACCATACTAGCCCATACTTCACAGCTAGGTGGCCCAATTTCAAAATACTCTCAGCTTTCCCAGATGCTCTCATGGCTTCTGATGCAGTGAGGGCGCATCACTGAAGCCACAGGATGTTGCTTGGCAGGAGCTGACCCTGAGAACCTGTTTTTGCTAATTGTTTCTGTGAGAGTATAGCAAATACATCTTCTTTTGGATCATAATAACTCATTTGCTCTTTGTCTCACTTGGTGAACTATAGCTTTTAAATTCCCCTTTGCTCCCTACTGCCCTCGCGTGGTCACACGTGTTCTGTCCCGGGAATTATAAGAGCTAGGCACGAATCATGAGGTATGTGCTGTGTGCATCACTTGTGTTGACCCTGACTCCCCTGGACATATGATAAAATGGTGCAGAGGAAGCTCCAGGAAATTGGAGGGGAGAAAGGAGAATGTATGTTTGCTACTTTTTGCACTAAGACTTGTCAGTTGCAAATATGAAGCATGAAGTATGACTTTTGTCCCCACTTCTGCATTTCTCACCTTTTCCTTTTTTTGCTAGAAGATACCTATAGACACAAGTCAGCCAGTGTTCTTTTGGAGCGGCTGGAGGATTCTGGTTGTAGATGATTTGTCTGTGTTTTGTTCCTGGAATACCTCAAGCCATGTAAGGTGGCTGTAAGTGGATGATCTGGAGGCACACTAATTCCTGTGTTGTGAATGCACACTGAGTAAATGTCACTCTCAGGGCAGGGGTAACCAATACCAGTCTAACAGTGTTCCTGTGTTGCTGCAAGAATTGAATTTATTGCTCAGTGTTCAGTTTCCAATGAGATCATATGAATCAACATTTGAAACTGTGAGGAGTTGTGGGAAATGCCAGATTTCATCTATCATAAAAGGCAAAACAGCTGCTACTGGGTGTAGAAGTGCAAATCACTATCTGGGGTAAGTCAGCAGAATCTAGAAAGGAAAAGTCTGATAACTTTGTCAGGGCCAGAATATCAAGTGACCTGCTTGTGATTTAGCATACTTGCTAAATTTCCATTATTGTATCTGTGATTTTTATACTTCATTAAGAGTTTGCTTTCTGAGCTTTTTGTTTTGTCAGTTAACTGCACACAATGAGCAATAATTTTACTATTTGTTTTAAAAGGAATCCTTGCTTATCGTTTTTCAGTGCTGCTGAGCTCCACAAATCTCAGTGGAGTCTGGGTACCTTCTAGCTCTGAAAGTTGGTTTTTCAAGACCATCATTCCAAAACCTTTGGGATGCAAGAAAGCTAGACAGTCTGCCTAGCGAGATGGTGGGGGGAATCCAGCCATGCTTTACACCCAGAATGGCTCCATACTGCGAACTACTAAATTGTTAACTCTTGTTCATAGGTATAAAACACATGTGAGCACATTGGAGTGATGTTATTGCTTGGGAGCACTTGTCAGGACTCAACAGGTAGTTGTAATTATCTCCAGACCAAGCATTGTGAATTCAGAAGTTCAGAGTTAAGATCAAATATATCAGAAGAACAAAGTAGTTATCAGAGTCGCTCAAGTATGGAAATGGTCTTTTAGAATTCTTCAGTGCAGTAGTTATGTTATACAAAAATAACATGATTGATGTAAAGACTTTAATAACTCACATTTAAGCAAAAGTAAAGTAATTCTACAGATCAATTTATTTATAGCTGTATAGATCAGTGCTGATAAGAATTAAGGTTTATGCTGATGAAGAAGTCACAGTGTATTCGCTTATGGCTATTAAATGTGGACTTACAATATATGTATTCAAATACACAGGATTTTCATTAGAGTTAACTGTATGGAAAATTTCAGTGATAGTGTTATGTTAAGGTCAATAGGGGGTCAAAAAGTCCGTTTACATTCTGAAGTTCTCCTTTTAACTCCCAAAAGCATGACTTCTCATTTCTAAGTTAACTGGTGCATTTACTTTGAAACTCTTACAAAATGTATTTGGTATTCCAAATACCATAATTTGTGGATGGATACATTATAATTGTGTATGGATAAAATATAGTTTAGATCTCTACCCTAAATCAGTTCATCTTGTCATTACAATTTATTACACTAATGCTTATTCGAAGAAAAAGCCGTATTGTCATTTAAAGTCTTCTTCCTCTCTGCTACTAGAAATACCACAGAAAGTTACAAAGAAACAAGCAGTTCATTTTAAAAAGCCTAACTATTACTCTAGCTGTGCGGCTTGATTATTTTTCTGTCCTTCAGTTTACTTGACCGAGTGTGGTTCTGTTTTGTTTCCTTAACAAATGATACTGTGAAGGCTTTATGAACAGTACACTGTGTAGCCTTAACGCATATGACATTCACAAAGATTTTTCACTGCTCATTAGGCTAACTGGAAGATGCCATTCATACCCTCAGTTCTTATAACTTGTACACTGATGCATCAATGGCATTGAATTGTCTTCTCTTAATTGTTCTGACATTTTTCCTGAAGAGGATTTTTCAGGGTTCTCTTTGGCATTTTGAACATAGTAAACTTCTGTAGCATGGCTCCTGTAAATAATAAGCAGACATTCTGATTTCCAAGTTTTCCTAGCAAACAGCAGAGATCTGAAGTCTCTGAGTGGGACTTCATAAATATCATCTCCAGTATGATTGGGAGTATTGGATATTACATGCCCATGGCACCATCTGTTGTGATTTGGAGTTGTTTAACAATTTGACTATTGTACATTGGGTTCACTATTTGCTCTACGGATATAGCAGATAACTGGGAACTTCTATACAAGGAAAAAGGCACAGAAGAAAAATACCGCCAGATTTTCCATCCTTTGCAGATATGTAAGAGTTGTTAAGAGACAATAACAGATCTGTTAGCTTGTGTGACTTTATCTCCTGTTCTGTCTCCTCCTTCTACAAAACTTATTTTGACACGAAGAGCCAAAGTTCAAGAGGGAAGAAGAACAGACATTAAAAATACTTTAATGAGGGGGAGGGCTTGGTTAGACAAGGGGCTGGTTGTTTGACAGAACCAAGTGAAGGATGTTCTTTGGTGTCAAGAGGAAATTATTTCTGTCTTAGTTGTGGCAGAGGATAGCAAACTTCTGGAATAATGATGTTATATTTAAATCCCCGTTTTCCCCTTTTTAACGTTTCTCCTGCAAAATGAAAATCTTTTCATCTGCACTGTGTTACTCTGAGTAAGCATGGGTGATCCATAATTCCAAGGCCCAGTTCAAGTCTGAAAACTGGACTGAAAGCATAGTGTATGTGTTTGGGATAATCATGCAAAGAGCATCTTCCATGAAGCCCGAGACCTGTGTGTGACTACTTGGAGTTGCCAGAAATGTCGAAGTGAGCCTGTGGCACATAACTTTGTATGACATAAAGAGCCCTTTTTTTTCTTCTATTTTTTCCGTGATAAGGTATTATTTGATTTAGAATTCTCTCACATTAGGTTCTACAGAAATGAGCAATATGTTCTTTACCCAAAGCATTTTTAGTTTCGTAATACAGAAGGACCATTCTTATGAACTGCCAGCAGTTCTGCTGAGATATGATGGCCTTACAGACCTCTATGGGAATTACAGCTTTGTGCTATGTTCTTTTGTAGCTAATTGCAAAGTAATGGCCCATGTCTAGTTATGTTATTATATCAGAAGGCTTGAATGTCTCAAAAACTCTAGGGAATACAGAGCAATTTTTTTTTTTTTTTTTTTTTTTTTTTTTTTTTTTTTTAACCTGCTTCATATTTTGAGGTGCTGTTGGATTTCTGGATGACAAAAAGATGCAAATTTTCAAGGTATTTAACAAAAAAGAAAAGGTTCAAACACTCTTCTGTCATAATTCTCTTGGCCAGGTCATTTTTAGAGTCTCCTGATTATAAACTGGCATGGTCTGAAATAGTATCCAGCATAGCCATGAATCCTGACTGCGTGAGACTTTGTGCAAACAGCACAGAATAAACACAGATGATTAAAATAGAACTGCGTTGTGTGCTTCAAGTGATTGAAAAGCTCTCAAGATGCCAGCACAGATAAGCCTGACTTAAATAATCCTTCAGGCTTCCAGCAAGAATGAGGTACCCTACTGACGTGGCCTTCTATTGAAAGCAGAGCAAAACCATACTAAATGAATTTGTGATACTTTAAGGTGACCTTTTAAATGTGGAAGTTGGCCTGGAGACTTGTTACACATGTTCCATGGCATTTGCCTTCCAAATTCTTCTTGTAATGGCTGTTGCTACTGCTTCCAGTGTATAACTCTTAGCCAGGCAGCTGGAGAGCATGAAATTACGTTTTACTCTCACTGTCCCCTTTTCTACCAGACCTGTGCCTTCAGTTCCTGGTTTCTTGTAGCCCAAGGTGGTTCAGAAAAGACCCTTCCCAAGAACTAAACATTAGGTTGCTCTTTAGGACAAAGAAGAAACTATCATCCTTCTGAGATGCAGGAGAGAGTCTTGATGCACCTCCTAAGGTACTGAGCCAAAAGAATAAAACGTAAGGATAGAGTGGCAGGACGCAAGCCAGCCTTCACCCAGCTTAGTTGTCACTGGGTGCTCAAGGTGCTGGTACTGCACAAATTATGGCCCCAGAAGTCATGTGCTGCTAATAACCTTGAAACTAAAAGCTAGTTCTAGATCAAGCAGTATAAATGAAGGCTATTTTTTCTAGACAGATGAATGTTCAAAAAAAAAAAAAAAAAAAAAAAAGCCATAAAGAAAGGTGTATACTTGGGTCCCATAAAGTCAACTTTTTCCTATATGGAGTTAGGTTGTAGGACTTCATTGAAAAGGTGCCTTGTATTTCCCGTTCCTGAGTTTAGTAGCATGATAGTAGCTGCTGCTTTTTAACTTCTGTGTTTGTGTGCATATACATATATGTAGGTCACTTCAAAGGTAATGCATCCTATTTATTTCCATGGAAACTACAACAGATACAAAGAGCAAATTCTCAGCTGCAAAGCAGTATTTTTCAGTGCAACCACCACCATGCATTTTCACCAGTGATAAGAGCCTGCATGCCACACTGAAAAATCTGCACCAGTGGAGGTGATCCACTCTTCCCACTGTTGAAACACCATCCACCACCTCACTGTGCTCACATCCACTGGTTGGTATCTGTAAGCATTCAGCAAGTGTCAATAAATATCAGTGGGTCCCACTTTCTCCACGTGGAGGAGTTTAGTGATGCATCTTTGCTTCATACACACTTCCATGTCAGATGCCATTTTGTCGTAGTGCCCCTCTGCTGCCATCTGTCATATAGCAACTAAATATAATTGAATATTGGCGGGAGGGTTCAACTTCTACTGCTATGCCACCAGTGTCCACTCTGATGTGGTGGCTCAACATAATGAGGAGGCATTACTGAGGTCACCTCTCAGTCTCCTCTTCTCCAAATGCTATCTATAAGAATAAATATGTTGGTGAATACATATATAACCAATAAATTGTAAATGTTATAATTAAATATATTATAAATATATCTATATATAAATATATTACACTTCAATACATGTATTATAAAAATATAATGTGTCGGTCACCCTCACGACTGTCTTAAAATAGAGCTTATGTGGTATGACAGTATTACAAGTAGTTTGGAAGATTATACATTGAAAATTCTGTCAGCTTGATATTTCAGCACTAGTTCATTGATGGAAGCTGTGTTGTGAATGGCTGAACTGGGTTTGATAATCAGTGCTGTGTTATAGCCCTCTCATTTGAGGAACATTGTGCTTTATCTCTTAGCTCACAAATGGTTATAGTCAACACTCAGTACAAACTGGTAGAACTTCTTGTTCTAAGCTTCTGTCTTGAAAGCCTCCTACATGGGAGCATGCTTTTCATTTAAACTGGTCAAAAATATCTAACAGTGTATTCTGTGTTTGTATTTTAGATACGCATTTGTTAATGATGTCTTGGGAGATATATTGTTTGTGAATATTCTCAGTGTTTTCTGGAGTTCATCATTCAGTTATTTCTATCTTACCATTTGCCATCTGATGTTTCATGTCATCAGAGGCTCAGTGATCTTCTTACGGTGACCCTGACTTTCACACTACTTCATCTTTTCACGTGACTCTTTTTCTTCTAATTCATTCTGTTTCATGTTTGTCAAGGATGTCAGTCATGTCCCAGGCCCTCAAGGCCAGCAAAATTACAAAATGAGCTGCCAATAGAAGTCATGCAGTTGGAAAAAAAATGAGGGAAGAGTGGAAAAGGTGAATCGATATGGCACCAAGGTGAATCAGCAATCCTGGAGAAATAAGAAAACAAGAAGGAACAAGCTCTTGCCTAGATCAGGGTTCGTATGCATTCATACTTACTGTTGCATCTTCATCCATTAAATGTCATGTCTTTTAGCATGAAAGTCAGTGCAGTGTTCTCCCTCTGACATGACTGATTGGCGGCTCTGGGTCTCAAGAGTCGGTTCGTAAGCTAGGAATGCTGCTTTGAAAGGCACCGTCCGTTCTTTCCTAAGTGTTGTTGAGAGGAAGACAGTAATTTGTCACCTCACAGGACCAAACTTGATATTTTTGTACCAGACTATTACTGTCCCAGTATGAGTGTGTATTTATTTTATCTTAATTCTACACTTACTCATAAAACACATAGAAGACAATTTAATTCCGTCAAAATGCCCTTCTTTCCACTTTATTTTTCTTTTATTTCTGCTGGCCAGCTTGTAGGAGAATAATGCACGTAGGTGTCAATTTTATGCATCTTTAAATCTGAACTCTGGATAATACTTCAATTCAATTTACAGTCTGGCCCACATTCAGGACTGGCCTATCATACCAGAGCAATTTGTTTATCACGTTATTTACTAACTTTGGATGTGGCTGCCAACAGAGTGTAAACAGTGATTTCATTACCCAGAAGCATCAGATCCCTATTCAGAATATGTCACAGGGTTGTCATCTTCTGGCATAGTTGGGGAGAAAAGGCAGAGCTTACAACTGCTCTGAATTGCAAAAAGGGTATTTTCACAGGGGATGATATTTTGCCCTTATTATCACACAAAATTTTCTGTCAACAATCTTTATGGTTCCATTTTAAACTTTTATTCATGGGATAAATGACCACATTGTTGGTTATTTGTCCTTAACTCCTTACTTATCTGTCCTTTTCCTTGCCACCAGCATCCATTCCTGTTCTCTTATATTGGTAGCCAGTTTATCTGTTTCATTCACACGTTTCTCTGGGCTTCCTTCAACTGCAATCTTTGGTATGGGAATCTTTTCCTGGCCTGGCTCATAAACTTGCTAATTTTTCCATCACGTCTTTTCTGAGGACTTCATTTCTGCTTTGGCAGTTTCAAAGGCTTCTCTAAAAGGCAGTAGTTTTAATAAACAATTTATTTTCAGCTCATCTGCCACTGACAGTAGACATCACTGATTATTGCTTCGTGTTCCTGCTACTAGTCCTGTTCCTCTTGTTTCCTTACCTATTCATTACACTGCTTTAGAGTTGGGAAGTGCTTTTGGACAGAAATTACGCCACTGTTTCTTCTGGAAAGAGACAGACTTGTGAGCTGTGTCATCATCGCTGTCTTCCTGATATTTCTCAACCTTATGCTTTGTCTTTATCTTATTTTTTTTAACCCTAGTAATATTCTTAACCCTTAAAAAGCTGAAGTTTTCCTCAAGCATTTGCTGTCAATTTTAATGAGAAGCACAGTTTTTCTGAGCAGAGATTGCAGGAGCAGTCCCAGGATTTGTGGCACCCTGCGGCAGCAAGTTCTGGAAAGTCATCTGTAGAGTTTCAGAAAAGTCCTCTGAAGAGGAAGCGAGGGGGCTGACAGAAGAAGTTACTGTGAAGGTGGGCAGCTGTCTCAGTCCTCCACAGTAGCTGTCTGTGCTGAGTGGGAATTGCAAAGCAGCGGAACTTCTTTCATGGGAAGACTGAAACGATCCCAGTGGCTGAGCTCACTATATTGGGAAAACAAGTTCTGTGTTGAGCTAGACGAAGCTGGTTCACTGGCCTCACTACTTTGCTTGTGATGTTGTGGAGCAGCTAGCGTGCAGGACAAGTTCACGCCCTGACCACACAGCAGCGTGTTTGTCTGCTCATCCGTTAGGTTTGCATGGGAAAAAAGTTAGAAACTTTGCTCATTGCAGCAGCTTTGCAAAAAAATTTGCAGAGCTGATAGTGGGGTCCCTTTACTGTGTCTGTTTGTGCTTTGGCTGCCACTAGAGACTGTGGAAGGTGGTGGCTGCCATTGCTAAAACCTCTGGTAACTGCTCTTTTTTCAATTATCTGACAGCTGAGCTGTCTCACATTCAAGTTTTTTTTCCAGCAGCTGCTATGTCCCTTAAGGGTGGTACAGTAGTCAGGAAAGAGAGTTAATCACTAGGCAAAGGAACAGTCTTGTTTCAGCAAAAGGTATTACCTTTTCCAGCTATTCACCTTACATAAGCTTTTCTTGCATGTGCCGGAATCTTTTCTTGTCTTTTGGCTAATTTAGTGACTGTTAAATATCAAATTTGTACTGGGTCACGGAGTTGCAACCTATTTCAACTGAGAGAGCTGAGAAAAACCTGTTTTTACTGCTGCTTATTTTCAGTCATCTGCCATGTTTCATCCCAGGAGAGCAGCACACAGCTTGTCATTGAGACAAATTTGCTAGCTGGTATACAGAGCCCTCCTACAGCTGGTGCCTGTAGGATAAGGAAGTTTTATGTATACAGTCGGGAAAGAAGTGAGCATGAGGAGATAGTTAATAGGTTTTTGTCTTTTCATCTTTGGCTTCTCAGTCTTGCTGACTCAGTGGGCAGTGATCCTGTGCTGTCAGACACATCTTCTCTGGCACAAGTGGTTTTTGTAAGAAATTTTTTAATTAACTGGAATAGTTAATTTTCTAAGACATATTTTTATTGCTGCATATGAACACAGAGGCTATGCAGTGTAATTTTTCAGCTGGGATCATTAAATCTGCAGTATTGTATAGCTATGTATTGTTTTCAATTCAGAAGAATTTTACATGGGTTATTAATAAAAACTATAAAAATCCAGTTTTCTCCTTTTTCTTTCTGTAACTGCTTCCCATAATAAATTGAGGTTCCTAAACCTACCTTGTATAGTCAATTTTTCAATCACCATGAAAGAAATGGGATGTTTGTTATCTCTGTCCTTTGGAAAACAAAGTCCTGTTGTCAGAGTATGGGTGACTGCACTTTGTAAAAGTTCCTCTCTACATTGTTCCTCCATACATAAGTAAACTTTTTTCTTTATTGGCAGGCTATTATCTATTTTGTTTTTCAGCAGAGATCTGTAGAGCAAGTCCTAATGGCATTTCTCACTTACAGAAATATTTCTGTCACTGGTGTTTCCAGTAGTACTTATCTTTCTAGAGTTTTGGAGCCTGTTCTGACTTTTGAGAAGTCCCCAGTTTTTGCCGATGAGATAAAACTCCGTATCTTATAGACAGCAAGCAAAATCCTAATGTCAGACATCATTCTCTGGGCCCACAAAATCTCAGGGCTTTAATACTTCTTGTGTCTTGAGCCAGGTGGCCTGCTGTGTCAGCAGGCATTTTCAAGCAGAACGTGGGCTTTTGATGCAGAAATGGCAATACGAAGTGTACATATCACTTGAGATGGCTTTTATAGATACTTTACTCACGTGGTTTTACAAAGTTGTATTCAGACAGGTGTGACCTATGGACATGGAGGTAGATAACATAGTGCTGGAGTACCCCAGGGCACTGTTGTCAGGTTGGGCAAACAAGATAGCACTGTCCCTAGCCATCCTGGGGAAAGGGCAGGGACAGGTGGATGCTCTATGCTGGCTGACCTGCGCTACGTTTCTGGTCATATACTTATTGCCTGTCTTAATTCTGAGCATAATTCTGTTTTGATGAATACCTGCAAACTGCAGGCATTTTACAAATCAGGGATTGTAATTAAGCCCCTTGCAGTGTTAATCTCTTATAAGAATAGAAGGTGATTATGTTGTTGGTGTTTTTAAAATATGGTCAGAGTAATACCCAGTCTTCTCAGTTCAGGAATCTCTCAGCATCAGAAATTCCACATTGGTACTATCTGCTAATGTAAAACTTCTATTTTGAGAAAGAGGTCCAAAGGTTGAAAATAAACTAAGTTTTCATTGTTACATAAACAGGCCAGGGAGCATGCATGCTTTGATACCATTTTTTTTCTGGTAAGGTAAGTATCATAGAATCATAGAATGATTTGGGTTGGAAGAGACCTTTAAGGTCACCTAGTCCCAACCCCTCTGCTGCAGGCAGAGACATCTCCCACTAGAGCAGGTTTCTCAGAACCCCATCCAGCTTCCACAGGGCATCCGGGAGGGATGGGTATCCACAACCTCTCTGGGCACCTTGTTCCAGAGTTTTACCACTCTCACGGTATGAATTTCTTTCTAATATGTAGACCAGATCTGAATGCAGTACTCCAGGTGGGGTCTCACGAGAACAGAGTAGAGGGGCAGAATCACTTCCCTCGACCTGCTGGTCACACTTCACTTGGTGCAGCCCAGGATATGGTCGGCCTTCTGGGATGCAAGCGCCCATTGCCAGCTTATGTTGAGTCTTTCATCAACCAACAAAGTAGAAGTCTTGTGCTTTAATTTCCCCTGCTGCTGCTTTTAACTATAGAAAGTACCGTAAGGTGGTACTCAACATTCCTTGTACTTCCTAAGGAACTTTTTGGTAGTCTCAGTAAATTTACCAACAGATATTTATAGATTAATCAGAGAAAGAATGTTATGAGTCTCTAATGATATATTTTCAATTCTTTCTCAAATGTCTAGTTATTGAAGTTCATTGTAATTAAAGGAGCTTAAAGTTTCATGAGTGTCTTCCTCCTGCGGTTGCTCAACTGTTTCTTTGGTGTACTTTTCCTAATATTGTGATACATACAGCTGATAAACATATCAATGATGCCAGTACAAATGAAAATTGGGTTTGTAGAAATTATTCACCTATTTCTTCCATGTGGAACATCTCATCTATCATGTATTTGTGTATTTACACTGATGATAAACAGATTACCCTGCTGTGACAAGATGTACTGGGATTTGTGACATTACTGTGACATAAAACATGTCAAAAAGGAGATCATAGTTCTAACCAAAGCATCACAGCCATTTATGGTTTTTTAGAACTGTTATTATTAATCAGTGTAGCTTACCTATGCAGGGAATAGAGTCTATTTCCATAATGCAGCAGATAAAATCCCATCCATTTAACCTTACCTGATAAAGAATGTAATATTTATGTGTCTTCAGCAATTCTGTCATCAATAAAATAGTTGTACGGATAGGCAGGTTGTCCAGTTGACTTTTCTTACAGTTAGCAAGCTTACCTAGTAACAGTTTTATAATTTTTACCCATAAACAAGTAGGTAAAGCAAGATATAAATTAAAATCTATTATTAAAATATCTTAGGTGGATTAACAGTAATTGATAAATTCAAACATGAAACTTTAATTCTACATCTCTCTATTTAACCATTATCACAGTCTGATCATTTGTTTTTAGGTCAATCATGTGATTTAAAGTTCCAGTAATAAGCAAATAGGGTTTGGAAACTACCTCAGTACCTGGGATCCTTTGCATACCATAAGCTGTGTGATGCAGTGAAAGTTACAATTTCTCTTATCTTGAACTTGTGCTCTGGTTTTACACTGAATCTCAATTTTGGTACAAGCTGACCAAGTCTCATTGCTAACTGTCATGTTTTTCTTTTTCTCTGTTCTAGCTGAGACAATCACAGTCGTACTGCACAGACACAGAATGCCTTCAGGAATGTGAGTAACTGTTAAGTTCAGGAGCACGGAAGTAAAATAAACGGCTGTAATTAAATGTTATAAGAACATATTAAATGAAATCAAATACTGTGGTACTGAAACCATTATGTGAGGGAGGTAATTCCTGAGAATTTGTGACTCACATTTAACATTTGTACATGAGATGCATCATATGGAAGAGGATGCTGAGCAAGTGGGAGATGTCAGTACACCAGCACCACAGATGATCAAGCCCCAAGTATTATGTATCTTACCACTAACTTCCAAGTAAGATTATTTAAAATTCTTTCAAACCAGAGAATTTGGAGAACTTTATTTTTCCTCCTTACTGTCATGGCAGCTGAATATCACTGGTTATTCAGCTAAGGCAGCTTTGGCTGATAAGCTGATATAGACAACAGCTGTTTGACTGTTTGACTTGGTAGCTGTGTAGTTAACAAAGCAGTGTATTTAAATATACAATTCCTTGAAACTTGCTGTGAAACACATCAAGAATACCTTCCTAACAGTGAGCATGACTGGGATGATCAAGTGTTACCAGCTTCTGCTGAGAAGTATAGCTGTGCAGAGATTATGCAGTAATGTGAACATGCCCTGAGGTGCTCTGTTTACACTTTTCATAGTCTAAACGAAATGTTGCCAAGTGCTTATAAATAAAAATGAAGTGGATCTGTTTTTTTCTATATTGCTTTACTATATGAGTGAGCATATGAGCTCACTCAATTAGTCCTGCATCAGGACTATTGTAAGGCTTCCAGGAAATACCTGAGCAGTGCTCCTGCTGTTGTTACTCTTCTAGAAGTGCTTGTGTCTCCTGCGGGTCTGGGAGTTGGTAAAGGTTTCCAGGATCCTGCGGTGAATGCATGCTTTCCTTCACTCTCATGTTCCTATCTGCACTCTACTGTAAATCCTGTTCAGAGATGGGCATCTAGGTTGTACTTGCACTGTGTCTTCCCTGCATGAAACACTCCAGCACTCCCAGATTCATTGTCAAAATAGGCTGAAGGGGAAAAGTTACGAGCTTTACCAAATACTCCCTGAAAAAAAAAGCAAAAAACAAACAAACCAAAAGAGTGGGAATCACGTTTGCCATAACTGTATTTTTCCTTTTGAGCTTTCCAAATTAGCTGTATGTCTGGGACCTCCATCATGACTCCTCTCCCTAACGCATCTGTCCTTGGGAAGATGTTTTAGTCTCCTTTTTTAGGCTGCTATGTCTAATTTCTTCTTGAATCTCTGTTTTTTTCTTGAATCCAGGAGAGGGAAAGGCAGATGAGAGGAATTAGGCTGTGCATCCTTGTGAGCTGTAGTTCATGGTTGAAACCAAGCAATGATACATTCTCACTTAAACCTGAGGAGTCATCAGTATTTATGAAGCTCTCAGGCTAAGGGCTGTATAAATGAGTAAGTCCTGTTATGTATAGGCACAAAGCTTGTGGGATAGCTTTCAAGCTATACAGTCATAGTACAGTGGAGACATGAACAGATTGTGGCAAATAGCTTTCAATCCTGAAAGAGATCTTTGCAATAGCTCTCTGTGCAGATGCAAGCAATTCGGCAGCAATTGTTCCAAACCAGTGGTTTGTTTCAAAAGCCCAAGGCAGAAATTATAGAGTAAATCCTTTCTACATTATTATGTTGCCTTAAATTTAGTTCCAGCAAAGGTATTTTTTTGCTGATGCAATCACAGTGACTGCCTGTTTGTCAGATTTCTGTGTGATTCTTCTGTGGTTCCATCCTTGAGCCAACATGAGGTCTGTGAGACTCCCAGGAGTTAAAAGGCAAAAATAAACAGATTGAGCCTGGAGAAGCTTCTGGAGACATTTTCAGACATAGATCAAAACAATTCTGGGCCCATCTTCTGTCTGTTGCTTCATGCCCTTTCTTTTCAGCTGTATCATGATGAACTTAAGGTTGAGTTGGATGTCCTCTTCTCCAGGCTCCATGTTGTGTTACTTGCTGCCTTTGATTCCTCATTTCCAGACCTTGATATGAAGAAACTCGTTGTACTCCCACCCATTTGCTCATTCCCTGGATTTCGTCTTCCTTTTGGAAGCACAGCTGGGAATGTTGTCATAGACAGATTCTTAAGTTGCAAGGTTGTGGAATAACTGATGAAATGTGTGTGGTTTTGTTTTGGGAAATGTCAGGGCTGTGGTTCAGCCTGTGTCACAGCAATGTCATGTGTTGTGCTTGTGCTGTTGCAACCAGCTGGAAGTTATCAGGAACACCCTGCATTGATTCTTCCCGAGAACACTTTGTTTCTTCAACTCTTGATATCAGATCTTTTGTAGATATTTGGAGCCAAGTCAAAACAGGAGCACTAGCTGAAGTACAACACTCCCTCACTCAGATTTTTGTGTTATTAGCTCTAAATTCTTACTTTCAGTTGTTAGCACCATTAAAAAAGTGGAAAGTTTCCTGCCAGGACTGGAACAAGTGCTTTCAGATTTACACTCCTACATATGAGAGGAAATGAGCACCACTTCAGAGAGCATTTGGGCACTCTGCTTGATGGCTGTTCTCCGTCAGGATGCCTGCTGTGATGTAAAGCACGCATCAGTCTGATCACTTTTCCCTTCATTTCAGTGAGTGTATTGGAGTGCATTTTCCAATGGCAGTATCAGTGGTTCATCCAGTCCAAGGAGGCTCTACAGCTGCTGCTGGGCTACTCTGATGGCTAGTGGCCCTTCAAAGTCGTCCTGTCCTGTGGAAGGAAATTAGGGGCCGCCACCTGAGTTTAATCTCTGTGTTCAAGCAATTTCCAGACGTGATCTGGAATTACCACATTCATATTTTGATTACTATTATTTTCAATGCTCTACTAGTTTGTAATGTTAACAGTCAGAGATGACTGTCTGAAATGTTGTCTACCCTACTTCCAAATTTTTATGTAATTTAAAGTGAATCTGTGACTCATCTTGAGTTGTACTCCTCCAGGGGAGTCACAGCAGCCTGACCTAATGGCATGAAATGTCTGCCAGCTCTTCCCTCCCTTTTCTGGTAATTCCCTTCTCCCTTCCTCCACTCGAATCCTTTTTAGATCTCTTCAGTTTCCTTGTCCCTGCCTTTGATTTTGTCAGCATGCATGGATTATCTGCTGAAGGTCCCTCAGGCTCTTTGTCTTCCTCGATGATCCATCTACAAAATACTTCTCTTCATATGGTTTCATGCATTTCTTTCACAGAACAGGCAAGGCTAAAAACACTGTGGAAAGGTGTAAATCAGAGAGCGTATTTTTGCCTTTCCACATTGAAGAAGTTAAACGGTTAAAAGCTGAGCATCCAAGAGGAAATAGTATTGCCATGAGATGGCAGACTAAAAGCATCACAGAGATTCTACTTTTGCAGTAAAAGAAATGCAGTCTTTCCTCTTTTTTCTCTAGAGTGCAACCTCACTTTGAAAAATAGCACTTTAAGAGGAGAACTAATCCCTTGTGAGGAGTACTTAACAAGGCATTTGCTTATTTTAATTCTTGAGATTTCAGCTGCATGATCATGATGGGGTTGACCTTCCGTCTGTAGAAATTATTTTTTCCAAATTCATCATTTTAGTAGCTTTGACTGCCATACAGTGGAACATTAAATGAGGTGGCTACATAAGGTTTTTTTGCCTTCTTGTCTTTCTCTGAGAGAAGGCTAGCTTATATGGCCTACTGTTGTGCATGTGAATCTCTGTTTCTATAGGTGAAAGCAAGCCAAACAATTGTATCTTGCACATGGAACAACAGTTCTGACGCGCTGTAGTAATTATCTCCTATGAGTGGTAATCCCAGTCTCAGAGCAGCCCCTCATAAAGCTTTCTCCTCCACAGAGATAACTAAAAAATTGCAAGGGGTGAAAACTGTTCCCAGGCTTCGTTCAGAGTTACTGGGTAGGTCGGCAGACTCAGTCCAAGGGATCAGAAACAATGAAAATAAAGATCTTGGGCTGGATTTGGTGGTCTATGATTAGCCAGGTTAGAGACTATAAGCTTCACTTCACCGTGACACAGCTTACAAGGAGGAAATGTGTTGCAACATTCCATAGCAATTGGTGCCTCGCAGGAACTGAAAATTAAGAACTAGATTTTACTGTAATCAAAATGGATGGCAGGGGCATTCATCTGTGAGATCAGGACAGACAGTTTCCTAGTCATCTGGAAGTCCTAGAAAATATCACCCAGAGGTACTCTTAAAAGCAACCCTTAGTCTTAAGGAAATCAAAAGACCATCCCAAAATTACCTGCAAAGTATCAATTGTAATTAAAACCACTTTGTTTGTGAACTCTCACAACATTTTTTCTACCCATAGAGGATGGGTAGATGGATAAATTCCATCCTACTTGGTTTCAGCTTCACTCGGCTGTTCTTCATCCATTAACTGGTTTCATCTGATTATTTCATGACCTCTGTGATGGAACTTTTCTTAGTGAAAGATTCACAACATACTATTTTTCGCAGTAGCTGTAACAGCTTCTTGTTTGTTCTTTTGATTTCTGTTGCAAAGCTTGGAAAAGTGAGACACCCCATCTGTGTGAGACTTTGCTTATCCTCACCTCTTTATGTCAAGAGATCAAAGAAGCAGATTCTGAAATATCTCACATCCTTATTAAAACATGGTCATTTGTAAATGAAGTGGCTTTAACAGTACTTGAATAGTATAAATAGTCTAGTAGCTGTTTTCATATCTAGCATGCTTTGAGTAGGTAGTACAGGGCCAACTGTGTTAGATCAGCTGTTGCCTTACTTAGTCTAGAACACATTTTGGTGCATTTGGCTCAATGCACACTGTATTACAAAACAGGCTGGGTAGAAATTGTGTCTTATAGGAATGCCTGTGGTTTTCCACTGTGGTTCCTTTTACTGCTTTCCATGACCTGTAGTGTCAATTGTATGTGAAATCAAGTCTAGCACATCACCTGAATTTTCATTCAGGTACATAGCAAAGCAGGCACCTCAAACTGTCCTGTGTGCTGCTGAAGGTGGTCTCAGAGCAGCTGCTAATGTTGTCTGGAAGCTTGAAAGTAAAGCGGTTATTCATCTCATACAAAATTGTGTGCTGCTTTGCTGGCCTTCATATATAGTGAAGGTCATCCAAGATTTAAAATACTGTTAAATCATGTTATATATGCTTTCTGAGTCAGTCTTGTGTTAGAATTTAATGAATTAAAGGCTGTAACATTCTCATTCATTATCTTTGCACTGCTCCTCATATATAGCACCTTTTATGGATTCAGACCTCCAAGAGAATTTTTCAGTGTGTATTATGCCAGTAAAGGACATCAGTACCACAGCCCCAGTGTTCATTCAGAGAGCGCTGTGTGCAGAGTAGCTGTAAGCTTCCCCACAGTGCCCTGCTTCTCTGTTTGAGCTGTGTTATGAGAAAACTGCTTTCAGAGAAGAGCCTCTGGTAACAGTGGTACCTGGTATCACAGTGATGATGCTTCAGGAGCAGCAATTGCCTGCAAGGAAATGACTGACTTCAGCAGTTCACTGGGTATGAGTTGTCTAACAGATGTTAAATAATAGCAGCTCCCAACAAGTAGTACATCCAGCCTTGACTCCAAAATGAGATGGTTCAAGGAGATGATGAAACAAGTGAAAAATCTGGTGGATGCAAGTGTTCTCATGTGTTAAAGGTTTTAGCTGGAATAGTAAAATAGAATAGACCTTCCTGTTCTGAAGGTTATTCGTTATAGCTTTGTGTTAATTGCTTTTGCAAACAGTTAACACTTAAAATCAATAGTAGATTTTCTTGTGGTTTCAGAAAGTGCATTCTCAGGAAGTGAGAAAAGAAAATTAGCTTTTTACAGTACTAAACAAAGTGCTTTGATTCATGTGATTTTATGGACTAGAATTTTAGTTGCTTTATTGTCAGCATGAAGGGGAAGCTTCTGATGAAGATGCTGATGGAATGAAGATGCTAATCTTGAGAATCAAGTTGAATTCTATGCTGTGTCACAGATTTCCTGTGTGGTGGTCGAACCACAAGATCTAACAGGGTTTAATAGTGTTGGTCTGCTGTGTGAATACTGTTGGGTCACCGAAGTACAGCACAGCTGAAGTTGGCATGGACCTCTGGGTCCACCTGGACCAAACCCTGCTCAAGCAGGGACACCCAGAGCAGAGTGCCCAAGCACATGTCCAGATGGCTTTTGAGTATCTACATGGATGGAGACTTCACAGCCTCTCTCTGAGAAGCTTGTGCCAGCACTCAGTGACCTTCACAGTTGTTTCCTGATGTTCAGCCGCCTGTGTTCCAGTTTGTGCCCATTGCCTCTTGTCCTGTCACTGAGTACCACTGAAAGGAGCCTTGCTCTGTCCTCTTTGCACTCTCACTTCAGGTATTTGTACTGATTGGTGACATACCCTGGGGACTTCTCTCCTCTAGCGAATGGTCCTACTTGGGGCTCTGCCCAATCATCCAGATAATTAATGAAGATGTTAAGTCCTTAAATACTAGGGTAAATAGACCCATGTAAGTACCATAAGTCATAGTTAGTTATCTGTACATTGGTTCACACTTCACCTGACAACGTTAGCTATGAATTGATTATTTTAAATTGTGTTTCAGAAGGGAAAAGTTGATATTTTTAAATGTGCAAATATTTGCAAGACCTTCTTGATCCAAAAACACTAATCAACAGGCTAGGGGGATATTCTCAGTTTTATTTCCATGTGATTGTGTCTCAACATCTTAGTTAATATAAACTAAGAAATATTTGTAGAAACTCTGAGCGTTTCAGTGAAGTCTTATGAAATATATTCTCTCTTTTCAAAGAGATAAGAAATGTGGTTTTTAGAAGTCTAACACTAACAAAGGATTACTTGCCTTAAAGACAAAGGAAGAACTGATCAGAAAATTCTATTGAAAAATATTTTCCTTAGATTTTTTGTTCTGTTTTGTTTGTTTTTTCATTCTGAGGAAAGAACTGCTGTCACTCTGTTTTATAACTTGAGTTTTCCTTGTATGTAGTGCCAGGACCAAATTTCTCTGGTGACAATGTCGTCAGCTTTGCCATGGTAGTGATGGCCTGGGTTGTGATTGCATTCGTCTTGTTCTTGCTGAGACCTAGTAATCTGAGAAATTCCAGCACAGCCGGAAAGCCCACCAGCCCACATGTGAGTGACTGTAGTAGTTTAACTATATTTGGTTTTAATACTGACCGTGTTATAGTCTTTCTCTTTTTCCTTTAAAATGTTCTTTGTGTATTTTCTTCTCCATTTTCTTGGAACTTAAAATAAGTGAAATCAGAGGGCATGTAGAATTGTGAAGGCCAGCTGTGAAGTCTGCCATGAAATGGAGCAGATACAGTTGCCCGAGATTTGGTTACAGTGTTCTCTGGACACTGTCTCTGGTTGGAGCGGCACCCTGCCTTCTTATGTGACAATTTTAGAGAAGTAAAGAAAGTCACATCATAAAATTTGGGAAGGTGACCTTCATGCTAGATGTAGGATGGAAAAAATCACTGTTGGTGGAGGAAACGTTGTCTGTATGCTCATATACCTGGAGACTGAAATAGGTAATGAAAGACCTTAAAGCACAATGTAACTTTCCTGGGGTTTTGTTTTGTTTTCAATTGCTCAATTCTTCTCTGTGAGACACTGTTCCTAATCCTCTGTGTGCTCTTTTTTCTTTTCCTGTGTCCTACCCCTAGAGACAAGAACCACCAGCCCCACCACTGGACTAGAGCTTTCAGTATGAGAGAAGTTCAGCAGCTAAAACCTTGCACGACCAAATGAACGAAGTGACCAGATTACTGCAAAACTCCCTTCAGTACTGTTGTTTTCTCATTTATATAGTGCAGAATTACCATTCAGCAGTTATGTTCATGAACTACTTTTAGCTACTTCAATTTTGCTTTTTATGTTACTACAGTTCCTAGTAGATTATAATTTGAATAATGATGAGGCATTGCAGGGTTTTTTGGTTGTTATCATAACTGCGGACATTCCACTCAGTGTCTTTCTGTTACAGCAATCTTAATTTCTTTGCAGTGGTTTCTGATATTCATTGAAAGAAAATTAAAATCCCTGTACATCTATAGTAATGGAAATTATTACTGATCTTTCTTCAGATAAATCCATATTTTTTCTCCAGTATACTTTCAAGAGTTGTATTATGGTCGCAACTGCTATTTTACAGATGTGGTGAAAAGCAAAGAGATTATTTTGTATTTGCCCTGGTCCTTGGACCACTAACATAATTTTCAGGGCTGTTGGCCAAAGCACGAATTTTCCACTAGAGTTAAATAATGTGCATGTGTGTGTGCACGCAAAGAAGTGAATGTGATAATTGCCACTGTCAAAGCCTAGACATATGTATTGAGAGCTGTACAAAAAACAGGATACCACCAAAAATTAATTTAATCATGTTCTTTAGTAAATGAGATATCTTATTCAATATATTGTCAAAAATGTATATTCCAAAACCAGATTTGTTTACTTACTGAATTTATGAGAAGAAAAATCTAAGTGAGAAGAACTTGGCAGAGTTTTCTGTCCTTCTTTAGTCTTTTAATAATCAGTATCTTAAGTTTTTATCCATAGCATAATGTATATTGAGCAGGATGAATTCATACCAAGAGGTTACCAATTTCTGGTACACAAAACATTCTGGATGTTCAGGTTTTTTCACCTGTATGTAATCAGCAATTCCTAACATTTCATCCTCACTACTGGCTGTAATTGTAGAATAACAAAATTGCAGGTGACTCCGTATGGCATGTCTTTCCCTCTAATACTTGTGTGTATGTGTGGTGTGATTCTGCGTGTGTATGTGTGGCTGTGTGCCTACAGGTGCACATCTCCCATCGTAGCAAATGGGAAGGAATTTTTTATGTACATTAATTTAAGAGCATTTTAAAGATGTACAGAAAAGCAACACTGTATATTTTTCTTGATCAAGATGAAAAAATGATGAGAATAACATAAAGAACATGTTTATGTTACCAACACAAAGCTTCTTTCCATGACGGTCAGTAGAGCAGACAAACGGGGATTCAAGGCCTTACTCTAGAAACCTTTTTTTTCTTGAGGACTTTAGTTGTGGAGCTGAAGGGACTAACTGTTCATATGCATAAAGGTTTGTATTAGTGGGCTCTCACAAAAATCTCACTTCAGATCCCATGGTTGGTAGACGCAGGTTTTTCCTCCTCAGGGCAAACGATGGGCCAGCTGAGCCTCCTCGCAAAGGAGCAGCGCAGACCTGAAGAACAGCCTCTGTAACTTTATGTAACTGCCCTTTAAATTTCTGTGGAGTAGTGTGCTCCCAAGCACCAGAGTACTTGTTAAAAATCCAAACAAGTAAATTCTCTCAGTAACAGAGATGCAGTGCTGTGTAAAGCAATGGAGTTGCAGCAGAGAAACGGAGAGTTTGTCCTGTTGTGTGTAAAGGTGTCCAGGCCACAAACACTGTGTAAAAATGCCACTGGGACTGTGCTTGCTCTTTGCCTTCCTAGTATGTTTATATTTTGGATGCTATTTGGAACAGAAGTAGTACAGGATCATTTTGTTGAATTAGAAAGAAGTATGCATTATCAGCTACACTGACCTTTTCTCCAAGAATTTTTGGCCAGAATCCTTCACCGCTAGATGCAGAAAACAGGTTTCCAATTGATTTAAAAAAAACAAACAAACCAGAAAACAAACAAACAAACAAAAAGCAAACAACTACTGAAACAGGCTTCATTTCAGCCAGAGCAAGCCACTCCTCATCCTGCTGGAGGCTGGTGAGATTTATAGCAGATGCTCCTCATTCATGATCATCATTATTGCTTTTCTTAAATGTCCATGGATGTACTTATGAACCTCACTGTGTGCTCCCAACTCTGGTGGTCTTGGCAAACAAACTTTTGGTTCAGAGTAGTGCTGTGTTTTACTTTTAAATGAATTGTCTTTGCTTGAAATTCCTCTGAGTAATTGTCCCAGTGATTTTATGTCTGTATGCTTTCCTCATATAAATTGCTATTTTAAATTTTCTATGTAAAAGAAGAACATTGGAAATATTTTATTGTGAAATATTTTACTAAAGAGCCAGGCCACTATCCCAAATCAAAAGGTATGCCTTTAAATTCTGATATTTTCTCTAACGTAACCTCCAAATCACCACTCTTAATTAAAAAATGACTAATGATAGGACTGTTTTGCCACTCTTATTCATGTTAAGTAGTGCCTTACTCATCTGGTAGTTGCACTGAAGTCTGTGGAACTACTCTGAGATAATGTACTAGTAGCAGCTTTAGTAAGAGTGGCAGAAATCTGGCCTTTAGTGATGTAGTTTGCAATGGCATAACCGTATTGTCTTGGTTCCAGGTGCTTATGGTAAATTTTGAAAAGAAAGGCAGAAGAGATAAGTGGGATGCAAAGCTTCAGGTATGATTAATTCTGCAATAAGGGTTTTAAGCTCAGTTAGTAAGAGACACAAGTTGTAGCAACTTGGAAAACGTGGAGGAAAGTTTACAATTATACCTTCGCTTAGAACTTTGTTAAAACAATAGTATTTTTAGAGTCTGCTTAACATAATCATTATACTCTAAAATGAGAAATTGTATGTATTCATGTATTGTCTGCAGATCACTTAACCTTGTAATGTTCACTATTGAAAAAGGAAGAGTGATGATGTGATGTATCTAATGTAAATTGGTGGTTTAAAATGTCTTAATTATGCCAAACAAAAAATCATCTGTGCCATTTGCGGTTTCCTAGTAATCTTTTACTGAGTACTTGGATTGGGATAAAGGGCTTGTACTATGCACTTTTTATTGACTTAACAAAATAAATAGCAATCATTAGTAACCTTTTGTCTTGGTCTGATAGACTTTGTATAAGATGTAGGACTACACCAACCCATTAATTTCTAAATTTGAAATAATCTAAAAATAAATATCTCGTAAAATAGAATGGCATGTGTATAACTTTAAAAATGTAAGCTGTAACTTTTCAAACAATGCCTTCTGTATCTCAGGCAAGTCAGAATGAAGAATGAAGGTGATTTTAGACAGCCCTGCTTCTGCAGGAAGAGCTTTGATGTCTGGTATGTATGTGGTTTTCAGAAAAACATCATAGAATCTTTTGAATTGGAAGGGACTTTCACAGGTCATCTAGTTCTGCAATGAACACGGATACCTGCAGCTCCATCAGGAGCTCTGTCCAGCTGGCCTTGGATGTCTCCAGGGATGGGGCATCCACCATCTCTCTGGACAAGTTCTTCCAGTACCCTTACTTACTAAGTTCTTCTCACTACTCTTACTGTGAAAAACTTATATCTTAAATTCAATCAAAATTTTCCTTCTTTTAGTCTGAAACAATTTCCTCTTTTCCTATCACAACAGACCCTGCTAAAGGATCTGTCCTCTTCTTCCTTGTACCCACTCCTTTAGGTACTGAAAGGCTACTCTCAGGTCTCCCCTGAGCCTTCTCTTCTCCAGGTTGAACAGCCCCAGTTCTTTCAGCCTGTCCTCGTAGGAGAGCTGTTCCATCCCTTGGATCATTTTTGTGGCACTCCTCTGGATGTGCTCTAGTAGGTCCACGTCTCTCCTGTTCTGAGGATTCCATATCTGGACACAGTACTCTAGGTGAGGCCTCACCAGTGCAGAGTAAAGGGGAAACAAAAAAAAAGGAAAGAAAAAAAAAAGTATTTACTAAATAGTGGATACAGTGGATGAGGCCTTCAGCTATAATCAGCTATAATGAGAGGAAATATGAACAATTTCTGTGTATATGGAAAGATTTAAAGAATCTAATTAGAGGAAAGTCATATACTGGAAAGCAAAGCTTTGTTGTGCAAGAAATAAAAGCATAGCGTTTGAAAAGACATTCTCAGCTTTCAGAATAATCTTCCTTTGATTTTTATAGATTATTTTAAGCCTGAATGACTTTGGGGTTTTATTTATATTGCTATATTGTCTTTCAGTCCAGCTGAAGTTGTCCAGATGTATGAAAAGGTTTGTGGACCCTGGCCAAAAACTTGCTGCATTTTACAACAAATTATAATTGCAGTTTGAGGGTGCTGGTTGTCACTAACAAAAGCATCGCATGAGATTAATCATGAACTGTTAGGCCTGTTAAGAGTTAAGCCCAACAGCAAAGTCAAGGTTCTGGTGAGCTGCAGAGGTAGAGGTGAGTAGAGTGCGTGCATATGAGCATGCTGAGCAGAACCACGTCCTCTGCCTCGCAATGACTTGAGGCTGTGCCACCGTGCCCAGTCATGTTGCAGCTGGCTCTGAATACATGTGGGAGAAAAGGCACTCAGCCACGTGTCCTCTTTACAGTGTACAAAACTGCCATATGGTTTTTGTGATGCAACTGCATGAGCCTTTTCCAGAGGAGCGCACAGGCCCAATCCTACATGCCCTGTGTAATCTGTTCAGCTGCATCTCCTTCCTTCCTCTCAGCATTGCACAGCACAAAGCATGATTCAGGCACAGGTCCAGTAGGTCTGTGGACAAGTCCTCCAGGAGTGCCTGCAGCTCAGACCACACAGTACACGTGGGACAGCCCCTGGGCTGGGCTGTGATCAACAGTGCCAGGCGGACAATGGCCTGTGTCAGATGTCAGTGTACCAAGCTGCTTGCACAAACAGCTGGTTTTGGTTAATGATCAGCTCAAATCTTAACCTGACTTTATGCACTCACTAGATGGACACGAAACTTCCTTCATGCCTAGGGCTCTTCGCTTATCCTTTACCTCACCTCTGCTACCAAGGTGCTGACCTGGAAGCTACACTGTCACACACTCATTTTCTCTTCTTCCCCCCCCCATCCTACAAGTTCTTCATAAATTGCAATCTCTCTGGCGTCATGTAACACTTTGTATGCAGAGGTGAAGGGTGGTTCCTCTGCTGAGCACCAACATTCGGATCGCCTCAGGTCCGCAGCTGCCAGGGAGGCAGGGACGTGGCCTCCAGCCCGCTGCGCCATTCCTCACACAAACAGAGCACACAGCCGGCACTGCTACGTGCTCTGGCCGCTGAGCTGTTACATTAAAACAACATCAACACTTGCATTGGCCAAGTTTTTTGAATGAAGCACTCTGAAAGCTTTGGCTCACATCCAGCTCGGTTCTGCTGGGGTTGTATTTCAAGTGCACGTCGAAGATCAGGTCTCTGAGAGCATGTAGCATAGGGACTGCTCATTTTAAGGAAGGGTGAGTGGGTATGAGACAGGTAACTGAGTTAGGCCTGGAGAGATGGTGGCAGGTCTCAACATACACAGAAGATGTACCTCTGGGGACCTTGAGAAATGCATTGTTAAAACTTGCATACCTTCCCATTTTATGTTCACCTCCCAACACTGGGTTATTGACTGCTTTATGAACACTATCTGATGTGTAGCTGTATCCTAAAACTCACAACTACCTGTAAAAATACCTCTTCTCCTCAAGCAGGTGTGTATGAATCATGGTAGTCACCTCACTATCCTTGTGCCTCTGTGAAGTACAGTGCAGGCTCAGCAGCACCAGGATCTGAGCAGAGGATCTGGCAGCATGGATGTGTGAGCAATGCTCTTCTAAGTATAGATTAGTTAAATTATTATGCAAATGATGGTCTTTAAAATGTATGCAGGAAGGGATTCATTAGTCCTATCAGTAGCTTTCTCAATTTCGATTCAAAGGAAAAAAAAAAAAAGAAGACGAATCTTATGGGTAGACTTGTGACTCAGTTTGCAGGAAGCTTACTTACTTAGGATGGTGGCAGTCCTTCACTGACACTGTTGTTTAGCTGAATGGAAGCCCTGCCAAAATACCTCTCAGCAACCAGCTAAGGGAACATTTTAGTTTAAATCTTGCATCATATACATATTAAACTCATCAGTTAGAAAGCCAAATATGGCTACTCTGAACATCTGTTTTGAAACCCTGTATGGCACAGGATTTACCTTTCTTATTTTTTTTTTTTTTTTTGCACTAAATATATATATATATATATATCTTTTAGAAAAACTTTCTAGAGGTGGACAATCCCTGAACTTTTTCAATGCTTTTTTATCTTCACTATTAGAGTGTCCTGAACTGGAATTTGTCAAGCTTCAGGTTTTATACATTATGTTTTACTAATTGAAAGGAATGATTGTTGAATTTCTCACAAGAAGAGGCCATTGCAGACCTTCATTTTCTCTCACCTGGCTTTTAAGCATTGTGTCCCAGAAGGGAATATAGCCATAAGCTGGGTGCAGCACTTCCCGCATGGCAGGAAGGAAAGGCTGTCAGACGTCTGGACTGGCCAGTGTGCTGGAGGAGGGAGCCGTGGGATCTAGTTATCAGGCAATGCTAAATTAAAACACACACAAAACCTCATTTCTCATGTTCAGTTACTACTCCTGATGCAAAAGAACTCACAACTCACACCACGCCTTCAAAAAATGGAGCAGAATTCACACGTATTTTAAAATGTGGCCAGCAGAAGTCTCATCTGTTCTCCTGTTGCCTGGAGGTGTGCTTGCCTAGCAGTGAGCTCTGGCAGAAAGTTCAAAGGTGCACCCCGAAGCCTAACAGAAGCCTTATTGCTTCTGTGCTGTGTTGTAAAACACTCTGTGTTCTTGTAAACAAAAAAATTAAACACGCAGAGTCATTTAGAAGTTAGATTATTCAGTAACGAAACATGATCTGCGCAGTTCTCATTCTGGTGACTTCAAGCCCCATATTTTTTTCCTCCCACAGTACCCTAACAAAAACCACAGCAAACGTTCTGAGGAAACACCAAAAGCAGCATCTTTCTGGGGATGATCTAGAACTGTTCTGGCAAAGGGAACTCAAGGTAAAGTCTCCAGCAGGGAGCAGGGCAGTGTGGGCTATCAGGAAGGTCCTTTGCTCCATAGACAACACGCTTAATGTGCAGACAAGATGAAGCCTGGTCTAATACAAATTTGTGCGTTTGTGGCTATTTTGAGACCGAAGGAGACAGACTGAGTTTATGAAGACAATGGAATACATAAGGCTGTAGGACTGACTCAGTAGTGGGAACTCACCTTGCTTTGCATAGGCTCTATGTTCCTGGGGAAAAAAAAAAAAAAAAAGGATGTGATCAAAATTGAGACACCTGTGCAAATCATCAGTGAGACAAGGCATTACTTGTTTTCACTTCAGGATAAATGCAGTGAACCTGACACCTTTGCAGGGAGCCCTGGCTAACCGCACTGACTCAGCAGTGCGCCGTGCTGGGGCCAACACCTGAGTTGGTTCTTTCAGCTGAAATCTGTGTGTTCCATGGCACCTCTGCCAAGGGACAGGGAGCTGGGATGTGTTCCAGCTTACATGGGAACAGGGCCTTCCAGGGAGAGAAATGGTACCAAAGGAAAGTATAAAAGACAAGCAACAGCTCTGATCTCTTCTTAACATACTTTAATAGCTATGGGTGAAAATATCACATGAGAACAAGGCAGCACTTTATGAGCAACACCGAAGGACTTTAACACAGAGGGCCATCAGATAGTCGGGCAGTGCCCCCGCATAAGCAGGGCAGTGCCCTCAGTGCGAGGGAGGTAAGCAGAGTTCACTGCACCGCCTTGTCACGGCACCGTTTGCCACGCGGACTTCACACATTGTATTTCTGTTATTACCTATCCACTTTGTAACCACCTATCCTTGCTGAGAGCGCTCTGTACTACGTGAGAGAAAAGGAAGGACGACTTTTCCAGAGAGCGCAGCTGGAAGGCCAAAAGTGATTCATGGGCATCTTTTGCCACCGGAACTCAGCTCTCTGGTCAGAGCCGCCCGAGGCAGGAAAGGTGACCGCCTGAGCCGCCCCGGCCGGCGAGGCGCGAATCTCGGCGCCGCAGCTCAGCCTGCCGGAGCCCGCCGGGCTGCTTGAGGCAGCGGCACCGCTCGCCTCCTTCCCGTGGCCGGGGCCGAGCGAAGCCTCCACATCAAAGCCCAGCCCGGGCCCGAAGACCCCAGGCGCGCCCGGGGGCCCCGGCGGGGCCTGCGCGGAGCCTCCTGAGCTGTCCGGCGCCCATTCGCCGGCGGCGGGGCGGGGCGGGGCGGCTGCGCGGGGAGGAGCCGGGGCCGGGCCTCGCTCGGCTTCCCCGGGATGAAGCGGCCGCCTCAGCCCCGCGGCGGCCCTTTAAATAGCCGCCCCGCGCCTAGCGGTGCGTCGTCCTGAGCTTCTCGAGCATCTCCGCCTCGGCGCTCCGCTTGGACCCGCGGCCGCAGGCGGTGAGTCCTCGGGGTTGGCGGCGCGGTAGGCGTTCCGGCGGGGCCTCTTCCCCTCGGGCTGGCGGCTGCGGGGCTGGTGGCTCCGTTCCCGGCCGCTCCGTTCCCGGCCAGGGGCTGCGGTGCCGGGCCCGGCCTCCCGCCCATCCCTCCGGATGAGGCCTGGCTCACTGCTGCTCGCTGCCCCTTGGCGCCCCGCGGCCCGGGCGGCTCCTTGGCTGGAGGCGCTGCTTGAGCTGCCGGCTTTCAAACGGACCGCAGGAACGTTTCCTCGGTGCCTGAGGAATGAGGCTGGCGCGGGCAGGTCTGAAAGCCGTCCTCGTAAATTGCAGCTCGCCCCTTACAGCCGGTCTCCTGAAAGCGCTTCTTTGTGGCAGCCCGATAGAAGAGCGCTGACGATCCGAGATCCTTTCGCTCGGATGGCTGGCCGCTGACTTTCATTTGTAACTGCTGGTTCTTTTCCCCCACCCCTCTCTTCCTAGAGCAATCATGTTTGAGATTAAGAAGATCTGCTGCATCGGTGCTGGCTATGTCGGCGGGCCAACGTGCAGCGTTATTGCACAGATGTGTCCTAAAATCCAAGTCACTGTTGTAGATGTCAACGAAGCTAGAATCAATGCCTGGAATTCAGACACGCTCCCCATCTACGAGGTAAACTTGTCCCCTATTGTCTCAGTTGTTCTGCTTCCCTCCCACCACACAGCACTTTTCACGTGGCCCTCTTCCCAAGCTTGAGAAGTGTGGCATAGCAATGTCCTTTAAAGACAGCACTCTGGAACAGCCGTGTGTCACTGCCACTCATTAAACCAATTTCTTGAAACAGTAACTGAATATGTCTGGTGCAGGAAAGTATCCAGGTTCTGTACCAAGAGCCTAGTAATGAAAAATGAAACTGTTTTTCTAGTTGCGCTCAATGATGCTGACTTTCTCCTGGGACCTTGTTTAATCATAATGTGCTCTAAGGTTTGGTTTGCAGGAGGGAAAAGCCGCAGCCTATAGCATGACTCTGAACAGAGATAAGTAGACTTCCTTTGTCATAAGTATTCATAGGAAAATGTGTATTGTGCTCAGATTAGCAAGCAGGATTTGAATGAAGGTCACGAAAGTAGGTACTCTGTTTTGGATTAACATTTAGACTGAGCATTTTTTTGTTTTTGTGTTTGTTTGTTTGTTTTTTTTTTTTTTTTAATTTTTTTTTAAAAAAAATGCCAAAAAAAAAAAAAAAAAAAAAAAAAAAAAAAAAAAAAACAAAAAAAAACCCCACATCTGTTTCTTGGAATGGTGTCTTTTACTTATGAAGAATGTACAAAAACTGCCAAGCATTAGTTCAGGCTGTTGTAAATTTGAGTCATTGCAGACACAGGGCTTTCTGTTTATTACTCAATTTGTTCTTGTTTCAACTTTTTCTTCACGGTGTCAGAAGGTACAAGGAAACTCTTTTACTTTCTAGTGAGCTACCTTTTTATCTACATCCTAGAGGGGTTACAGTTGGGACTGTCTGATGGATTGGTCTGCTTATGTTGACCTTTGCTTTCCTCTTCAGTTCAATATTTGATATAAAGTAAGACAGCAAAAATGTCTTGCACAAGAAAGCTTCTGCTTCTTTTTTTTTTTTTTTTTTTTTTTTTTTTTTTTTTTTTCCTCCCTCTCACTGTACAGTGAACTTTTGCCTTCCTAGTGATTACTCACCCTTGTCATGATGGGCATCTTAACAAGCTGGAGACTGATTACCAGTTTACAATGTGTGATTTGATTTTTTTCAAACAAAACATAAAGGCTTCATTTGGGTATGCTTATCACAGATCAATTAAAACATTCCATAGTCCATTCCACTACAGAGGATTGTTCATGCACCTGTAAGTGGATGTGTTAAGAGAAGGGAAAGTATTCCAGTGCTCTAAGCCCTGGAAAGAATCTCACCAAGTCATGCCTGTGGTGCTTTCACAATGCAGGTGTGGTTCTGATATAAACTTAACCTTGTCCAAACACGAGCAGTTGACAAAAGGTGTTGTCTTTATCTCCTGTCTTTCAACCTTTCTTCAAGAGGGTTTGGGCTTGATAATTTGATGGGAGAATATTTATTTTAAATGCTGAGTCAGTTCATTAGATTTGAGCTCGTGAGTTTAGGAAATCATGGATTGTGTGGCTGAGGGACAAGGAGAGCTATGAACACCTCTTTGTGCCTGCAGCCTTGGAAATATTTTAAGATTCCTTCTTGACCTTACTTAAAGAACCACTTGTAGAGAGATGCTATTTGTTGCTGATGGTAACAGCATTAAGCATGTAAATAACTGACGCCTAGAATCTCTTATGTGAATAGCAGCTCAGTGTGGATGAAATCTTTGAGACTACAGTTTGAGTGTTTTGACTGAGAAACAGGATTTGGTTTTGTTTTGTTTTTTTTTTTTAATTCTCCCCTATATAGAGCTGCAGAGGGTACTTCACATTTGACAGACTGAAAACATGCAACATGGAGTAAAAGCGTCGCTGTACCTGAAAAGACATTCCATCTGTTTGTGCATAGCAGTTTGACTGCTCTGTGTGCCCTGAGTGACTAATGTACGTCATTTGTTACCTCAACTGTTTTCTTTTTTTGTGTGGTTTTTATTTTTCCTTTTTTTTCTTTCAGCCGGGGTTAAAAGAAGTGGTGGAGTCCTGTCGAGGAAGAAATCTCTTCTTTTCCACCAGTATAGATGATGCCATCAGAGAGGCTGATCTTGTATTTATTTCTGTGAGTTTCTATTTATTCTTTTTGCTGTGTTAACAAAACTAGGAAGAATCCTCTGTTTTCTCACAAGGATTCGTTTAGCCATGCTGTGTCACCGTGCCACTGACTTTTGTTTCCTTTGTGTACTGTAGGAAAAGTAGTAAACTTTTTATATTGGTGTTATCTTGCAATCTGTTTCCTCTAGCCAGGAGAGTACTTGGCAGACCAACAGGCCCTAGGTCAAAATGATAATGCCCATATTTGTCTTGGCAAGGTGCAGGGGGCCTTAGAGCAGAATATAGTGCAGTTCTGTCTGTAATGCACTGAGGTCCACGGGATTTTAATATTTATATTAAAATATAAATATCCTAGATTGGGATGTAACCAGTCTGATCACTGGTTACAAAGATGGCTTATTTCTAGAAGATTTGAAAATCCTGTGAATTAATGAAATAGGAGCTGGCAGGGTTTTCCCATAATATCCTTCATTAAATTTATCACAATTTCTAAGCTATTGACACCATTAGGAAGCAGGTTCAGTCAGACATAACCTTATCAGGAAAGGTCATACTGCTTATAATGTGAAGCCTAAAAGAACTGACTTCTGTTTGTTTTGCTGGGTCACAGTTGGGTTTTGTTACTGAAGTCCTCCTTTTTTTGGGTCCCCTCTTTGTTAGGGCACCTCAGTACAGAGCTCTCTTTCTGACTTTTTCTCCATTGAGGGGTAGAGTGAATGCTGCTTGGTTGGATGACTGCCACTGATACAACCCACGTTTTGCCACCTGGCTTCCTGTCACTGACTGACGAAATGCTGTTGTGTTTTACACATTGTTGCTATTTCTTTGAGCCTGTAGTGAAAAGGATCCTCTGTCTTAATCTAGAAGTGCTTTCCTGCATGCTTTCTGTGTACTTCACTGTAATGATTTCCAGCAGCTTTACACTTAGGTTGAAAGCATAATTGCCTTGCTGGTTGCAAGATTCTACATGTAATATTTATACTTACAGCATGGGACAGGAAACAAAAGATGACTGTCTGTAAGCATAAAGAAATTATTGCTGTGTCTAGAATATAAGGCTTAAGTTTTGCAGAAGCCTGCAGAGCTGCTATGAATTGCTCTTGTTTGAATTCTGTTTGAATAGAGGCCAGTGAGAACAAAATGGTGACTAAGAAAGCTAATAGCTGTTCATCTGATATGGCAACTAGAGTAATTGTGAGGTAGGACCAAACTGGGCTCAGGGAAGCAAAGCATCTGTCATAACATAAGACCTACTGAATAGGTGAAATTGAGAAGAGACCTAAAACATTTCTTCCCTGACTGTGTTTTTGTAACTAGGTTAACACTCCCACCAAGACTTACGGGATGGGAAAAGGGCGAGCAGCTGATCTGAAATACATTGAAGCTTGTGCTAGACGAATTGTACAAAACTCAAATGGCTATAAGATTGTCACTGAGAAAAGCACGGTTCCAGTACGTGCTGCAGAGAGCATTCGTCGAATATTTGATGCTAATACTAAGCCTGACTTGGATTTGCAGGTAAGCATAATATCAGATTTCTAAGCAGGCTGCTGTTTTCAAATCATTATTTTTTGTCTGTTGTTCTTTGTTTTACACTTTATTTCTGTGCCTACAGGTGCTGTCTAACCCAGAGTTCCTTGCAGAAGGAACAGCAATCAAGGACTTGAAAAACCCAGATAGGGTGCTCATTGGTGGTGATGATTCTCCAGAAGGACAGAAAGCTGTCCGTGCTCTTTGTGCTGTTTATGAGCACTGGGTGCCTAAAGAAAAAATCCTCACGACCAATACCTGGTCGTCAGAACTCTCTAAACTGGTTAGTGTTACTCATTGCTGTTACTGCAATCAGTGAAGGATGCAAGGGAGACAAAGCTCTTAGGCAGACTCTTATGAAAAGTGGGTGGTGCAGATAGGAAAGACATCTGGGATTTGGAGGGCCCAGTATATGTCAAAGGATATTTATCTTTTCCAGAGATCTCAGTTGAGTTAACAGATGATATCAGCTCCTTGCCTTTTATTCTTGTTAATAATAGGAGTTATTACTAATAGCCAGTAGAGCAGCTACCTTTGTAAAATGTTTCCAACTCTGCAACTTTAGTACTACGTTGTTATGCTGGTATAAGTGCCAGGTAATGGGAACTTTTACACTCCTTACTGCTACTTAGTGTCTCAATGGAGCCATTGAGACACTGTATTGACAGAGGAATTACTCTAGTATCTAGCTCCTTGTTGATCTGTGGGCATCCTGGTTTCCAGAAGAACTGAGCTCTATGTACTCTCTACTATGTTTTGTTTTGTTTTTAAATTCTCAGGCAGCTAATGCTTTCCTTGCCCAAAGAATCAGCAGCATTAACTCGATCAGTGCTCTGTGTGAAGCTACAGGAGCAGATGTTGAAGAAGTAGCAAGAGCTATTGGAACAGACCAAAGAATTGGAAATAAGTTCCTGAAAGCCAGTGTTGGTGAGTGAAACAATCTTCTTTTCTTTCTTTTTTTTCTTTTCTCCTAGGTGTCACAGATGATGGCACTTTGCAAAATGTATTCCCAGTTTTCTTTAGGAATGGCTTCTAGTGGCCTGAGGAAAGGGGATGTCTCTAGAACACGTGATGGCCACTTGTAACCTCTGTAATAAGATGTGGTAGTGGTGACTGTTACAAGAAACTTTGAGACTTATGGAATGAGATTAAATCATACAGCCTTCATGCTAGAAAGCATGGCTTGAGAATAATGATATTGAATATCTTTTCTAAGTACATGCAGGAGTGAAAGTAAACAGTAAATGCATTACCAGAATTCCCACTGGGTTATTATAATTCAGCCTATGTTGTGTTGCTTCTGGGACTGAGTTCTAAGGGTCAAGGATCCTTCTATTAATTGTTTCAAACCTCTGTTAGTTATTTGTGATCTTTGGTTCCTGCCTGTGAATAGATAGCCATTTGGAGGAAGGGGAGAACATAACCTTCCCTTTACATGCTTCTTCTGAGAAATATTCATACCTCTCTAGGTGGTACTACTGGAAAGTAAATAATTCTGCTGTCTAGAGGCTCTTTGTTTCTCTGAGCCTGGCTTAAATCTTGTTTTGATTTAAATGGGATCTGAAGCAAACCTCAGGATTTTGTAACTGACAAAAAGCAGGTTGAGGAGTTTGATTCTGGGAGATTAGTAAGGTTTTCCACTTACCAGCAGTGATATGATGGAGAAAAACTATAATGCTGTCAACGGTTGCCAAAAGCTACTTGATTACAAAGATTGGAGTAGTACCTTGCTAATACAAGCCACTTGTAAAGTAACAGTCCTCTTTTTCAGGGTTTGGAGGCAGCTGTTTTCAGAAAGATGTCCTGAATTTAGTGTACCTTTGTGAGGCACTGAACTTACCTGAAGTAGCCCGTTACTGGCAACAGGTACAAGTTTTAAACTTCTGTATTTATTTTTTGACAGAATGATATTTCTTCAATGTTCAGCCTTAGAGCATTGTCCACATGCTTCTTCTGTGCCTTGGTGTTAAGGCAGGGATACTTTTAAAAAACACTTGCCATGCTGGGGGGTTGGGCTGAGAACCCTAAAAAAAAGTAACTTGATACTTGTGGAATCTTAGCCTTTGTTTGGAGTTAATTAACTTGTCTGGAGCAAATGAGTTGTGAAGTTGTCTAGAAGCAGTAGTAGAAAATGTGAAGCACAAGCATAACCTGGCTCTGGCTTTGCAGGAGTCTATTTCCCCAAAAAGTCCCTCATAATGCTTTCTAGTTATCTGTTGCCTGGTTGGATGTCACTTTTAATTTTCTACTTAAAAACAGTCTCAGGGAACCTTGTGTTATATATATTTATATCTAATATAATGATATTATACATATTGCTCTGCTTGAGAAAAGAAAGACTTGGATTTTATGCTGTCTGCCTCTGAAGATGTTTGGTTTGGTATGTTCCATAAATGCTTTCATTAGGATAGTCCAGTCCCTGGTAGAGAGAACTGCAGTACTGTCATTGGAGCTGAGTCTAACATACTGCATGAACCTTGTGCAGGTGCCCAGGAGGGGTCTGATTTAATGCAGAACTTCGGTGCTCTGGTATAGCAGGGAAGGAGTCTAGACCCTGAGATCTGTTTGTGTTG
Source organism: Centrocercus urophasianus (assembly GCF_019232065.1). NCBI lineage: Eukaryota > Metazoa > Chordata > Aves > Galliformes > Phasianidae > Centrocercus > Centrocercus urophasianus. The sequence continues at coordinate 21,039,045 of NW_024884475.1, read as the reverse complement.
CTTTTAATCTGTGTAAGATATGAGGAGATGATAGACAATCCTTGGAGCAGGAATTAATCATGTTATCTTAATAACATAGTGAATAATGGAGGGGAAAAAACACTGTCTTGAAAGAGACAAGGGACGACTTCAGTTTAGACTTTTTGGTTCCAAGTATACTTCTGAGAAGACAACCTTGATATCTTAGCAGCTCAAGTGTATAGGAACACTTACCATTTTCTCCGTGAGTGTTTTCACAGAATCATTAAGGCTGGAAAAGACCTCAAAATCATGTAATCTAGCTGTCACATCATCCCCACTGTGCCCACTAAGCATGTCCCTCAGTGCCACATCTGCTTGGTTCTTGAACACCTCCATGGGTGGTGACTCCACCACTTTCCTGGGCAGCCTGTTCCACTGCCTCGCCACTTTCTTGAAGAGATTTTCCTAATATCCAACCCAAGCCTGCCCTGGTGCACCTCAAGGCTGTTACCTCTTGTTCCATCATTCTTACCAGGGAGAAGAGGCCAACCCTCACCTCTCTACAACCTCCTTTCAGATCACTGTAGAAAATAAGGTCTCCCTTGCGCCTCCTTTTTGCCGAATAAACAATCCTGTTTCCTTCAGCCATTCCTCATGAAAGTTGTGCTCCAGACCCTTCGCTGGATTTGTTGTCCTTCTTCGGGTTTTATTTAGCACAAGTCAAAGGGGTTGTATTCTTAAACCACTTTAAACTAGTTGTTCATAATGCTTTCCTGCTCTCCTGAGAGCACTTATTTGCAATGTTTCTAAGTCACTTAGGCTATGGTCAAATCAGATAGCAAGAATGGCTGCTGCACAGCTTGGATAACGTAGAGAGTGCTGTGCTCATGTAATATGAGCTCTTACCTCTTGCTTCCTCAGAGCAATGTCAACTTGCAGAGATCTATCTACCTCAGCCCATGCTGCTTGGGTCATCCTGTAATACACATAAGCACCTGAATAAGCAACTCTGTGAGTCTCTTCCTTGGCAATGTGAGCATCACAGTGTCAGTAGTTCAGCCCTGTGCACGTACATGGAGGACCTTGGACAAAGTCTGAAGGACATGCTGATCAGAGCAGTCCCAGAATCCAAACTTTCTTCTGTCTGGCCTTTAGGCAGGACAAGGTTCTCTAATACTGTCGTCTTCAGCACTTGAACCTACAGAAAGAAATGTCTCTCTTGCCCTGTTGCCTGCTATCCCTATGTTGCCCATCACTGCCTGTCATGTCCTTCCCTTTACAACACCTTGCTGAATTACAGAATCTCACTGCTTTCACTTCTTTTACTTGAAGAAACCTAGTTTGCCACCATCCTTCAACTGCAGTTTTTACACTGTATGTTTTGCCGGTTGCTGTTGATTCCTGCTTTGGGTTGAAAATCTCAAAATCAATAGGGAAAAAATAGTTCTTTTCAGTTTGTGGTAAATATTGACTAGGTGAGGAGCATTTTTCCCCTTTTCTACTAGTGATCTGGTGCCATGTGAGTTAAAGGCTGGGGGTCAAAGTATGAAGCAGGCTGGGAGGAAAGCACTAGAACAATCAGGCTGGATGAACACATTTCCGTATGACATCAAAAGCAAGGCGCTTCAAAGTCTGCTTCAACAATGTAAGTTTTGTGAACTGAAATCTCTTAAAGTGGATTATAAGATACAGAGTTCTTACAGTAGCCAGAGGCATGTAGGGAAGTATAGGTCTAGCAAAAGGGTGTCCAGGTAACATCAGACACTCTAACACTGCAACTGCTTTCCACATTTCTGCCTAGAATTGGACTGTGATTTTTTTTTTTTTTTTTTTTTTTCTTTAACTTTTTCTTTTAAATTATATATAAAATAACAAAAAATCTAGCCCTTCAACTAGATTATGTGTGTGTGTCTGTAAATGCATCTGCAGTCATGGATTAAAATTGTATGTGTCTCAAGTTTTAAGTTAACTGAACTTACCTTTTGGATTATTTGACACTAAATAAAAATACTTCATTTCTCAAGCATCTATTAAACTTTTGTGACTAGTTTGGCTTGGTCAGTAGTACAGTTGGTTTATAGTTAATAGCTCTCTTCTGAGCCATAATGCTTTTTATAACTTCAGGTGATAGACATGAACGATTACCAGAGGCGGAGATTTGCTTCCCGTATTATTGACAGCTTGTTCAATACTGTCGCTGATAAGAAGATTGCTATCTTAGGATTTGCATTCAAAAAAGATACTGGGGACACAAGGTAAGAAAGTGAATGCAATTAATTAACGTGGAATCCCTGCACTAGATACAGCTGTGCAGCTAAACCCCACAATTTCAGTTCTGTTAAAAAAGCAGGTCAGATATGGGATCCTTAACCTCGTCTGAATCAAAGATCTGTATTATGTGCTTCTTAAATGGGTGAGACAGTTGATTCTTGATCTCTACAACATACCTGAATCGTTCAAAAATTAAACAGATAACTTGTTCTATTTAGTCCCTAATTTGCAAAAGTAAAACCTGCTTCTTGAGTCCTTCCAGTAAAGAATGCTAACACTTTTGCAGCTGACTCAAATTGCTATTAGAAGCCAAAATGCCATCTTTGTTTCCCCAGGGATGGCTAATTCTCTTTTTTTATAAGAGACAGTCTTGATACAGTTCTCTCCAAGTACAATTTGCATGACATATTTAGGAGTGATGCCTTCTTACCTACAGTCAGTAGCAGTACTGGGACTTGGTACCTCTCTCTTATATGATTCAGCAAAAGAGATGCAAACTTGTTAAAATTACTCTCCTTGACCTTCCTCAAGACTTTTATTTTGCTGCTGGCATAGACTATTGCTAAGACATTTCATATAAAACTAGTATAAAGCCCCGACATTGAGCCTCACGACAATTGAGGATCTGTATTATTAAAACATACCAGTTGGTTCTTTAACTGTTTAATTCTCTTCTGCAGAGAGTCATCTAGCATCTACATTAGCAAGTATTTAATGGATGAAGGAGCAAAGCTCCACATCTATGACCCTAAAGTACCGAAGGAACAAATCATCTTGGATCTCTCACATCCAGGTGTCTCAGAAGACAACCAAGGTAAGGATGCTTACATTAAATTTCTACGCTCACTATCCTCCCCACACCACAGCCAGAAGAAACTCTGCTCTCAAATTACACAAGGTCTATTTAAATATTATGTATTCATTTTCACCATGGAAATGATGTGCTGTTAGTTACACTTATCAAAGTAGAAGATTGGCCTAGCTCAAAGATTACAGTATTCTCTCTTTCCCCTTTGCTCTTACGGGCTGAGTTTTTAAAGTAGTTGTCTTTGACTACAAGTCCCTACAAGTCTCTTGGAGGAACAAAGGGTTTTTAGGACCCCTTTTCTTACTTCCCTTTAGTGGGAGGGACAGGCCAGTGATGGTGTGTGGTTGGGGGAGAAGACCTAGATCAAGTTGTTTCCAGAAGTGAGGAAAATGGCCCGTGATGAGGAAGGTGTATGTTACCTCACATCTCCTTGGACCTTGAGGGTGATGGAAGGGCTGCCTTTAGGCTTCTGAGGCAAACAAATGCAGCCCACACAGACTTACTTAATGTGGTGTGAACTGAGAATTAAATAAGTGTTAAGTACTGATATTGTACAAGCAATGACCTTGGTAAGAGTTGGCATTTGATCAGTCAGTAGTAAGTCCCAATTCTGGAGATACTTTTGATTTGACTGTGTTCTTTAAATTTGAATGCTTAACTTCAAACACTTAAGTGCCTGGATTCTATCTGTTCGAATGCTGGATACAAGCTGCTTTCATCAAGTAAAATCAAAGTGACAAATGTAGTGACAGAAGACATGTTTAGATAAGCAACCCAAGAGTTTTTGAGTAGGCTGACAAAGGAAAATCGTGTTGGGATGCACCAGATTCTTGCAGGACAAGACTTTATTTTCCTTCTATTACAGTGTCTCGGTTGGTCACTATAAGTCAAGATCCATATGAAGCCTGTGATGGAGCTCATGCCCTTGTAATCTGCACTGAATGGGACATGTTTAAGGTAAAAATGTCACCTTCATCGACCTTTTAAGTGAAGAATGAAAGATAGTGTTAGGTAACTTATTTCCTGTGTCTGCTTTAATTGCTTTTCACAGGAGTTGGATTATGAGCGTATTCACAAAAAGATGCTGAAGCCTGCATTTATATTTGATGGTAGGAGAGTTCTTGATGATCTTCATAATGAGCTACAAGTCATTGGCTTTCAGGTAACTAATTTGATGCTGCTGCTTCTGGAGTTTATTTAATCCTTCTGCTTTTGCTCATTGCAGTGATTGAATAGCAAGGAGGGGGAAACTGTTGTCTTCGTGTGAGGCTTTAAATCTAAATGAATTTTTCCATTAGCACATTCAGTAGCTTCTCTACCTGCTGTTTTGAAATCTCTTGTTCTTTTAAAAGAATCAAGCTATGTTAGACTATGCCATCAATACTCCGTAGTATAAGCAAGTCTTGAACCACTTCTAGCAGACAAAGAATTTGACTAAAACTACAGTTACCAAATCTTTGGACAAGACTACAAGTAAATCAGCAAGACAGATTGGATGTATGTTTTAATTGCTTTATGTAATGTATTCCTGAGTACACTGTTTACATGCATAATGGCCACAGATTTTCCTCTTTTATCTTTTTTCTTTTTACACCTGCTTGAACAACATAAGCTTGTTTACATGTAATTTAATTAAAATTTGTTGTCAACTGCTGTGGAGATAACTGTGGAGATAACGGCAAATATGACATTCTTGCTTAAGCAACTCTTTTTCAGAGCAAGCTGAGGTAACTTCTATGTCCATCTTCAGAATATTCATTAAGTTTCTGCTAAACTTATTTAAAATAGTTAAACTCTTTAACTTAGAATACTTTATCTTTTGGTGCTTTGTGTCTGCCCTGCAGTGCTTTCTTGGTATAAGAAAGACAGAACTATTGAAGCAGGCCCAGAGGAGGGTCACCTCTCCTCTGCAGGAAGGCTGAGGGAGCTGAGCTCCTTCCACCTGGAGAGAAGTTTCTGAGAGCACCTCATTGCAGCCTTCCAGAACTTGAAGGGAGCTTATAAATAGGAGGGAGACTAACTTCTTAAAGGGTATGGTAGAGATTGGACAAGGGAATGGTTTTAAACTAAAAGAGGGGAGACTTAGATTGGATATTAGGAAGAAATTTTTTACTCTGAGGATGGTGAAGCACTAGAACAGGCTGCCTGTAAAAATTGTGGATGCCCCATCCCTTGAGGCATTCAAGGCCGGGTTGGATGCAGCCCTGTGCAGCCTGATCACATGGCAAGGAGCAGGATCTGGGTGGGCTTCAAGGTTCCTTCCAGTGACATTTAGCAAGTATCACAGGAAAGATGTTCTTACTTACTGGGCATCTGAACTATTTATTTCTAGTTTTTGCTAGTTGATGTTTTGTCCTCTGTAAGCCCCACTCTTAGTAATTCATCCTACCAATTTACATTAATCTCATGTAGAATTTGTCAGAAATCTCCCTTTCTGAATATTGTAGGGCCCTGGTTTCTTTGTATGTCTTAACTTTCTCTTAAACAGCTGACTGTCTTTAGCATTGAGTTGGATTATTTCAGAAACAACCCACTCCCTCAAAGAGGGTGGAAGCTTTTCTTTATCCTTATTTAGTGGATAGAGATCTCTAAACAAAGGAGGCTTGAAAACACACTTTCTGAATACCCAGTAACATTTGTTGATGTTATTTATACTGATAGTTGTATGAAAGCTAGGGCACATGAATACTTACATTTCTAGGCTGCAACTCTTTAAATCTCTACATGGGAACAAGTGAAAGGCTGATTTTTCTAAACTCTTTGCACTTCCACTCTCAAATGGTCTGCATACACAATGTGCTTCATAGCTTCCTGTGTTCCTCAAAAGTGGTTGTGACCTGGTTTTAATTAGTAAACTCCCTGTACTCTGCTCATGTGACTGTTAGTTTGCTGTGCTCACTTGCTAAATGTGCTTTTCTCTTTTTTTTTCTTTTTTTTTTTTTCTTTTTTCCCCCTTCAGATTGAAACAATTGGGAAGAAGGTGTCAGCCAAAAGAATCCCTTTTGCTTCTTCTTGTGAAATTCCGAAGTTCAGCCTGCAGGACCCACCTGTCAAAAAGCCCAGAGTATAATGTTTAATAGGTACCGAAGGAATTCTGTCACCTTCTTAGTGATAATAACTGTAACCCTATGCTTTTTTTTTTTTTTTTTTTTTTAAGGAAAGATATTTTTCATAAACTACAATCCGATTTTATGCTAGAAAAACAGTACCTGGTACACATGAACTCGGCGTATTTTCAAATCTCTATTTTTCTAGCAATTTTGATTACTGAGGATGGTACAAACCTGTTTTTAATAATGAATCAACCTTTAAGAGGAAAAGTTACGCTCAAGCTGCAACCTTCTGCTTCCAGAAGTGTTCCTACACTGCACTTTAAGTGTAAATGCTCAAGTGATATGAGCACAAAAGAAATGGAACATCTGTTTACTTTAGTCCAGTTACAGACAGTGATCAGGAACTCAGTTGGTCTCACTTTTTTATATTGTCATTTGGGGTAATTCTTTCCCCTTACATGCCTGTTTTAACTGGTGATGGAGTCAAAAGATGAGTTCTATGTGAATTTTGGTAGTTCTGGGTTGAGACCTAAAACAGAGCTGACTGCAACTATGTTGCCCTGATCCTCACTGGGATCAGTGGGTGCTGATGCAGTCTGAACTGCATCTGTTGGGTGCCGGGAGGCTTCTGCAGATGTCTATTACATACTTGTTGGCAGTGGAGTAGTAGCTATAAACCAATCCACTGGCTGATCTTGTTTCTGATTCTTGGTTCTTGCCTACATTCCATATGCAGCACATAAATTACTGATTTGATCAGAATCCTGGGGCATGATTTTCATAAATTACCACCATATAACTTTCCTTCAGCAGAAGAGCATTCTGCCTGCTGCTTGTTCAAACACAGAATTTGAGCAGACATACCTTAATTCAGTGTCAGTCCAAGTAGAAAGCAAACGTTAGCTTCAAAGCTAATGCTTTTTCTACTGTTCTTTCTGCTTATATCTTATGAATAAAAGCAGTATCTTTATGAACCTGCAAGAATTATTCTCTGCTGTTCAGAAAATTTAAAAAAGAAAAAAAATTCAGCCCCATACATAGTCAGCTTGCTACCTCATTTCATTAGCAGGAATTAATACTTCCTCTATTATCGTGATACTTTTGCCTTTATTATTACTTTCTTTCTACTTGTTTTTATTATTCTCAATTGGCCAGTGCTATTAAAGTCCTTGATTATAGACTCTGTGTTTGGCTTGTTGCATGGGGTTGTGAAGGGGAGAAAGTGTTAGAAAGGGCTGACCAGAGAGAGGATTTGGACTAGAAGGCATGGAAGTCTTAGTTCAATGATAGAATCCTGTAAGCAGTCACAGACTGCTTTCTGAATACGTACAACAGCTGTGCCTTCAAGTATGCTATGTCAGTAGTTGTACTGAGAGCACAAGATCAATGTCTTGGTAATGAGGACTGTTGCTGTAACTATTTACTATGGAAGCACAGGTACCATGTAAGCCTGAGGATGGATCTTTGAAGCTTGGAGGGATGTGTAACAATTTGCAGAGGCAATACAAGGTAGTGTTAATTGTTTGGCTGTCCTACGTGTACTTTTGAGCTGGATGCTTTCAGATGCTGCACCTCAATGGTTTCTACAATCACTTTGGGCAAGTATGCCTGAAGTTGTTTTGGTTTATTTATTTTTTTTTTTTTTTGCTGTCACACATGGGATTCTTCTGTGAGGAACGTATTGGAAGCTAATCAAAATGAATGGGAATTATAGAGCCTTAAACTTATCTTCCATAGTGGTGTCTCCTCTTCCCAAGTCATTAGTGCTGCTTTCATACAACGCCTAGAGCAAAGGCTGCCCTGTGATACACCTGTGATACAGGTGTGGCAAATGTGAGTGCTCAAACTCCAGAGTGCTGGATCATCTGGTGTATACAGGCAGACATCTTTCTGAACTACCCCAGCAGAACCAGAGAGAGCAAGCTGGTAATGTCCCCTTTGGGATTGAGAGGGTGCTAACAAGTAGTACTCTTGCCCTGAACTATAATTAGGGTAGTACAGCACTGTTTCAGGGCTCATCTTGCATACATGCAGAAGAATCTTACCACAGGCCAAAATCACCGCTCATCTTCAGAGTACGGTTGCCAGGGAAATGGTGTTGGAGATGACTTGTATTCCTGTTTCTTGGAGGCTTGCGCTCACGAAAAAAGCATGAAAGAGCTGGGGTTGAGTGCTATTGGGTTTGTGTCTACGGGATCTTACAGAATGTAATTCTTGATGAGAATTGTGTAATATGAGTAATGGATTCCTGTGCTCTAATTTTTTAATGTTTCTTAATAAAATGCAATCCCACTGTAATGCCATTTTTCACCGCAAAAGTGTGAATACAGCAGCTGAAGCAGTACAGTTTAATACAAGCCTATGAGTAGCATATGGGCTGCATAAATTGTCTCACTCAAGATGTACAGTAGTAAATCCAAGTGCCAGACATGATGTACTCTTTTTACCTCTTTGTATGCATGTGAAACTCTTAATTCAGACAAAACTGTTCCTGGAATGAGGACGGCCAAGAGCACCGCAACTGAATAGAGCGAACACATTTTTGTACAAACAGCAGTTAGATCTCACAAGGGCTAGTAAGTTTATACCTCTCTTCATCCCTTGAGCCTTCGTTGGGGGTGACATAGAATTTATAGTATGCTATAATGCTCAACATCTGAAATTCAAAATGAAGTGTCAGACAGTATGGGAAATAATGTGTTATCTATAATTGCTTTAGGCATAGGTCTTCATTGCCTGCTTTTTTTTTTTTCCCCCCTCAATTCAAGCTGAGAATTGCTAGTGCAAGTTGAATGTCATCTTTAATAACTTTGCATGTAGTGAAAAAAGGGGAAACCCCTATTCTCCTATTATTCACTGATCAGATGGAAGACAAGTCTATTCTTAAATGAATGCTTTTTCTTTTTTAACTTAACGCCTCTGTAAGTCACTGGATGGTGCAGCATATCTCCAGTTGGCTGTGTGTGTTTAATTATGCTTTGTGTGGTGTTGGTTGGTATAATGATGCTTTAAAAAGGTCGCTCTCTTAAAGAACACGTTGACTTGAGATCATATTCCCAGAACTGTTTTCTTGAGTGCGAGGGAAACTGACAAAGCAGGCGTACGGTACTATAAGAAATGCAGACAGAATTAAGTGCTTTGCAAATATTCAATGTGAAATCTCTTCTGAAACAAGATTAGAGAAGTCATGAGATCAGTGCTGAATCTATAGCCATAACCTTGGAGTGTTTGGTGCCTTCAACATAAAGTGATAGGGGAAAAAATGGGAATAGGGATGAAAGATAGTTGGAAAAGTAGTTTTTTCAACTAGAAAAAGAACTTTAAAGCTTGTCATCTATGTTGTACAAATTGTCAGAGGTCCTCAAAGACCCTCAGAAATGAAACAAAAATACATCTATGCAGCCAAAATATGACTGCTTTCCTAGAAGCCATACAAAGCATGTGACTAGAAAATGGCTTACAGAGCTTGTGTAACTGGGGGCCTGCTGTCAGACAGTTGTGTAAAGCCTGAGATCATCTTCTGATCCACCCAGCAGCAGTCAGTAAAAAAAAAAACTTACCATATGAAATAATGTTAGACTGTTTCATAGAAACATTTGTCTCAATAGGAAAAAAAAAAAAAAGTCATAGATGATCATTGCACAGTGTCCTCTTGGCAGTTCTAAAATTGCTGTATGGCTCAGAATTTTTCTTCATTTTTCTGGTGTTGATTATACTGAAAACAGTAACTTGGCAAAAGCTACAATAGCTTCCTAAACCCGCTCTATCAAAGCCCATTGTTTATAGGGGGGCCTCTAATAAAAGCTGGCAGTCTTTACATGTGTGGGTATCATCAGGTTAGTGCTGCACCTCACCTGGCCTGCTGAAGCAGAGCAGTATTCAGACTCCTTGCTGTAGTGCCAACCTTCTGCTGCTCTGCTATGTGGTGTTTCAGCTGAAGGGAGGTGGCTGTGGCCCACAGCATGCCTGCTCTTGTTCCAGACTCCTTTGCAGACTTATTGATAACTTCAAAATTTTCACCTTTTCAAGGCACAGGCATTAAGCCTGAGCCATAAAGAACATACAATCTCTCCCTAATTTACACTACTGTCATACTATTTAATTAAATATATTCCTGTTTAGTTTAAAGCTAATTTGTCTTCATAATGCCTTAGTATTGCTATACTTAGTGCTGTATTTTGTGAAGTATCAATTATGCAACACTGGTCTTGGTGGCAGAGTTTGACTTTCGCTGTCTATGACAATACCAAGATTCCACCTGCTAATTAGCTGTCATCCTAACAGAGCATGGAGTAGTGGGAGGGTCCCCTCTGCTGTCTATAGACTACAAAAGTGTATGTAAGTACTGCAGACAGCTCCAGCTTTACTGGAATAAGAGCTTATTACAACTAGACAGCAAATTCCTGGGAATATTTCCCAACAACTTTGTAAAAATAAAAGCTTCAGCCAGTTTTAAAAACTCTTATCTACTGTTCAGAACGCACAGCTGAGAATGATTAAGGAGAGACGACCATGACTGAAAAGACAGAAATGAACAGTTGCTATTGTACCATATGCCACACTTTTATTTCTGCCTGAGCTTAGTACAGTACATAACAGACTTTACATTTCAGCCACAGTGCAGTTAAATCTGAATGCAGAAGAGTAAACACTCAGATCAAATCCCCTGGGGCAGGCACCCAGACTGAATGCAACCTCCACACCCTCAGGTGGGGTACAGAACTTTAATCCCCAGGCAACAACAGAGCAGAATTACAGTACAGGATATGCACAAATCTGGACACTCAATGCTGAAGCAGCATCTGGAGAAAGCAGAGGGGTTTGTTACAGTCACATACATACCCAAGCTAAAGGTGGCTCCCTCTTTGCTGCTATCAATTTCCTAGTGTTTTAAATTGATATCTATACAAAGTTAACTATCTTGTTTTCTTCATCTCATCCCCTAATTGAGACTCATCCTTTGAGATACCTGCAAAGCATTAGCTCTCAGAATGGCACAGTTAATTTTCTTAAGATGCAGGCAAAAGACAATGTCTTGAATTAACAGTACTTCTCTGGTGTGGTTCAAAATAATCCTAATGTGGTCCTTTGTCATGTATGCTGTTTTGTAAATCCTTTATTTCCCACAGTCCCTGCAAGCTTGTGTTACATAGTAATGGTAAGACACAGCAAGATCTCACTGCCTTTCAAAATACCTATTATTGGCATCTTAAGCAGTATCTAATTGCAGCAACATTGATGGTAGCATCAAATCTTTACTTAAACCTCTGATTATTTTTCAGCTTACCTCAATCACTTTGCTCTTTCAAAATCAATTCTGTCTTCTGACTTACTGCTTAATGCTGGAAGGACTACATAGTTGTAGCACTGCCAGGAGTTAGGTACAATAACAGTGTTTTGGTAAGAGTAAAATGTTCTGGAAAGATAGTAAGTTTTCGTGCCTCCGCCATCTGGCCTTCTGTATTTCTGGAACTGGGTATAATTATGTGCTGAAAAAGGATCCTTAGAACTGGCTGCTTTAAATAGGCTCACTCTCATTTTCAGAAGACTTTCGTCTTTCTTTTTTCCACCAAGTTCTTCAAGAAGAATTCACCTAATCAAAAGGCAAAAAAGCACCAGAAGTCATTTGTAGGTGTTTCCAGGACATGAAGCGAAACAACGTGCATTCCTATTGCATTCTGTATTAGGGCTTACCAATATTCTATAGCTAGTCAGTTCTACACAGCTGCATTTTCAGTACAGCCAGGATGTGTAAAAAGACAAATCCATAACTCAACAAGCAATACCATCCATCCCCTCAAAATCTGAATTTTCTTCATGTTCAGTGTTATGAAAAAGCTCTGCTGCTTTGTGTTCTCAACCAGGTCGAGGTGAATTGATTTAATTAAAAATTAATTCCTATTTTATGAAGTAGCAGCAACTTGTAATGAAACCCTCTATAAATCCTGCTTCAAATAGCCTGAGAAGCAAGGTGCCCCAAACCATCCTTCTGTGCTCTCTCCTTAGGAAAAAGCAGAATGTTGCACCTACATGGCAGTGCCACTAAGATCAGCTGCTACTGAACACACTGCTTTGTCAGAAAAATCACTGCCTTAAGTGTGTCTAATTATTTCTAGGGCACCGCAAATAAATTCTGCCTTCAGCATCAAAACTGCATCACAAGCAACAACTGGCTCCACTAAAGCCTCAAGTGTTCAAGTGGCAGATTGTAATGGAAAAACTGAAGGCTGTGTACCCTATATATAAATCCTGTGCATTAAGTATAGCACAAGCTTGGTTTGCCAAAAAAACAGCTTATTTAAGGTGACAAGCCACACAACAATTGCACAGATACATACTATAGATGAACTACAAAAAACAGTAAATGTAAACAGTAAAAAAGCGTGACTAGATAATTTGCTCTTGAGAAAAGGTGAGCTTTGTTGCCTATTACCTCACAGTTTTAGCTTGATTACATAAAACATTACATCCTAAATAATTTAACACTGCTTAGTAATGTACCTGCTTTATAGGAGGAACGCACTAGAGGCCCGCTAGCTGTGTAATGGAATCCAAGATCATTTCCTACTTTTTCCCAGTATTTGAATTTTTCAGGTGTTACATACTCCTCAACCTGAGTGAAAAGAATTCATTCTGATCAGCCCTTAATGTAAAGGAAATAAAATATAGACAGCATGTGGCAACACGGCACAATTAAATCTCAATTCAAAAAGTTACATTCCAAAACAGATATAGCTGCAAAATTGTTGCTTCATCATGTTCTTAGCTCTGTTTTCAAACAGTCCTTTTGCACAAACCTTTTTGTCCAAGTTAGTAAAAACAAACAAACAAACAACATAGTAGTCCTACAAATCTCTTTGTTAGCAAATTATTTCAGTGAAACAGAGTAACAGTACAGAGACTCAAGCTCTGGACAGGTTACAGAAGAAATAAATGGTAATTTCTGCAGCTGAAGTGGCACCATTAAGGGCCAGCCTACCAGTCAGCGAAGAAGAGCTGACTTGAGCCATTCTGTTTGAGGCATGCAGGGAGACTCTTGTTTTGCAGAATCATTCCTCAGCTCCAGCTGTCTGCCCAGCTATTAGTAACAATGGAAAGTCTGCAGAGGATGGAATGATTGTAGCTGGGGCCATTTCTAGCAAGGAGTCCATAACAGATGGGAATAAAGTTAGACAAAGAAGGAAATATTTCCCAACATCCACAGTTAAGGGAAGGATGCAAATCAAGCCTCGTTTTAGAAAGAAAAAACTTTACTGCAAGGTCCAGACCATAATTCTGTCTGTAAATGAAATTACCTTTAGGTGACGTTTTGTTGGTTGCATGTATTGTCCCAGAGTCAAACAATCCACACCTGCTTCACGCAACACTGCAAAAATAAATGTCCTTGTTAGTGGCAAAAGCACCACAAGGGATTGTCAGCAAGTGGCTAACACCCCACGCGCAAGGCTGAACCACAGCACCCTGCAGGGGGTACGTTCTGCTTTCCCTGAACAGAGCCTGCAACCTCCACAAGCAGCAGCAATGCACCTCGTTCTGAGATCCAAGCTGCTGCACGATCTCTCTAGTTCAGAGCTGGAGAGAATACCACTGCACTGCAGTCACTTGTCTCACTGCAGAGACAACATGCTCTTTTTTGTTTTGCTGCTTTTCACTGCATCTTTAGGTCAAAGCCCTCCTCTGAGGGAAAATGGACACATGCACTTAGCACTTCTCCACTGGTTCAAAGCCTTCATGCTGAAGTTACCAGTACTTTTCTGAAGAGAAATAAATTTGCCAACACCTTTACCCAGCTTTACACACTGAAGGGTAAATGTTAGCTTTAATGCCTGCAAAAACTTGCAAGATGGATATTTACTAGAATCAATATGCAACAAATGAGTTCAGGTTGTCTGCTTACAGAAGTAACCCAGGCACCCAGCAGTCAGCTAGCTTGCAGGGCGATGCTTGCTGTGGTGATCAGGTGTGAGGGATCAGATTTTGAATGAATACCTCTGTGTATTTCCTGGCTATGTGAACTACTTGCCCCCAAGTCAAATAAAAAGATGTTTTGTTTACAGCACTTTGCACTCACTGTTACCTTGAAACCTGATTAGACTGATAAATGGGTTTAATAGCAGCACATTTACATGTTCTTCAGCTCCTACATAGAGAAAGGGAGAGGAATGAGAGTAGAGTAACTGGATGGCTCCAAAGACATCCATGACATGCAAACAGCCCTGAGGCTGAACTTCACACTTCTGTATGAAATGCTGGGCAGGAACTGATACATCACAGCTGCAGAAAAACAAGGCTGCACCACTGCCTTCTAAATATATGGTTATTATGCAAGGGATAAAGTACAGGTAGACAATCCTTCAGCTGGATATGGGAGAAACATTGTAGGATGTACAAATATCTTATGAAAAATGCCTGTGTGCACTATCCACTGGGAACTTTTCTCTTCTTAGGAAAGAATAGCAAAGAAAACAAGAAAACTCACACTTCATCGTTGAAAACACCTGTTCATCTGTCTCACCCAGCCCCAGCATGAGGGATGTCTTGGAAATGACACGGGGCTGCACCTCCTTGGCGTGCTTCAGCACACGGACGGACTGCTCGAAGTTGGCTCGGGGATCGCGGATTTTCCTTTGAGGTTTTCAGCACGACGGGGAGAACATCGGCGAGTTAAAGACGCCACGACAGTTACATTCTGTTACATCCCGCGAAGCCCAAACCACGGCTCGCCGTTCGGGGCCGCCTGTCGGCCCCGAGGCCCGGGCGCGGCGCGGCGCGGGCGCCCTCTGCGGGCGGGCGGCGGGCAGGGCGGCGCCGCGCGAGGCAGGCTGGGAACCGCGGCCCCGCGCCATTTCGGAGCTCCCCGCCCGCCTCCCCAGTCCTGAGGCGGCCGGCCGCCCGAGTGGAAGGCGACGGGCGGGGGAAGGCCGGCGCGACGCGAAGCGGCAGCACGCCGCGTGGCTGCGGGCGGAGCTGTACAGAACGTCCTTGCCAGCAGGGAAGCGTTCCTTTTTCTCGTGGCAGAGTACTGTCAGATCGCGAGCGCGACGCACCCGCAGAACTGCGGAAAACCAACAGGCTACAGAGTGCCGGGAGCAGCGGGATGGAACAGCGCCCGGCCAGCCTGCGCCTTTTCTGCCGCAGGGCAAGCTGTGTGTAAGCCGCAGATAGTTCAAAGTACTACAAAGCTGCGAAACAAAACCTAGCTCTCAAGAAGAGAACCCGACACAATGGGATTCAGCTATGCTCCGTTCGCAGCGAATGTTTCGGTTCTTTTGTTCGTCCTTTTTTAGGACAAAGCGAGAGGCGTGTGGTCATCTCAGGAGGAAAAGGGAGCGGTGGTGCCGCCTCTGAGTGGGATCGGGACCGAGAGCTGCGTGCTGAAAGCAGGTTTAAATAAATGGCTCTGGCTCCCAGTCACAGAGAATTCCTTTCACAAAATCCCTTCTCCTATTGTACTGTATTCTGCTTCCATTTACACACGCTGTTCTTGCTTACCTCTGTAATTCCGGAACGGTCTCCACGTTGTGGGCATACACGTCCAGCCCTGACAGTGCTACCTTCTCCACAGCCTTAAGGTCCCCTCGGAAATCAGGGGTAAGGCATTCCACAACTATTTTTGAGTTCCTGAGAAAAAGAAACTGGAAATGAACACATCCGTGGGATTTTTATCACTGTTGGTAAACGTTCAATATAACAAAACCCAAACAACCAAACCAACGATGCGCTCATAAGCAGAGCGAAGTTAATTGGGGATATATGGCTAAAACAACAGATTTCTGCAAGTACTGACACTATTGCTTTTTTGTAATATCACTGTTCAAACAAAACATAATGTGTTTAATTCCTGATTTTACTGATGTGAGCTGAAATAGAATGAAAGTCAAATACAAAACCCCCCATTTCTTTGCAGTCTGTCTATATGTAATATTTTTCTGTCAGTCACAGGTTACTGCATGAAGTTTTAAATACTATTTTACTATTACAGCTCTGAAATACAGAGAAGATGTATTTCTGACCTGACACATGGTCAAAGAAATAATCCAGTGCTTAACTTTAAATAAGCCTGTGCTAAATTGGAAGTGCATTCCAATTCAAAATATTCTGGGACTATTGTACCAGAAATATGAATAATGGGGGGAAAAAGGGCACATAAACAAGCTGAAGGCACACTTTTCTATTTGTATGGCCTCTCACAGAATCCAGCTAAAGGCAATTCTGACCTACATGCCATAGCACGTGTTGTGATTTAAGCTGGCAGGTGGCTCAGCATCACGCAGTTGTTTGGTTACTCCCCCCTTCCCAGTGGGATGGGGGAAAGAATCAAAAAGAAACAAAGTGGAACCTGTGGGTTGAGATAAAACTATTTACTAAGATAAAGAAAAGGATAATAATTATGACAAACATAGCAAGTGATGCACAAGCAATTGCTTACCACCCCCTGACCAATGCCCAGCCAGCCCACCAAGTAGCAAAAGAGAGTGAGATGAACTCCCACGCCTCCAAAACTCCTTCTGTGTGATGTCAAATAGCACAGAATGTCCCTGTGGCCAGTTTATGTCAGCTGTCCTAATTCTGTTCCCTCCCAGCTCCTTGGGGCCCTTTGCTGCAAATGGCTTTGGCTCTGAAAGACGTTACAGGCTAAATAAATAAATACATAAATAGATAGATAGATAGATAGCAGGCAACTATAAACATCACTGTGTTATAATTTTTCTCCTAGAACCAAAATATAGCATCATATCAGACCCTCTGAAGAAAACAATTCCGTCCCAGCTGAAACTAAGATACAACAAGAAAGTTTTTTACTAATAACAGTAATACATTATTAACGTACCTTTCTTTCAGATGGGAGACCGTCTTTGCAAAGTGTTCTGCTCCACCATCAGGCATATCTACAAGTATTCCAATTATTCAGTTAACCTTTCTGCTCAAGAAATGCATTTACTTATTAGAGACAAAAAAAAAAAAAAAAGCAGAGTCACAATTAAATCTGAACTCATAAAGGAGCTCTTAGTCAAAGATAAAACTCATCTTATTTTACTGCTTATGCCAAAGGTTTGCAACAGATATTCTACCAAGCCTCACTCTGCACACAGATTAAATATAATCATATTCACTTGTTTTTGTGGGTTCACTGTCAGCCTAAGAACAAAATGACTTTAACTATTTAAACTTTAACTATTGATCTGAGAAGCCGTCCTACAAAAAAACTGAAACATCCAACTAAGCATTATTGCTCTTTTCATGTAAACCACTTTGAAGCTATAGGATTTTCACCTAAAGTATATTGAAGAGTCCTTACAATTGTTTTTCTCATGCACATGATGTCACCACAAAAGAGCTACTACAACCACAGAACAAAAAGCAACTTTCAATACTATTAAGTATAATTTATTTCAGGTGTAGCTTTTGAAAACAAGTTCTGCAATAGCATAGCATATGAGTGTGATTGTTTTTCTGATCAAGTAGACTATAGTGCGTGTACCTTGAAAAAAGAAAAAGGTTCTTACAATATTTTATTAATTATTGTATATTTTTAACGTTAAGACCTCATTGCTATGTACAGCTATCTGAAAGGAGGCTAGAGAAGGTGTCGGGCGTGAGGCATCGGCATCAAGCTGCGCCAGGGGAGGCTGAAATTGAGCCTCAGGAAAATATCTTTGTGGAAAGGGTGGTTAGGCATTGGAACGGGCTGCCCAGGGGAAGGGGTGGAGTCCATCACCATCCACACGTGTGGATGTGGCACTTAGGGACATGGCTTAGCAGCAGGGTTAGCTGGATGGTTGGACTCGATCACAGAATAATTTAGGTTGGAAAAGATGATCCTCTGAGTGTAACTTCTATTGTATTTTACCAGGTATAGAGAGATACTAGGAGTATGTAGGCACTTTCCAAAGGTTCGGCACAGTTGACTCATTTCAAAGAAGAATTCTCAACACTTGCACTGATTTGCACAGTTGTGCAAATTGCACAATTGAGCCCACACTGGAAGACATCAGTGACAGCATACTAACCGTCTCTGTCCACCGATGTCAATACAACGTAGTCCAAGCCCCACTCAGCAATAGCTTTTGCTGTGTTATAAGGCTCCTCGGGATCCAGTGGAGGTGGATTTTTTGCTGTCTTTACTGAACAAAATCTGCAGCCTCTAGTGCACGTGTCACCCATCAGCTGAAACAAGAAGGGCATTCCTACATTTACATTTTGCACATCACTATTGCTCAGCCAAGAAACAGCTGCATATGCTGTTTCAGCCTATCAGAACGCCTCAATACTAAAGAAAAAGGTGAGGAAGTGATTTCCTGTACATTTCATGTAACAAACCCACACCACTTCAGCAGAGGTTGCCACATATCCAACAATGTGCTACAAGTGCCTCAAACATTTATAAAATACATGAAAAATTGTTAATGGCTTACCATAATAGTAGCTGTAGCTGTAGCATATTCACCACCTCCCCAGCATTCCCCAATGTTGGGACAACGTGCTTCCTCACATACCTGAAGTTAAACAGACAGGAAAGTACTGTATTTCAGTACTAGCCTACAAATAATCCTAATTCCATCTGTGATAAATGAGATTAAACAGAGTTACACATCGTTATGGAAGAAGTCGGCAGAATGACTAGGAAGAAAATAATTGTTTCCTGGCATCCATTTCCATTCTTTACCCTCTAATATATAAACCCAGAGCCAACAACTCCTCAGCCGAGTAACTGCCTTATTAGTTAGCACAGATTGTCATTAACATTTTAAATTTACACATTTCACAAGATACTGTATTCACAAGATCCATGATACATCTTGCCCCCCAAAAAAACCACAAACAAACAAAAAAACCCTCCAAAACCAACCAACCAAACAGAAAAAAAAGCTCTCCATGCATACCTACCACTTTTTATCACCTTTCAGGGGGAAGTTCTTTACCAAGAGAGTGGTGAGCCTGGAACAGGCTGCCCAGAGAGGTTGTGGATGCCCCCTAGCTGGTGGTGTTCAAGGCCAGGCTGGATGGGGCCCTGGCAGCCTGGGCTAGTATTAGATATGGAGGCTGGCAGCCTCGCCTGCAACAGGGGGTTGGAGATCTATGATCCTCTGGGCCATTCTGTGTTTCTGTGATTGAGGGTGTATTTAAGCAAATGCAAATTTCTGCAATTCCTTTTCCTGCAAAATGTGTATATATCCCTGAAACTGTGTGCATTTCCATTAAAAATAATTACAATTGGCATCTTTTCATCTCTTTGATGATGCAAGTATTAAGTCATAATATTTAAAATCACAGCAGAAAAAAAACATTAAAAAGAAAAATCAGCATTGGGTTTGATTTCAGCATCTAAGACCATACAAGACATAATGTCTACCTGTCCTCCACAAAACCAAACATACAAACAAAAAATCATCATCATCTCTACAGGAAACCTTGGTTTGATACTAGATTTACCGTGTGCAGATTTAAACTCCTCAAGGTATTTTTCAGTTTATTGTAATTTTTGCCCATGGGAATCTCTGTTTTCAGCCATGGAGGAAGTCGCAGCCTGAACAAAAATCAAACAAATGTAAACATTAATACATTATTTACATGGTAAGTTTCCATTAATTATATAGATCCATTTCAATTTGTTACACATCCCAGTGAGGAAGGGTTCCTTGAACATTGATGCAGCTCAGTGGCCAGCATTAATATCACTCACAGTCATAACAGGCTTCTCTCTTCTATGCATATTACCATCCCAGTATTCAAAAATAGGAATTTGTTGTCACTGGAAGGCTTAAGGCTGTAAAGATGGGATTTCATAGTACAACAGTGGAGAACACAACAATTAACAACAGCATAAAGTACACAACTAGCAAGAAGGGAGATCAACTGTATAACTGGGAATATACTTTGTTTCAAGTATTTTTTAACTTATTCTGCATTAATTTGTTTTTTGATACCAGTAATATTTTTTTCAGCCCTTAAGTATAGTATGCTACCCTCTGATGTGCGTTTATAACTTGGTACAGCACAAGCATTCAAGTTGAGAAAATATCATCATGTCTTAGTTTTGTTACATATTCACAGTTAATACTGTGAGTTTTTTCCATGCAAAAATCAATCTGGCAAGCCAATACAACAGAATTTAATAAAAGGACACGGTATACATTCTGCAGTTAATACCTGAACATGCAAGAAACTGCATGGAAGCAACTACAGCTGTTTGAAATTACATTTACCTTTCTCCTTTCTGACGCTTTAAATTGCCTTTGTACTCAGCCCACGCACTCTTATCTGCCAAATCTCCTGATACAAAGTCCTCTAAGTCTGGTCCATTTTGGAGAATTTTTTTTGTCTCCTCAGTCAAAGAACTTGATGTTCCATACTGGTTACACACATGGCTTTCTGACACCTAAAAAAAAGCAACGGTGTTATGTACTAAATTAGAAATGAATTAGTGTTTCATACTGAAGAACCGCCAGTCCTTTTGGTGGTTTACCATACGCTCTGCAACAGACTTCGTGCAAGTCTCTTCCCAACGGCATTTATGTTAAACATCTATACTCTCCTTCACTTCAAGTCATGAAAAACAGACAAAAAGAATGACCAGTTCCCACATATCTCAGCGTCAGACTAAATTAAAGTTTTTGATACAAGTATCACTGCATGGACTACTTTTTGCTTTTGAGACCGACAGGATTTTGAGGTTTAGATGCACATCGTCAAGTCAGCCACAGAAACGTACTATTTCACCGTGGACACGGCCTCAGTCAGAGCAGCACGGCACGGCTGAGATCGGGCCCAGCCGCAGCTCGAGCAGGGTCACCAGAGCAGTGCCCGCGCCGGGATGCTTCTGAAGACCTGCAAGGAGGAGAGCCCGCAGCTGGGCAGCCCGTGACGGAGCGCCACCCACAGAACCGCTCCTGGCGTTCGGAAGGAACCTCCCGTGCTCCGCTTTGGGTCCGCTGCCTCTTGCCCTGCCGGCACCAAGAAGAGCCCGGCTCTGCCCTCCGCGCCCTGCTTTCAGCTACTTCTGCCCATTGATGGACCTCTCTCCCACGCCGCCTCAGACTGCACAGCCCAGCTCTGGGAGCTCCAGGCCCTTAGTATCTCCATGGCCCTGCGTGTCTCTCGTACTGGGGACGCAGAACCGGACCCAGCGCTCAGGTGCGGCCTGGGCAGCTCTAAGCAGAGGTGAAGAGCCGCTCGTCCCGACCCACTGCCGACACTCCGCCCGGCGCAGCCCGGACCCTCCCGCAGCACACCACACCGCACCGCACCGCACCACACCGCACCGCACTGCACTGCACTGCGCCGCGCGTTTCCTAACCCGCCCTGAGGCGCGCAACCGCGCTACTGGCCGCGACGCCCCGGCTGAGGACGGCGCCCACCCACCCGTGCGTGAGGCCCCGATAGCAGCAGCAGTCGCCGGGCAGCGGTAGCGGCGGCGCCGCGGCAGCCCCCAGGCAGCAGCGACATGGCGACGCCCCCCGCCGCCCCGATCGACGCTCTCGGCGCTCGACCGCCCGCACCGGCTCGCGCGCATCGGGGCTCTCCTTCTCTCGCCTCTCGGACGGCGGCCTCGGCGCGATGACGTCGGCGGCTCGCGGCCGGCTACAAGAGCGCGATGACGTCACGCGCCGCTCTTTTCGGCGCCGCTCGCCGCCAGGTTAGTCGCGGCTGGTGGCTGCATCCGATGCCATCCGCGGCGGACCGGCTCCGCACCGCCCCGCCGGGCTGCGAGCGGCTGACCGGGGCTGAAGTCGCACCGTCGCGGTGCTCTGGGCGCAGCCCTAGCGGGGGAGCCTCCGGGATGGCGCTTTCTCCGACGTGCCCCTTCCCGCCCCTCCCCGCTCTAGGCCCGGCCGGGTCCCGCTGCTGGGAAGGGCGCGGAGGCCGCCGCCTGCCTGGGGCCCGGGGTCGGGCCTGCGTGTGGGCCCGGGTGGCCGTAGCGGTGGCGGTAGAGGGTTGGGAGATCCCGTAGCTGCGGGCCGCGGGGTACGTGGGGGTTAGGAGAAGCAGGGCGGTGTAAGAAGAAGGGACTTTCCCTCCCGGTCTGCAGCTTGTCGTGGTTGTCGTTTGCAGAATGAAGACCATCCTCAGCAACCAGACTGTGGACATCCCTGAGCAAGGTGCGTAGTGCTCTCCTGAAAGGCCCGTCGTGCTGCCGGCCTCGCAGCCGTAACGTGCGTTTGTCTGTGCTCACTTTGCAGTCAGCGTGTCCCTGAAGGGCCGCACGGTCATCGTGAAGGGCCCCCGGGGAACTCTGCGGAGAGACTTCAACCACATTAACGTGGAGCTGTCCCTACTGGGAAAGAAGCGCAGGAAGGTGAGTGCTGCGGGGCTGCGCTCAGTGCCCACTGAGGGGGGAGGGAGGGGGCAGCGCGGCCTGTTCAAAGGCTTGAAAAGTCTGGGAGCTTCAAGCAAATGTTCCTGGTTTTGCTTTCTTTGCGAATGAGTTCCTTTATGTTTCCTGGAACGAGTTGGTCTGGTGGAATGCTGAGGCCCGCTCCACGGCAGCCTTGAAGTTCTGTTGTGTCTTGGAATGGTATTGATTGTTTTTCTGTGTGGTTGCAGTTCTCAGTGTTGGGAAGGGGATACCTACTGTGTGCTGTTCTTTTGCCTGGTGCATTTTAACTGGCTAAAAGTAATTCAGTGCATTTAGTTTTTTGGAATTGTCAAGTTACGTTGGGAGGGCTGATTCTCTAAATATGTACGTAATATTTTCATGTGGTGTAAACAGGTCTTCAACAAAAGAAAAAGGGCAAAAATGGCTGATTTTGGTAACTTTTAGTGGGCGTTTACTGCATCAGAAAAGCACTAGATCCTAACACTGTAACTGAGAAAATGGATAGCTTGCATGTAGTAGTCTGACTTCAGAACAACTAGTTCAGCATTTAGTATTGGATGTTGCATCCTTCAGCTTAAGGTTTCAGAACCTTTTTAGACCTGCTGCCTGTCCCAGCTTCTCTGCAGGTTTGTTACTGATGGGACAAGAATAAAACTTCTTGTGTGTATGAGGGTCACCACATGGGGCTGGAGCTGGGTGGGCCTTTGACAGTCTTTTGAGGAAATAAAGTATATCTGTGATTTTAATGGCTTCTCATTCTTGATTTGTCACAAAGCTGCTTTATTTTTAGTACTGGACTGTAACTTACGGGTTTGTTGTGTTATTTATTTCTGTGTAGCTGCGTGTTGACAAGTGGTGGGGTAACAGAAAGGAGCTGGCAACAGTTCGCACAATTTGCAGCCATGTACAGAACATGATAAAGGGCGTTACACTGGTAAGTTTTGTTTTCAGATGGCATCTTTGTGGCAAGAGTGGACAGACTTTAACGAGCTTTTCTAAGCATGTCAGTTGTTATGCATATGCATAGCTTTTTTTCTTCTGTTTGGACATCAAACAGATTCAGGGGGAGGAAGGCATGAACAATAAGCAGTGGATGTTTCTTGGGCTTAGTATCTTGTCCTTGCAGGGACCGTATCTTCAGTGTATTTGGTTCTTAAATGTAATCAGTGAGCTTTGTGCATCTGTTTTCCCTTCTGGATGACTTGTGATTTCCTGGTTTCAGCACCTAACGATGCCTTTTATCCTAGGGCTTCCGTTATAAGATGAGGTCGGTGTACGCTCACTTCCCAATCAATGTAGTTATCCAGGATAACGGCTCACTGGTGGAAATCCGGAACTTTTTGGGAGAGAAGTACATTCGCAGGGTGCGCATGAGGCCAGGTGAGTACATCTGGGGATATCGTACTCAGCTCTTTCTAATAGGGTTCCAAGATGTTCCCTTTTGGTGGTGCCACTGATAGCAAGAAATAGCAGATTACTGGAAGGAGCATTTCTCAGTCTGTCTGAATTTATGTGACCTTGCAATACATTTACTGCTGTGGTTAATAACAGCTTTGCAGTTTATCCTTAGTAATGGGAAAACTTGAAGCTCGTTGTTGCAGTAGAAGTTAAAAGGATCCTAGCGTGTAATTTCGTTGTTGTTTGGTCTTCACAGAGTTTGTTGGTGTGCATTTCTGGTGCTCAGTTTTAGACTGGTGTTTTTGTTTTAAACTTTGTAAGTCATCTGATTTCACACGCATGTAGATTTGTATTTTTAATTCTGTAGTTAGCCAGGAGCACGTCTCAGTTTTCATCTTATCCTCAGCTCTGTGTACCTGTGTTCAGCAAGAAGCCTAACAAGGTGAACATTGGAAGGACATTGTTAAGCTTCCAGAAGGAATCATACAATCATTATGGTTGGAAAAAATCTCTAAGATCATTTAGTCCAACATACCATCAATACTGACAACTAGATCATATCCCTAAGTAGTACATCTGGCCTTTCCTTAAACACCACCAGGGACAGTGACTCCAGCACCTCCTGGACATTCTGTTACAATGCCTCATCGCCCTTTCTGAGAAGAAGTTTTCTAATATCCAGACTGAACCTCGGTCCAGCCAGTTTTGTGCCTGGCAGAGTTGAGCCCAAATGATTATGTATTGTATGATCCTGTAGTATCTGGAGCAGTGTGTGGATGGGACCTTGGCACTGTCTCTGTTCTTGAGTAATCCCTCATTTTCAAACTGCTGCTCAAAGTATCAAGCAGAAAATGGGAAAGTTTTTGGAATATGCAGGCACACTTCATCATCCAAGTGTGGTAGAGCTAGCTCCTCAAAATGTCCCAAACCTCTCAACAACAGCCAGTGATTGGTCAAAGAACTACAACCAAACCATGCTGGGGTACAAGGCACCTGATACCTCACCAGATGTAACTGTGATCCTGCCTCAAGTAGCTGTGTCATGGCATCTCAGATCCCCTTCCTAACTTCCTAACGCACTGGAGATCTTGAGTAGATGGGAAGTCAGCAGGCACCAGGACAATTGAACCAATCATTGAAATTTTTATAAAAACTGTGAAGAGAAAAATGTAACACTTGAGAAACGCAATTATTTTGAGATGTCCAGATTTTTTTTTATACTTCCACTGCTGTGTGTGTGTGTGTAACAGATGGTATTTCAGGATGTGTTTAGATAAAGCATCAGACTGCTCAGAACTCCCTGGTAGATGCAGCGTGGAGTTGGTACAGGGGCTTTGACTTTGATTTACAGTGTGGTGTTAAAGGTGGGCTTGACTACTGTACTTCATTTTTTTTTTTTTTTTTTTTTAAATCAGCATTTACTTCAAAGATAGGTGTTAGTGAAGTGTTAGTTTACCACCTATTAACTATAGATCATACTATAGAATTGCACTTGTTATACTTTCTGTGCAAGAAAGTTTCCTGTTAGATTTCTGAATGTGGTAGTGCTTGTCCCTTAGAAAGGTTCTTATTGTTTCTTCTGTAAACATGGTGCTTAACATAGCAGAGGATAGGATTTTTTTTTCAGTGACTTGGTCTGTGTCTGGTTTTGTCTTCACAAACATAAGAATGTAGAAACTGGCACCACCTAGCTGACAGTCATGCTGGCAGATTCTCCAACTTATGTGCTGTGTTGGTGATTAATGCTGTAGTGCAGTAATGTGCAAGTCATGCTCTGGATTGAAAGGAAGTAATCTTTGTGTGCTGAAACTGTTGGGAGAGGACAATCTTGGAAGAGTTGTGGGAGGACCATTTTAAGTCATAGAAGCTCATTTTTTGTCTAGAGTAAGAACCATAGAATTATAGAATGGCCTGGGTTGAAAAGGACCACAGTGATCATCCAGTTTCAACCCCCTGCTATGTGCAGGGTCACCAACCACCAGACCAGGCTGCCCAGAGCCACATCCAGCCTGGCCTTGAATGCCTCCAGGGATGGGGCACCCACAACCTCCTTGAGCAACCTGTTCCAGTGTGTGAAAAACTTCCTCCTAATATCCAACCTAAACCTGCCCTGTCTCAGTTTAAAACCATTCCCCCTTGTCCTGTCACTATCCACCCATGTAAACAGCCGTTCTCCCTCCTGTTTATACGCTCCCTTCAAGTACTGGAAGGCCACAATGAGGTCTCCCTGGAGCCTTCTCCAGGCTAAACAAGCCTGGTTCCCTCAACCTTTCTTCATAGCAGAGGTGCTCCAGCCCTCTGATCATCTTAGTGGCCCTCCTCTGGACCCGCTCCAAGAGCTCCACATCCTTCCTGTACTGGGGGCTCCAGGCCTGGGCACAGTGCTGCAGATGGGGCCTCACAAGAGCCAAATAGAGGGGGACAATCACCTCTCTCTCCCTGCTGGCCGCCTTTTTTTTTTTTTTAATGGAGCCCAGAAGAGCCTTCATCCATAAATTGGGACCTGAATGCTGTGTCTTTAGTATGTGTTTATTGTCTTCACTCATAACGAGTTTGTGCATTTTCTTTCCTGTAGGCGTTTCCTGTGCCGTTTCTCAAGCCCAGAAAGATGAGCTGATCCTTGAAGGGAATGACATTGAATTGGTCTCCAATTCAGGTTTGTGAAGTAGCTGCAAGAGAAAATGTGATGATATGTTCGAGTTCATCTGGAGATGTCAGTTTAGCAAACAATTTCTGTTCTTTTTCTCCGATGCTGAAGTAAAGGACAGCTCAGATGTTTCTGCCTTATGCCTCATTGCCAAGAAGCACTGAGTGAAATGCATACTTCTTTCTTTAAAACTGACGTGATTTCAAGTTGATAATTCCCTCCTCCAAGTGTTGGTTTTATTAGTTAAAATACTAGAGATACTGTTTTTGGATCTCTTATGCTAATGGTTTTGCTTTGTTCATAGCTGCCTTGATCCAGCAAGCCACTACAGTCAAGAATAAAGATATCAGGAAATTCTTGGACGGTATCTACGTCTCCGAGAAAGGAACAGTACAGCAGGCAGATGAGTAAAACTAATAGGTTGGTGTCCTATGTGGATTGGCATTATGTTGTACGTTAACGTGCTGTGGCTGTCAGGTGTGTTCAGTTCTTTCTGAGGACAAGCATGGCACCTTTGCATCTTGAAGTCTATGACATACAGAATATGGGAGCTGGGAACAGTGGGGATGTGAGATAGCGTGTGTGAGAAGCAAGTGTCTGGAGATTGTGACTTGAACTGAGGGCTAGATAAAGTCTATTTCAGCAGAGCCTCAGTGGTTTACCATGTTCACTGCAGGGATGCAGTCGTATAAAGCTTCTTTATATCCTGAAACTTAGATTTCTTGGCAGCAACTTCACGTCTCTTAATAACGTTGTTTTATGTTGCTGTTGGTCTAAACATCTAACTGAATGTGGTATTTCTATAGCATGAATGTTAGTTTGGATGATAATTGAGAATTGAAAGCCAACTGGCCTGGGGTGAAAGAGCAATTTCCAGTTATTACAGAGGAAACTTCCTTGGACTAAGGCTCCTCCTGGTTATACACTGGCTTTCCTTTTATTTTTTTCTCTCTAAATAAAGTAATACTAAGAAAAGAAAAAAAAGGGTAGCATTTCACATGTTTTAGGGTCTTCTGCGTAGTTATGTAAATGCTTGTAAACAAAAGTCAGATAACCAGTGATAAATAATTGTTAATGTAAATTTGTTACTGGCATTGAGCGCAAGGATTTGGTGTTTAAGAATTCTAACTGCTAGAGGAATCTGATGCATTTCAGATGTGGTCCAAATAAATAACTTGTTTAGGATGAGACAGGCTGAGTTGCATTTAAGATAACTGTGTGCCTTCCAGAGCTTGAGACAGGATGCTGATGAAGTGAATTTCATAAACTAAATCTTAATATCAGCAGGCAGATATCAGGTGCTTACAGGCTGCAGAAAAAGTGATTGCCAGTGTTGCTCAGAGTTCTGTAAGAAATAGAACAACTTCTCTCTTTATTATACAGTTTTGAGCATTTACTCATTTTCAAGTAATCTTGTCTGAACAAGTTGGGCAGATTTTTTAGTGCTATTAATTCTTGTTTTGTATAAAAACTACCAGATAGATGAACTTGTTTTATGTCCGAAGCTTTTGAATGTCATGTTTGCATTGCTAGGTAAAACTTTTTAAAAAGCTCTTTAATGTTCTATTTCCAGTTGTCTGGGTCCTGGAAAAAAACAAAACAAAAAATGAGACAGCATATCAGCACGTACTGGATTGGGACATCTGATACGAAAACTGAACAAGATCAGAGGTTTAATAAAATAAAATATATTTCATGTCTTGGTCTGTTTTTTTTTGTTTTTTTTTTTTGAGATCTAAATGATAATAATGTGGACCTACTCAAAGTCTTCATCATCTGGAGAAGCACATTGTCACATAGTCATGGCAAATAGTTCAGTGCTCTGCATGTTTGTAGTCTTGTGCAATGTTACTTCTCTCTTGAACATTCAGATCAGCACAAGTCTGATGGATTGGAATCCTCATGCCACATAAAGCCCCAGATTGGTAGTTTTAAATTGTAACATAAAAAAATAGCAAAAGCATTGTTTTCAAAGAAAGGAAATTTGGTGTTTTTTCTTACTATGCAAAACCTCAAACCAGTGATTACAAAAGCAGATGACCATGTACAGATTCTGGCAGGAAATTCCATATTTGAAATATGTTGAAAACAATCTAGAATTGTTTAAAGCCAACTTACAAGACTTTTTAACCTAGATGCAGGATTAGAGTAAGCCTGAACACATGACCTATGTGGCTTGAGAAGCATTGAATTAAGAAAACCAAAATACCTACATCAGAATTCGGATACAGGGAAGTTTCAGTATGCGATTTGTTGTCTGTGGATTACACTTTTTTTTCTTGGTTTCTCTTTCAAGATGTCTTTTTGTGACTTTGTGCTGTTTCTATGCTATGCTAAAATCTACCTTGTAACTTCTATCATCAATTTTGGAAAGAATTGCATAAAATACTTATATAAGGTGGCTAAAGCTTAATAACAAGGGAAACATCTCTGCATGCAAAGGGAAAGCACCTACAGCAATTGAGTGATTCTGTGGTCAGTTTGTTTAGGAGTGCTGTACTACTGAGCCGAATTTTATAGGTATGAAATTTGAACAATTTCTTGTGTTCAAGCGGTCCCACTAAGGCAGTCTTCAGAATTCTGTGTTGGCTTACACAGTGAGCATGGAATTGTAGGGGTTGGAAGGGGCCTCTAGAGGTCATCCAGTCCAACCCTCTACTTAAGCAGTTCCCCAAAGTGGGTTGCACATGGAGGTGTCCGCACAGGCTCTGGAAGATTTTTGTCCAGGTAATGGACATGTGCATCTCTAATACTCCTGCCGTTTGCTGTTCTAGCAGAGTGTTTTCATGTTCAAAAGAATCATGATTTTACTGCTACTTGCCTTTTGAATAAATTGACTTCCTGTGATGTTGGCCAGTATTTGAAATAGACTGGGGGAGTAGTTGTACATTTATGAACTGAGATTTAAGGTTGGGTGATGCGGGTTCAGTTGGTTGCACGCGTACTGGTTTGAGGATATATGCAAAGTTTCTAGTTGGCTGTGCAGAAGGATCCACAATATTTAGCTGCCTTAATTCTTCAGTGTCAGTGTACTTTTGCATCCTGGTAGTTCTGTGTGTGGGTGTATGGACTTCGACTCTAGCAGCTGGAAGTGATGACTGCCTTGGACTGGTAAGGATGCTTCTCTCTAGGTAGCATTGTTTCTGCAAGATGGAAACAAACATGTCTCAGGTCTTACTATTGAGGTTCTGTATCCTTGGATAACAGTAGGTAAATTGCATCGCTTGCTTTGTGTTTGATGCTATTTTCAGTGTTTAGGGGCAGCTGGAAGTGACAGAATGTTTAGATTGTTGCTCCAAAAGTGCAAAGTTACAGATAGTGATGGCACCTACCCATTTGGTGTTTGCTAACACTTTTATTTATAAACTGCTAGTTGCATCTTCATGTTTAACATTATTCACAGCATGAGTATACATCACAGAAAGTTTTGGTCCAAAGAAGTTTGTATAAAAGTGCATATCAGTTCTCACAGACTAATATCTCTTTTCAAGTCACGCAGTTTGTGTGGTTATTCCAAGGCACAGGAAAGGCATAACGTTTTCTTGGTACAGAAAGTGGAGAAAAGTGATTTCACCAGAAGCAGGTATCATAGCTTGTTTTCCTGTGCATACAGTTACCTTCTGTTTTCAGCTGAGGTGTTCAGTGTGTATAATTGGAGTGACTCACATAGTGCTTTTCTGCAGTTGCCTGTTTACACGGTCCTCTGTAGAATGCACAGTCATGAATCCTGTTGAAAGTGGGCTTGTGCCCCTTATTAAAGTGACACACAGATGCTCCGGATTCTCTTTGCCTTGAAACGTTTTCTTCTTTTTCTTTTGTGAAAAACAATAATAGTTAAAAGCAAGATCAGAGTGGAGAAAAGACAGCAGGCGAAGAATATTAATGGCTTCTTCTGAGAAACAAACAAACAGAAGCTACACTGCTTGTCGTTGGATGGATCACAGGCAGAGTAGTCGGCAGGAAAGCCATTATTGCTTATCAGGTTATTGTAAAATTTTATTGAAGGCTTGCCTTTTGAGTCAGAAGTGAAGAATCCAAATCTGGGCTTAGATTTTTCCTCGGTCAATTTAAATGCGTAGTAGCCTCTAATCTTGACTTTGTCAATGTAGTATGCTGGGAGGAAAAAAATAGAGTTGTTAATATTGTTAATAACATTTTGTGTAACTTGCAGACTTTCTAGTAATGAGTTAAGTTTTCAAATGGTTATTCATTTAAAGACTATAATGACATCATAAAATATTTACTTGCAGTTATTGCTTCTAATAATACTCAGCTTCCACTGTGTTAATTAGAAACAATGCATCATTGTTCCAAAAAAAGTTTGAACCTGGGAATTCTGTGGACCTACCGTATGAAAAGAGGTTTTGCACAGACTTGTAGCCCATATCTCTGAATGTCTGTATGTATAAATGGCACTCAGGAATGCAAGTGCCAGCCAGCCTCCATCCCACCTCCTGCATTGTGTTAGGCAGTGGGACCAGGCCTGCAGTTCAACCAACAAGACTGAGTGCTGCTGCATATGGGATTTGCATATGGGCCAGGATGTGAAAAGGAAGCGATCTTAAAATTCAGATACCTTCATTGAGAAAAGGAAGTAGATGAGGGTGAGATGAACTTCACTGCCCTCATTCCTCCACACGTTGTGGAATCTTGTATGTGTGCAAATGCTGATCTTCCCTGCTTTTTATTTCTAATGTCAGCTGGAGGTAAGAGCTGCTGCCTTTGCAGGGTGACAGGATGCCAGCTCCCATAGGCAGAGTTGAGGAGATGGAAGGCCTCTCAACCTGTTTTCCTTTGAGTCTGCAGGTCTGAGCAGGTTTAGAGCTGGGAGCTTTCCTCTCTGGCAAAAGCAAGGCCCTGCTCTTGTGAACTCACCTGCAGGACTTTGGAGGGCAAATGGTTAGCTGGGTCCTGAGAGTGGTGTTGATGAAATTCCTGCCTTATTCCAGACCCAGCTGCTCAGCCATTTGTCATACGTGATTGTTACCCTGCTGCATGCAAGTGCTGGGCGAAAAATACTTGAATGAAATAATAATAGTCCTTGGTGAGTAGACATCTCTCACTCATATCTAAGTGCAAAGTGTAGCTGAGGATGTGAGCCAGACTCAGCAAAAGCTTTCTAAACTATGGAGATGTTTCCATGAATAGTCTGAGGTATCACGCTATCTGAAAATTGAATTTGGAGCACTGTGATGGTTGCCCCTTAAATGACCTTTTCCTTTGGGTAGCAGCAGAATAACTTACTGTCCCCTTGTTTGTAATGTGAAATTGGCATGAAAAGTAAACCAGCAAATGTTTATCAATTCTGTAGTAATTGGGAGAGAGCTAAGCACTGGAGGAGAAATGCTCTGCTTATTGTTAGTGTCCAGAAGCAGTCTGAAACTATGGCTTGCTGTGAGTAAGACCTGCCTCATTTTCACATGTTTAGCTTCTGGGGAGTCAGGATGTGCAGCCTGTGTTAGGGGACAGGTGCCCCAGAGGAGCTTTTGGATATCCTGTGGCCTGGCCAGGGAAGTCTCCGGAGTCTGTCAGTAGGAAATAGTGTAGGGATGTATTGCGCATCCTTGACTGTATGGTTCAGGTACCAGTGTCTTTCAGGGACCTTTCCATAACTGCCTGTGTCTCAGCTTAACAACACAGCATTGCTGCACTTCTCATGAAATATTATCTCCTGCAGACTTCAGAGTAGCTAGCATTGGGTAAAGCTTGGGTCCTGGATCTGTGCCATGAAAACAGCTCTGAGGAATCTGTCACAGGCTCACCTTTTAAAACCTCTTGTACGTATTTTTCTAAGTAGTAGTTCCGAAGCTCATCGTTGTCCAAGGACTGGTCATCTATTCCGTTTGCTGTGATGTAGATGTCTATGTCACCGTAGGTTCTTTTAATCCACTTCAGAACCTTGCGCACTCCCCAGGGCACCACTGCCAGCCGGGAAGGGGAGCTCAGGCAGGTGATGTCCTGCAGGAACTGGATGTCACGGTCAAACTCATACTGGCTCCCGTTCTGGGGCTCGTGAATCACAAATCGTGTGGTGAAGTGATTCAGCGCGTAGAAGTCAGCTGCACCTTTAATCAGCTTCCTTTCCTCACTTGTGAAAGACGGCAGTAAAGAGTGGGAGAGGCCTTTTCTGTTTTTAAAGTGGATGTATTCCCTCATTGTAGCTGGATAGTCTCCGGTCTTAAATATGGGGTCGGCAAACCAGCCTATTTCAAACTGAAGGAACCTGTTGGCAGCTTTGGCGTGGGACTCAAAGTAGGGGTTGGCAGGCTCTGCCCAATCTGAGTGCAGGGACAGGGACACTTTGCCATGCTGGAAGGACCGGTACTGCTCGTCGTATGTTCTCCAGGCCATGGCGTGCGCTATTAGCAAATTGTGCGCTGCCCGGTATGTATCGCTGCTGCTCCTGTTGTAGACATCGCTGAGTCGGTTAGGCTCATTTATTGTAATCCAAAGTTTAACCAAATCACCAAGTTCCTGAAAGCATAAAGCCGCGTAGTCTTGAAAAGCGTAGGCCGTAGACTGGTTGAGCCACCCTCCTGTCTGCAGCAAAGGGCCCGGCAGGCCCAGGTAGGCGTGCGTTGGGTAGTACAGGGTGACCATAGACTGCACGTTGAGCTTTAGCACTTCGCTAATCACGCATCTGTAATACCTCAGCACCTGTCTGTTGACCACTGACAAATCTCCATTGGGTAAAATCAGTGACCAATCCAGTGCAAATCTGTAGTGGGTGACTTTCATTTTTTCCAGGAGGTCAAGTTGCTTTTTAATACTGACAAAATCCGTACACTGTGCCGGCCGGGTTTTTAGCTTCACTCCTTCCACTTTGTGCAGGAGCCCGTCTCCCGTGATGTTCCACAGGTAGAGGTTTGGATCACAGAACTGGGGTGAGGATGCCACAGACTCTGCCTGGGGAATGGAAAGCAGTATGTTAAAATGAGGTCGTACTGACCCCTCCACCAGCGTACGCTACGTCCGTTTTCACGCAGATAAATGTCCCACGTGGGTTCCCTCTGCGGTCACACAAAGGACGGTTCTGATGGTTCTGCAGAGACAGCAGGGAATGTAACAGGCGGGCACGGATTGTTCTGGCACTGCTGCCAAGGTCAGTTCTGTGCAACCATGGCACAACAGTCCAGTCCCTGTTCTTACTGGTAGTCTTTCTGCCTGTGCAAATATCTGACACAGTGTGTAGAGCTTAGTATGAACTCCATCTCTGCTCTCTTCTATTAGTTAGCAAGTATCTATGTAGAAAAGGATATATTTTTACTGTTATTTTTAACACTCTTAGTGCAATTTGTAGCATAATACAGTGAAGTTTAAAATATTATTTAAAAGAAGTGGTCTTTTCTATGCTGTATATTTACTCAGAATGCTTAACAGAATATATAGAAGCTTTACTTTTTTCCCCTACAGTTGTTGTTAAGTAGGATAAATTACAGAGATTTGTTGGTATTTGGGGTGCTTAACATTCTTTTCATTGGACTACCTTTCTGTATGTGATGACAAAGATTATCTCAGCACTGCCATACACATTGGTCATCCTGTCTACCAAATTTAAAGCTGAAATAGGTACTGCAGGAGACAGTTGGGAAAAAAGATGGTGTGCAGTGTGCGTTGAGATTCAGAATGAAAGGTACTGCACCCAGCCTTTTACTCATCAAGTAAGCTCATAATTGTTCTGCCTTCAGTGGCCATTTCTGCATTTTATTTACTCTTACCTTCAGAACAGACTCAGTGATACCCCAGGAGAAGTCACAGGAAAACTGAGCTTGAACACTTGGTGTAGACTCTCTTGGGAAGAAGCCATTTTCCTGTATGATTTGTTTATAATAAAGTGCAGATGACTTGGGAATCCGTTCTTTTTTTTCGCTTTTGAAATCCACATAAAATAATCCACGTCGGATTTTGTAGGCATGCTGCCATTCAAAGCCATCAAGGAGTGACCAGGCTGTGTAACCGAACACATCTATGTTGTCATATTTAATAGCTGTGTAAGAGAAATTAACATTCATGATTATATTATACCATATTTAGTACTCTAACATACATATTGGAAAGTAACAGCTGCAAAAGATAAGTTTCAGTTGCCTTCAAGAACGGCAGCTGGGATCTGTTTGTAGCAATGGTGATTTTATGCAGCTTATTTTCATAATTTGCTGCACTATAAGTTATAAGCATACAGTGCAAAGCTTTCAGTACTCTTCTCTGACACATGCCATGTCAGTAGCCACCAACCCATTCCAATCTGGCCTATACCAATGATGTTTTGTGGTTAAACAGATCAAATTGGTTTTGCTGTAAGCAGCTAATTTATATTAGATTTTTCTGTCAGCAAAAATATGAGAATATATTTGGAATGTTACTGTTGGTTAGACACAATTTCCTTCACAAAAAGGAAAAAAAAGCAAACAGTAATGAAGAGGTTACTCTGTATTTGAAAACGTGTTGAAGAATTGATATATGTAAAAATACAGATTGCAGTTCTTGTAGTTATTAGCTGAGCACTGACCCAAGCATTTCAGAAGTGTGGGCCCATGGATGGTTATTGCAGACAAATCTGCTGCAGAAGAGGGTTGCATTTTCTTAGCTAGTAATCTACCTGCCGTGCATCTTCAAATGCAGTCCTGCCTCTAGGCTTCCCTCTGTTGCCATGCAATATTTAAAATATCAAGCCAAATACAGGAATGTAATCTCAAATTCGGGACAAATCAGGCTATGTCATGTATACTGGGCTATGTGAAGTTCACAGTTTGGAACAACTTTATCTAGACAACCTTCATTAAGAGCTTGATCTTGTCTGTTGATAATCAGACATTCTGATTTCACATCTTTTCCCTTTGCTGAGGGTTAGAAATGTTTTTGTGAAGGATGCAGGCCACCCACCATGGCAGCATGGCACACAGTGAGTGGTGCAGGAGGGCATGGCCTCAGCTGAGGCTGGCACCCAAGCCAGAGGTGTCTCCTACCGCCCAGCACCGAAATGGAAAAACACAGGTTTTGCAGAGGCTTTGGATATTAACAGCATTAATGTTTTATATAAAATTAAATCTTTGGTCTTCAGAGAGCAGATCCTGCCCTCTGGCTTTTTGGAGTGAAAATACCAATATTCCACCTGTGTATTTAAAACACGTTATCTTCTGCTTGGCATGGTGTAATCCCAAAGAATGATTGCCCTTCTGCTGATTAATTCCATGCATTTGGCATTGAAGTAGGGGCTTGGCATGACAATGGCAGCCTGTTGTCACTGCCTTATTTTCCTGCTGTCAAGGTATGTGCCCACACAAAGATTTTACACTCAGGCTGCCGTTAGTGAAAACTGATATGCAATGTATTTAGTTACATTCATTTCTGGCTCATTTTTGTACCCAGATGTTGGACTTTAGCTTTCTGAGACAGGGACTAATTTTTTTCTGTTTGTACAACACTACCACCAGTGGATCCTGATCTGTGGCTTGTACTTACGCAGTAGAAATAATTAATAATTAACTTAGTTGCCATTAAGTCTTTTAAAAAAAGATCAAATCCTTAAAAAAGCTAAATTATCTTTAAAATTTTCCTAACAAAAAAAAATCCCAAAAAGAATCCAGCAGCTCAGTTGTGCACAAACCTTGCAACACCTTATTTATGAAGTTTTTCATCATGTAGATGGCAGTGGTGTCATCGGTTTTCACGTGGCTGTCAGTGAACCAGCCGTTCTCTGCAATGAAGATCCGAGGACTGTCGTATTCCAGTTTAATCCAGTTCAGTACTTCCCTCAAATTGAGCGACAAGTTTTGTCCCATTTTCGGTAGCGTGTTTGGAGGTTTGAAGTTATCAGGACCGAAGGAAAATGCGAAGAAGTCAGCTGTTCCTTTTATGTACTTTTTTTCATCCTCAGTAAAGCGCGGCAAAAAAGATTCGTTTTTCAGATCTTCTGGATAATCGCCGTCCCCATGGATGGGTTTAGCAAACCACCCAAGTACTCTGTCCACAGACTGCTGGCATTTAGAAATGTCCAAAGTGTCTTCCGATCTGTTGGGTTCGATCCAGTGGGATCCCAAGACTATGGACATCAGTCCCTTCTGATACGGTTGAAAGTGTTTCTTGTAGTTATGCCAGACTTTTGCATGAGCCTGATAAAAGAAAAACAAGGTTGAATTGCTGCTATTTAATAACTCTGTGTCTGTGTAGGCAGCCAGCCAGACAGGTAGCTGGGTTTGATCTTCTGCAGACTTCTGTGGCAATATCACTGAATGATTAAGGTACAACAGTCACCCTGAAGAGATGCAAGGTCTTTAGATGGTGGTAATGCTCAGCATCTCCTGTGTGCTGTTGCTATGATGCATTTGGCTTTCTGCCTTTTGATATAGGTCTGAAGGTTAGATGTTCCAGCAGATACGTGAAATGGCTCTTACAGCTAATTTTAGACCAAACAGCTGTCGACAGTGGGATATCAGTGATCTGCAGAGTCCCAGCTGGTTCTTTCTTTGTAAAGTACTAATTGTTGATAGAGTTAAAATTTTAAACTGTAATTACAGATTTTACATTAATTATATATCTCAAATTATGTCTCCTGTGTCAGTGTTGGCTCTGTGCTATTGATTGACTTTGTGCTATGGGGGCTACCTGAATTTGCTGTGATCAGACCACATCCCCTCTGTTCCTCTGTTCTGTTCTTAGGATGCACTTCCATTTGTTTGAATTTGCACTAATTATACAAGTGTTCCACTTTAAGTATCTATGTACAAAATGTGGAGGAAGCTCTAAGCTGCAGCTGAAAAATTTGAAACAAAATGTTGTTTCACAGTGTGAGAATTTTGATCCAGGCTTACAGTTCATTTCTTCTTTGAAGTTGCTATAATTACAATTTTCCTGACAGTACATAAAACAGAACAGAATAAAGTTTATTCCTTTGAAGTATTCATTCTGACAACAGCACCACTTTGGTTTTGAAAGGAAATCTGACAGCTGCATTTCCCAAGTTTTATTGGCTATGGCACGTATCAGCGTTAAGGTGATGCCAATCAATGCCTTCTATAGGACAGACACAAGTTTTGCCAAGTATATTAGTGGCAATGAAAACATACCCTGTATTGCATTGTAATTCAATTTTTCAGATCATCGTCGCGTTTTAGACAGCTTAACATTGTCACACACTGGAATTACCTTTGAATGTCACATTAATTATTTAGTTAAGAGATCACATAAGTCAAAATTTTTATAGTCCGTGCATTGAAGCAAATGCATTGGAGATTTAGGAGCCTCTAGCATTGTTCTGAGTCCTGTACAGGAAAATGGGAGATTGCACGTGTCAGAGAAGGATGGCTCTGGATGTTCTGGAGATGGATGTGAGAGAGGAGAGGAGTTGACACCTCCCTCTGCTGATGAGTTGTCCAGTAACTCAGGGTTTACACTGCTCCTCAAGTATGGCTCTATACACTAAGCTTTAAAGCAAATGACTGTTTGCACCCAGAAAAACAGGGAGAAATATTGTGAAACACTTCTACGAGTTAGATTGACATTAGAAAGCCAAACAGCATTGCTTACATTTGACAATAATTTCAGCTAGTTTATCTAGAAATGCACTGCTTGGAAAAAAGAAAAAAAAGAATAAAAGGCCTGATGTCAGGTAGGTGTTTATTTAAACTCAGGAGTACTGTGGAATGACAGCTTGTGAAATTTTGTGTATCAGTTTATGGTTTCTAAGGTCATGCTTGTAACATTCGTTCAAGGTCTGTCTTTGAAAGTACTGATAAAGCAACATTAACCTTTGAGATGGAGGTTAAAGGGAGGCCAACAAAATTGTACTCATGAAGAAAACTGAAGGCTGCAGTTATAATATTACAAAAGGGATTTCTTACTAGTCTTATCAGAATATCTATGTGGCCAGTGCCATCCCCTCGGTTACCCTCACTGTCCCCTCCCAGAGGTCCCTCCAGCCCCAAATGGCTGCTAGAGCCAGCCTTACTCTGGTGTTAGCTTGTAGTTGCCTGTCCCTACTGATTTCTTACGTGGTGAATGAATATTATCCCCCAGACGCAGCCTACTAACACCTGTTTAATGAAAGAGACAAGTTCCTGTTGGTTTGACAAGAAAAACTTTGCTCAAGTCAGCTGTGTTATTCATACAACCAGGTAGCAGGATGGGGGCATCCGCTATATCTTAGCAATCCCGTACTACTAAATAAAGCGGAGTAAGAAGGCTTTGCCAAAAAAACAACCGATTACAAATACACTACCGACAGGTGAAAGACTATCAGGGAGACTTCATTAGCTGCATGTGCAATTTCAGGAAGTTGATTAGAGAAAAGTAAAGTTACTACTAAAACACTGTCTGCAGGTGTGAAAGCAGCCACAAGTGCCATTCTACAAGAGCAGAACTCTAATGGAAATACGTGCGTCTAGCATGAGTCAAGGTAGGATTTTCACATCGCAAATTCATATGCATCACTGATGTCTTCTAATTCCAAGGGCTGTCCCAATTAAAAAAAAATGTGAGTGGTCTATTGAAGGTTGTGGCAGTTGTTGTAGATTTAATAGCTTTTGCTTGCCAATAATTCTGTTTCAAACTGTTAATTGTCTGTGAAGCAGCTTAGCATTCTCAGGTGAAGGATCTATTCTAACTGCAAACTGTTACTGATGGAACCAGCTGATAATTAACATTTGTTTTGTAAGATGAAACATGAAATAAACATTGATTTAAAAGCTGTATCATACATTACAATTACTATTTTGAGTAAATCTTGACTAATCTTTTGTTTTCAGTTACAGTTTAATCCCTAATCTTTCACTTTCCTTGTTAGATCAAGGACAAATGTCAAGGCTGAGTACACAGTGAAAGCAGGATAAATAATGGGTATTTATTCTAGATACGTATGACATTAATTTCAGCATATTGTCCTGGCATTAGTGTAGCAATTATTCCATAGACTTCAAAGTCACAAGAGTGCTAAGCCAGTTAGTATTAACCCTGCAAAAAGGCTAGATAGAATAAGTCAATTTAATAAAAGAAAGACAACAGTGTTGTTCTCTCTTGAAATGTTCTCATGCTCCTTCAAACTCTGCTGCTGTAAATTATTTTCTGTATAGACAAAAAAGCTTATCATGGAAATACCGACACTTTCAGATTCATAAGATTTGCTATAATATAGTGGCTTTCATAGAATATCTCAGTATCGAATACACAAAACAATGTGGAGTTACTTCTGCATGCTGGCCAGCAAGAGAATTTTAAGAAGTCCTAATAAAGAGATTCTCCCTTTGTGTTTAATTGTTTATGAGGAGCTAGAATAGACAGTCTATGGTGACTGTAAAAATCACTTCAGAAGCAGAGCAGGTGTGGGGGGCTTATTTGGAGAGTTTATTTTGGTTCAAGGCACTTTTGGTCTGTGGTAAAGATGCCCTGTGGTCAGGGTAGAGATAACGCCTTTCTTTTGCAAAGTGACTCTGAAGCTGAGTCCTTGTGGAGGAAAAAAGGGCTGTGGACATGTAAGTGACCAAGTTTTCAAAGGGGTGGTTTGAAAGTTTGGTGATGGAATTTGATGAGTGTTAGCCGTTCTGCACTTGGA
Organism: Centrocercus urophasianus; assembly: GCF_019232065.1. Lineage (NCBI taxonomy): Eukaryota > Metazoa > Chordata > Aves > Galliformes > Phasianidae > Centrocercus > Centrocercus urophasianus. The sequence continues at coordinate 20,999,043 of NW_024884475.1, read as the reverse complement.
TTGCGTGTTTCCTGATGGTTTCCAAGAAGTAAGCTAACTTGTAAGTAAGCTAACTTGAAAACAACAAATTGTATAGAAAAATGTGAATCATTCCTCATTCAAACCTTGTAAAGTACTTTCATCTCTGATGACTGACACTGAAAAATCTTCCGGCAGTGGCATTTGTAAGCATAAAAATTCTGCTGTCTCTCTAGGGCCGTACTTGATGGACACCAATCTCTCTCCTGTTGTAAGAAAGATGAGCATTGGTATAGCTTCATCTTTCAAGGTCCTGAGGAGAGACAGGGCAAAACGTGCCTGTGTGGACTTAGACATAAAATGATTCCTGATTCCTTCAGCAGAAATTTTGTTTTTAAAGAGAATGAATTATGGGACTTCTCTGGGACACGCTCACCCAAAGAGCCCAAAGGTAATAGTGTGTCCATGAAGAGATCCTGGCTAGGAACTGCTACCAGAGAGCTAGGAGTAACTCAGCCAGGCACAGAGAGGAACCTGAGCTGTGATGTGATGGATCTCTGTGTAGACATCCTGTGTGTTCTTTTCCAAGAATGTGTTATTAAGACATGTCAATGAAAAAAATTTGTGGCATGATTTCCTTGTTCTGCTAGTGCTCTCCTGCGCTTTTCATCGAGGAGCAAGATGGAAGGGAATGTGAACAGTCTTAAACACAGTATTTAAACAAAAACAAAAAGTTTCTGCCTGTCACAGCAAGGACAGAACTGCCTGGAGGGCACTGATACAGAAGATGAAAAGATAGCTGGTCTGTAGTTTGTAGTGTTTACAAACCTCAGGCTAAGAAACAGGAAGAACAAAACTAGATCTACAGAAAATGGTGATAATTGATCTGATACGTATCTGTTTAGTTCCAGTGACAGTGATTCAACTGCTTTGTATTTTCCTGCTTTTTTTCAATGTAACTACTATCAAATCAAAGAAGTGCATCTATTTTTTCTTCCTGTGTGCAGTCTCTTCTTCCCTACCTCCGTAGTGCCTCAGAAGCTAATTCATTGTTTTTGTATTTTGTTGATATGTCTTTCAAGTGTCACATGGCAAGTTACACCTCACTGTGTTCCAGTGTTGCTTTTGTGAAGGACAGTCCCTGTTAATGAAAAAAGGAGATGCAGACTGTCTCCATGTGGTATCCAATTTCACTTGTTCCTCTTATTAGTGACTACCATCTGATTGACTAGAGATTCACCTAAGTGAGAATCTTAGCCATTTGTAATTTAAAAGCTTCAAGCATCATATTTCCTATTCATTTCCATGTGAATACTACCAGATCTTTTATAATGATGAGAAGCATTATGATACACTGTGTAAAATATATACAGGCACATATTTCAGATGGAAACATCGATATCTATATATTGTTTTCTGAACGCAGAACTCCCAAGCGCACTGCTTAGCAACCTTTGCTTTCTGCATTCAGTAGCTGACTTTATTTCTGGGTCTTTAATAACAAGAGGGCTGGCTCTTAAAAGGTGCATCTGTGCCTTTTCATTAGAAGGATGCAAACCACAGAAAGAAAGCACATGCAACAGCTGACACAGGATGTGCAATACCTTGTGCTGGGAACAGCATGTCTCCTGAGCTTGAAGAGAACAGATAAATCCTTCTTTTGTTGAAAATCCTTCATAAGGTAATTACTTACCTAATGACCTTCATTCATGGAAGCAGATCATTGTTTAATGGTTCTAAAATGTGTGGATTTTTTTTTCCCCAACTAACTATTTGAGTTTTAAGCTGTTCGTTTTCTTCAATCTACTAAAGTTGTTAGTTAAGAATTAAAGTAAATTTCTTACAGATTATGGCTACCTCTCTTGAAAAGCATACCATTCATGTCTTACGTGGTATGCTGGCTTTAACTATGTTTTATTAAGAAATATCTACATATATATATATATAAGATGTGTTGACTTGTGTCAACAGTTTCCACAAGAGTTTCAATTCCACCTCCAACCACAAAACATTACACTCCAGATGCTTCACTACAAATTTAGAATTCTTTGTAAAGAAGACCTGAAATCTTCAGGACTTTTATAGTGCCACTGGAGAAAACTGCTAATACATTTCGTAATGTTCACAGTGCTGTGAGAAAGATACAACATGAAAATAACTTCTGCTCAAGAATAACATATTGTGTGTTGCACAGAGTATCACTAAATGCTTCTTTCTAGTGATTCGTTTTATGCTCAGAAGCATAGATTTTAAAGCTAGAATGAACAAGTCTGAGTTCAATAATCTTCACTAAGAAACTTCACTTAGTAATTCGTGTATCAGGCTCTGCTTGGCTTCCTGGCACACTCAGCTGATTCTTCAGTGGAGGTATTGCTCTCTTTGTGCTATGTGGTGTTTATATGGAAAACATACTGTGGAAAAATGCAGACACTGCTGAGCTGATAGTCCAGTTTCAATTGTGCCACTCAGAAATGTAGGCAAGCCATACTGCACACTTGCATTACATTCTTTACATGTATTGTATCAAATATCTTACATAGCACTTGAAAAACAAAAAGAGTGATTGGGCATCAGTTCTCTTTGAGATGCTTCACAAATCTCTATAGCTAAGTCAATTCATGTGCTATGTCTGAAATCAGTTATTGAATCTGGACACCTCATGACTCTTTTGTGTAAAACTTGTATTGACTGCAGCGCGAGTTTTTCTGAAAAAAGATGTTCTCCAGCTCAAGCCCGGAAGCAAATACAAGAAATAGAAGTTGCAGAAAACTTTAAACACTGTTAATTAATATTTCCCAACGTGCATAATTCTTTCTGTGTAACAAATGCATTCAGATTTTTTTGTTAACTACATTTATAATGTATGGTAGGCAGTAGAAAAGGTCTATGACAGCTAGGAATTGCTTGAGCATGGAGAATTATACTGGCTTCTCTATCAAGCAGACAGGACAACAACTTGCTCTTTAAAGTACTTCGAGCACTACAAATTAAAAAAAAGGTGTATTTATATTGTTAATTATCTTAAACTGCTGTTGTCAGAGATTGTTTTAAATTACAGCGCAAGAAAATAAGAATATAAACTTTTAAGCATATGAACAAGCTACTCTGTGGAATGAAATCAGAGATGCTGTAAATTGTTAAGTTCTTGATATTAGCATGAATGTCTCTACATTTTTCTTTAAAAATATAACCTTGAGGCTCCTCTTCTTGCCCTTCTCAAAGAAAGAATATTATGAATTTAGGACCCAGTACTGAAGCTACTGAAGCTACTGATCACAGGATCAAATCTATTGGATGTCTAATTCTGTAGAAGAAAGCTGATACATAAAATAACACTCACATAAAAATGAAAATGCAGAAATTGCTATGGAAATAATGTAATTTTGAAACTCTTAAATAGTAAAGGGGATGTTTGTTATCTTCCAAAACCAAGAACTGATGACCTTGCTAGGTCAGTGATAAACATTTCGCAATATGATCTTACTAAGCCAGAACTAATCATATTTGTATAAACATATCTTCTATTAGTAGTAGAATTGATCCCATATGCAAATAGAAAAAAAAATCTCTGCATGAGCTAATAGAATAGTCATTTTAGTGTGGCTGAATGACAGAACAGTCATTTCACTGTGACTAAAAGAAAAGAATAAAGAAGGAAACCCGTGATCTTTGATAGGTAGATGCTGTAAGAAACTTAAATAGAGAAATAAGCAAGCACTTGAAAACAATTACTGAGTCAGCTGCTGAGACTACAATGAAATAAATGTGGAGATTAAAAAAATATTCTTTTAAAGACTGCCTTAGCTGAGGGCTATTTCTTGGTATTTTCACATTCCTTCATTATTATTTTTTAACATAGATTACATGATTGATTTTTCCCATTACTTCCCATGACAGTGCAAGATTAGTTTGTAAATCCTTATTATACTGTACCTTGATCAAATTGTGTCCTACAGCGTAGACAGTGGTTATTTTCCCTTTCTCTCCAGGAGCATGAATACCCGTGCCATAGCCATGCCAAGCAACTAAATAAGGATTGTGGATGGTAATCCAATATTTAACACGATCCCCAAAGGTCTGGAAGCAAAAGGTGGCATAGTCATTGAAGATATCAATGACTGATTCATTTTTCCATCCCCCATACTGTTCTTGCAGTGTCAGGGGCAGGTCCCAGTGGTACAGGGTAACCACGGGGTCAATATTTCTGTAGATCAGAGAGTCAATAAGGGTGTTATAGTACTGGAGTCCTTTTTTGTTAGGAGCTGCTACCACTCCAGTGGGAAAAAGCCTTGACCATGAGATTGAAAACTGGTAAAAGGTAACCCCTAAAAAATCCAGAGCTGACACATCTTTGTCCAGCAAGGTGTAGCTGTCACTGGAAACATCTGCGCTGTCAGTGTCTCTGAGCTCCGCGTGGATGAAGCGGTCCCAGACGGAGGGTCCTCTCTCGTCCTTCCTCCAGCTGCCTTCCACCTGGAATGCTCCCGTCCCTACGCCCCAGAGAAACTCTGTGGGGAATGTGTCATACAAAAACATATGTTTTTCACTCACAGGACTGGAGTTGGGGTCCTTTTTCCACACAGATCTTCCCTCTCCGGCAAGCCCAGCAACTATCCTTATGAAAACTAATGTCCAAAAAGCAACAAATCTCTTCAGCTGTCGGCCACGCATTATGCTGCTTTATAACGCCAGCATTAAAAGTCAGATTCCCTTCACCAAGACTGAAAAAAATCCATTCATTCCCTGGAATCCCTGCTGTGCAGGCTGTCTTCACTTGCCGCTAAATGCTGGAGTGTCTTATCAAAGCTTCACTAAAAGCTTGTGATTGTAAAAGCCCTGTCAATGATTAGCCTGAACTGTGAGACCTGGGGTGGGTCAGAGAACAGCGTAATTTTTAGGGAGGTGGCCTCTGTGTGGTCACTGAGACACCTCGGCTGTGTTCTTACTGCAGGAAAATAGGTTACCCAAGTGAAACAAAAAGCCTGGTCACTCGCATGGGAACATTCAGTTGGCAGGGTGCTAAGAAGCTGTCCGGTTCTCTGTTCCTCCTGAAACTGTATTTCAAGGAAATGAGGAAGAAACAGAATTCTAATTACAAAGTCCTCAATTAAAGTGTGATTTAAAATTTTTAATGACTCACATGTTAAATTGTAAGAGTGCCGGAAGGGCTTGGGGGTCTTTTCCCAGAGTTTAATTTTGCCTGCAAGAAATGTAACATACAGCATTAGTATACAGTTTATTTCTAGAATCAGGACAGAATCGTGCCTACAAAGAGACTGTAACATACATATGCATATCCCAGTAGTTACATCCAAACACAAGGCAAGGCTAAATTTATTCCAAATACACACAACTGCTGTTATAGTTTATAGAAGTCCTATGTACAGCCCTATGTACAGCATCAGTACAAAATTAACACGGGTTTGTTCTAGTCCTTAAGCAATTTCCCTTAATTTCTTTAAATAAAAATAATTAGCAAAGATAATTAGGCTTGAAAGATGTTATTTTGTTATTAATTTAATAACCTTGCAGCTGGGCCATCAGTACAGGGAATATCTTGCAGAGCAGCTAGATAATATTTTATAGTTTCATCTTCTAACATATTTCAAATTACAGCTAAACTATGCATGTGAAGATTTGGTAAATTTAATAAATACCGTAAGGCTGATACCTGCCAGTCTTGATTTCTTCAGATACAGTCACATAAAATGTATTCACGCTGCAATCAGAGTTGCTGGATAGCAATGGATCTGTACCTGCAAGACAGTCGTGCGCTGAAATCTGAGCATGGAACAACTTACCATGTAGGTACAGCACTGTGCTCAGATGAATTAGCCCTGCTGACATGCAGGAGATGAAAGTCTAGATGGGCAGCTGGGCTACGGCTGCTTTATTGTTCCTGCTGTCTGTGAGAGCATGTTTGCAAGCAGCACGGGTGTCTTTTCTAGCATAGCATAATGCCATTCTGACATACGTGCAGTTTAATTAAAACAGTGGAAGATGGAAGACATTTTATATATTTGTTTATGAGATAAACAACAAAAAACTACATCTACCTCAGTGCACCCTTGTAAGCATATCTCAGCAGCGCCTTCACAATAGACGGTTTCACCTTAGGTGATGGAGAAAGTTCCCACTAACATCTTCACTGCAGATCTCCAGTGGCAGGGCAGCTGCTCACCTAAGGTCAATCTGTCCAACAGTGCAGACCCAGCACTCCCTCAGCACCTGTTCCCTGCTTCTCAGCAAAGATCCTACAAAGGCAGTTTGAGAAAGGGAGGTGTAAATAGGACCTGTACCAAGTGGATCTACAGTATACACTGCCACGTTCCTTTTTTACTATATGGAATAGCATTTGAAATATTAATTGGATTAGTTATTGCATGAACAGAATCCACCTGTTTTAGCATTTAAAAGCTTCAACTGTGTGTACTGTACTGTGAAGCAAAACTGAAATACAAGTCATTAAAAATGCTGTAACGCTAAAGTAGTTAGATACCATGACCAACATGTGCTTGAGCTCAAAGCACACATGAAAGCTCAAAGCACTGGGGTGACTGTATTGACAAAGTATAAACGACAGGCTTCTGCCCAGCAACTACAGCAGGGCTAGCACTGCTTGCACCTTATTTCAAACATGGTGTGGTGTATTTGCATGAGATGCAAAGGGCACAGCAGAGGCTTGTGCTCCCAGATGCTTAATTGAAATTAAGTTACTAACTGTATTTCTTTCATTATTATCTATGTGACTTGGAGCATGCCCTAATCGAGGTCTGAAAATGACTGAATTTATTTTCTTTTTGCTTTGTCGTTTGAACTGGTTAGTCTGTAACGTTACTTGATAAAAAGAAAGCAAACTGGGAGAATCATATAGTGACTTGAGTTTGAGAGAGATGTAATTAGCTGAGCAAAGAGTTGGGGGAAGGAAATACTGTGACTGCTAAATCAGAAAACAATTTGCACAGCCAAGTGAGATGTGATCAGGGACTGCTGAGAAGAGAGGGTGCAGCTGGAGGGGAAGAGAAGAGGCAGTATTTAATTATTGCACCAGCTCAGGTGGCAAAGTCAGAGCAGGCTCCAGCCCTAATGCTGTTGTGGATGTCCACAGTGGGGTTTCCTGCCTCCAACCGTGCATTTAATAACCTTGGTTTGGGAATGAATTGAGGCTGGGAGAGGTTGTGGTCTCCAGGGCATCTGCCATTGACGCTGCATTAGTTGGGAAGCTCAGTTCTCATCTGTCAAATTTCTATTCTTGCTTCTGTCTTGATTAAGCAATTCCAGTTATGAAACCAACTTTTCACTTGAACACTGATCACATATTCTCAGTTCATGGGTTCAGCTTGGAAACATGGGGCTTGATCTGTAGAAATCTGGAACACGTGAATTTGAATGCATGCAGTGTTAGCATATGTGAGTGAGGACACTCTGCCTAGATACTCAAATGAAGATGGAGAAAAGACTTTGAAAGTTCACTTAGAAAAAAATGTGATGTTTACATTAGCATCAGCTGCTCAGGCCTAGTGAGGGCTCCAAAAAAGCACAACCTATGTAACTGTCTTCCACAGTGTACTTATCTTCACCTTATACAGCAAAAACTGTTTGAGATGGGATAAAAGTCTTTTCTAAAGACACGTAATTGCAATGGCTGCTATAGAAAGCCTAATGTCAATAGAAACTAGATCATAGATTTACAAAGAACTTTTGGAATTTTTGGGCTGCAACAAAACACAAATTCCTGTTTTGAAAAAGAGATAAATTTGTGTTTTGTTTTGTTTTGTTTTTAATATGGACTCTAATAACAAGAATATTCTCTACAGGATTCACATGAAATATAGTCAACCATCTAGAAAATGAATATTTTAATGTTTATTAGTGCTATGAAAAAAAGAAGGAAACTCTGTTGCTGTGTTTTCCTAATCACAGCACTATGATACTTGTATTCATTAAGGCACTTCCTAATTTCTGAGGTTCTCTGGTTACAGATAAAGCTCAGAATATCTGTATTCCATGATACATAATACAGGTTTCTTAAGTGACTGACATGTATTGGGCCCTAAAACAGCTGAGAAACATTGTTTTATGGACTTCAGAAGTGTATCAGGGCTATGGTGCAAGTTTATCTGCTTTGTACTTTCATTATTTCCTAAAATTTAAAACAAATTTTGTACAGCAGTGAATAAAACATGAAGATAGTTTCAATGAAATTTTGTTTCAATTCCAAAATGAACCAACATATTAGAATACAAAAATGTTAAAAGAAACTAGAAAATATTAACAAAAGGAAAGTGGACAAATCTTATGTTTCACTTACCAATATGAGAAGGTGTATTTTCTTTATAAACAACCTCTCATTAAACATGAAAAGGTCTTCACTGATCATTGCAACAACAGTAAGATTGGTTTTGTTCCACAGGGAAGAAGCCAAGAGCTTGAGTTCACATCTCAACACTTTTTCATGTATTTTGGAAAATATCAGTAGGAAAAGTCAAACATTCTTTCAAAAAAGGTAGAAAACAACTCAAGTTTTCTATTTTTTATCTTAGTTGTACGGAGGGTGATGACACTGAATGAACTTTTGTTACTTAAAAAGAAAAAAAACCAACACAGTACTTTCAGTAAGATAATATGCCCTTAAAACATAACCCATGATCACTTATAGGATCGGTAAGGATTCTGCCTTGGTTTTATGTTGCAAAGCACACATAATATCAGAGGGTATTCAGGTTTGTTCTTGCAGCAGGGCACATTTTTCGGACTTGCAGTGGTATCACAGCAGTACAGAAAGAGAGAATCGTCCCCCTGCTGTGACCAGAAATGAGTAACAGTACCTTACAAGTACCACGATCTTCTTTTTGTGAAGGGTTAATAAACTCCTGCCTTCCAAGAAACATGAATGTGTCACAAGCCTGCAAGCAGATACTGCTCTGCTGGATGTTATTCTAAGTAGCGTTATCAAATACAAACAGAGATAACCACCTGCAATAATTCTTTTAGCATTATTTAAACAGTTTGTGCAGCTCTTACAAATGTCAGCCTTTTCAACTCCCCTTTAATTCTCCCACCAGGAACAGGCATGGCATTAAAAATGACATAACAAGAAAGAAATACATAAATACAAACATATTGCTAGAGATGCTTTTCCTGAGAGATGCTGGTTTTGTTTGCATTGCCATTACAGCTGAGCTCCCATAGTAAAATCAGAAAGTAGTGAGGAGCACAGGCTGTGCTGCAGGCTGCACTCGGCTCTTTCACGTGTGAAGCAGCAATCTGTTCCTGCAAACTGTGCTAATGTTAAAAATATCAAACACAGACTCCAGGTGGCCGTGGTCCCCAAAGCTGCACTTGGCTCATTGCTCTTTCATGAGAGGCTTTCTAAAGCAGTGGCAGCACTCTAGATGTTGGAAGTCCTGCCTGTCCACCCATTTTCTCCACCGCTGGCAGCAGCGAAATTGAGCGGCTCCAGCGAATTGAAACACCGAACACCGAGACGAGGTCTGACGTTTAATTCGTATCTCTGAGCGCATTCACCCCCACCGTTCAACAAGCGGAGACACAAGCTACAGAAAACTGAAAATCCGCCCCGAGGCCCGAACGGATGGCGGACAGCCGAGCAACCGGCCGAAAACCAGCAGCTCCCAGCGGGCCGGGCGCTGAGGGCGGCAGGACCAACCGCGAGGAGCCGCCCCACGCGGCCGGCCCGGCCCGGCCCCGCCCCGCCCATCACGCTGTGACGACAGCGGCGCGCGCCCGGTGGCGGGAGTTGGCGCGAAGGTTGCGGGGAGCGGGGTGGGCGGAAGCCATGGAGTCGGAGGCGTCCCGCTAGCGAGGTCACCAACGCCGCCGCCGCCAGCAGCATGGTGAGCGCGCAGAGCGGAGTAGCGCCGCCCCGCGCCGCGAGGACCGGGGCTCTGAGCAAAGGCCGCGGGCCAGGCGCCGCGCAGGCGGCTCTGGCCGCGAGGGGGGGGCGGCATCGCGCAGATCGCGCCGTTGGGGCCGCGTGGCGGTTGCGCGCCTTCCTGGCGCGTGCGGCTGCAGCCCCCGTGCCACTGGAGCCGTTGGCGCGCGGCGCGGCACTCTGCCGAGTAGGTCCCGCGCTCAGGTGCGGAGGCCGTCGGTGCTGCGGTTGAGGTGTCGAGGCCGCCGCCTGCGGGGCCGGGTCCAGCGTGTGGAAGAGCGCACGGAACCGGCCGCCCCTCGGCTTACTGTTCTGAGCGGGAGGTGTCCGCGCCTCCTGCCGCCCCCGGACGCGGCGGGGTACCGGCGCGGGCCGTGCGCTCGCCCGCTGAGAGCATTCCATGCTTCCATCCCCCCCAGCGCTGCCTGCCCGGCCGCTCGCCGCCTCTTGTGGTAGGCCGGATACGTGAGAGCGTTTCTATTTCAGCGTAGGGCGCTGTATCGCGTTTGCAGAAAAATAAGTACTTGAAAGTCTGAAAGTAAATGTGATTACCGGTAATGGAGGATGCAGCCCTAACGCGTTGTAACTATAAACACACGTGTGTCCCTGTGTGTCCTTTCCAAAGCGCTTCCCGCTTACACAGCCATTATAAGATGGGCTCCTGTATCGTCTGTTGCTTGCATACATTGGTTTCTGCTCAGGTGGGGTCTCTGCAAGTTCTGTACTGTCTTAACTAAAAAATATTATACAAAGCCGGGTTGCCTCAACTTTGGTTTTAGACTTTTCACATAGATCTTAATATCTTCTACCCAATGCTGAGCACTAATGGGCAGCGCTGTCTCTGTCTGCCAGCACTGAGAGCCCTGACACGAATGACCTGCGGTATTTAAGTCACCAGCTGCCCCACACGGGCTGCTGAAGCTCTGCAGCAGAACAAGGCATTTGCTGCCTCCCTTGCCACTGCCTGTCAGAAAGCTGAACTTCCTAGAAGACCCTCCCTTCCCTTTGGTATTCTGCTTCTGAGTGTCCCGCATCTCTCAGTGTTGGTAATTCCTAGAAGAGAGGAAGACTGCCAGCGTGGAGAAAGGATGAGTTGCCTCAGTCCATGTGCTTTTCTTTCCAGTGCTGAAGAGAAATGGCTGTACAGCACTGTAATTGTGAAGGTAGAGGCAAAAAAACCAGCAGTGTCATTATCCCTGTACCCTGCTCTGTGATATTCAGGAGCAGCTGGGGCATGCTGGGATGTAATACTGGGTTGTTACAAACAGACTTTTATCGTGTAGTGCCCAACAGAAGTGTCCCCTGTCAGATTGGTTCTGCAGCTTATCAGCTGCAGAATGCAGCTTATGAGCTGATGTGTGCAGTTACACAATTAGTTGATTGGTGGGGGAAGGGATTCAATTTTTACCTAAATTAATTGCCTGACCCAGTTCCTGTGTGAAGAGCTGTACTGATACAGCTGAGGAGATGTGTGGTGGGGAGCAGGGCTACCTGAGCTGCCTCCAGCTGAGAGAAACAGTCCTGTGCCAATGCTGTGGCATAAGCTGCTGCGTACATAGAACTGGGATTCTACTCTAGAAATGCTGTGTGGTACCCATGCCTCAATTACCACCATTAACTTCAGTATAGTTATCCAGCCAGGTTTAACTGAAGTGATGTTATACGACTGATTTCAGGTAATGCAATTTTTCTGGAGATGCCAGATGTCAGAGCTGATGTTTTTGCAAAACGTGCACTAGAATAGACTGTAAATAAGTATGTCTATCCTGCACAAGCAAGGCACTTATGGACACCTTTTGGAGTACTTCAAGCTGTGCTGCTTCCCATTGCAGTCATTGAGCTGAGTTGATGAAATTCAGTTTTCTGTTTCAGAATGTAGTTCAGAGATGCAAACATATTTGTATGATGTTATTTTGAAAAGTATTCTGCTTTATTGGACTCTGGTCTTTTAAAACCATTACTTAAAGAGGTTGATGCTGTGGGGATTGCTGTGTCATTTAAACACTGGAGCAGCTGTTATTGCAGGAAAAAATGCCACAGAAAACCAATATGGAATGCTTATTTCTGAACTTTTCTTTTTAACTGAATACTTACTGAAGTCTTGATAGTTATCCTGGCAAGCTCTTTGGGTTGCCACCCTTTAGTACTAATAACAAGTGGGTTTCGCTTTCTATTTCTCCTTAGTAAAATGGGCGTATACAAATCTTCCAAGAGAAAACATGCAGCCTACTGTGATTTGTTGCTGTCTTGTAAGACTGAGGATTTGAAACAATAGTCAAATGGCACGAGCTAGACTGCAGAGCCAGTACTGAGGTTGTGCAGTTAGGAAGAAAGCTGAGCAGGAGGCAGCCCACATGAACACAGCTGTTCAGGCTCTCCTGGTCTTAGGCATTACCTACCTCCCTAATCTAGTGGGAGTGATCAGAAGTATTGGGCCTTGATTGGGACTGTGGCTAGGTCTCTGCAGAATTTGGTGCTCACATGTGGCTCAGAATCCTGTATTTGGTAGTTGTGATTTCAGATGCTTCTAAACTGTCACACTAAGCAGTAATTTCATTGACCCTCCCTCTTATTTGTGTGAAACTGCTCCAAGTTATGCATAGGATTGCTGCTGAAGCCCCCCGGGGAGCTGCACTAAAATAGCCGCAGCTCTTTAGTTCTTTAAAGGACTGCCTGGGCACTCGTGCTGGTCAGTGTATCTCCACAGGCACACAGGACACAGGTCCCAGAGGAGATGTTACATTGCTGGCAGCCTTCTCTCATTTGAGTGAGCATATGCAGTTCTGCCAAATGGTGAACTTGGGAATGAATGGCATTATATACCAACAATATAGTTGGTCACAGGATGTTGAATAGGTAAAAACAGAATGGTGGCTGGCAATGCTATCTGGGAACCAAGCTTACGTAGTGCATCTCCTGGAGTCATTTTGATAGATACATATACTGCTTCATTTCTGCAATAGGTGCAATGAATTGTCTGACATCCCTTGATAAATAGCATAAAATCTTTCTGTTATGAATCTCAGATAAAAACTTCTCTGAAAGATGACTTTATTGTTGCACTGTGATGTACTGGTATCCCACGCAGTTTTGAATTTACCATCTGTTATAGCCCAGCCATGGCTAACAAGGTTACTTTTCCTTCTGAAGAGTAGGATGACTAGAGGAAATTGGGGGATATATAACTGAAGATTGAAGAAAATGGTACGTAGTTGCTGAATTTCCTTTGTAGCTTAGGGCTCTGTAGTTTAGTCACTCATAAGAAGATTGTCAATATGGGAAATGAAAATTTATTACTTAAATAAAATCCTTTATTCAGAAATGGCCTGAAATGGTGGCTTCTGCGTGGTTACATTTACAGTGTTTAATATGCTCATACAGTACTAGAAATACAGAAGGAAATATGCTGCTGTTTCTGAGGACTGATAATTTGCAGCCAAGATAACAGTGTTGTGTTAGCACAGGGAAGCAGTTTTGGAATCTGTAGTTGCTATATTACAGCAGCACTTTCAAGGAAAAAGTAGTGTGGTGGTGATTGATTGCTTGATAGTTAGAAGATGCTGCTTTGAGCAAAACAAAAAAGTCATGAGATCTGATGAGACAGAAAATAAGAATTTTTGTGGTATGATTTAAGCTTTAGCAGTTGAGAAACAGTGATGAAAGTAGTGGAAGAAGCTGGGGCAGGCAGATGAGTTTCATGCATCTCCTTTGTTAAGCCTTCATTTCAGAATCCAGTATGTGATGGTATTGCCATACAATTTCCATCAGTCTGTAACAAAACAGTCTAATATTAATGCAGATCAGCACACTCAAGGAGTTTTTAGTTAAGTTACTAGAATGGAGTTACTAGTGATTTAAAAATAATTATTCACCAGATATTTTAAAGTTATAACTAACATCTATCACTATGAGAATCTCACCTTGATCTAAAGTCCGTTTGATTTGCAGTGTTGTAGTATTTAAATTATGTTACTATGTAAAAGATCCAGTGAGGACTGTAAGCAGTTTTTTTGTTGTGTTGCCATGTAAGAAGTCAGTAATGCTGATGGAGTTATCGGGGTCACAAATCTACTACATAACTTCTTAGGGTTTTTTTAAGTAGGTGCTTTGCTCAAACGTTCTGATCTGGGGTCAGAATTTCAGAGTGTTAGACTATGGCGTGAGGAGTGTGTGTAAAACAGCTGGGTGTTGAGAATTGATGCCTCAAGGAGCAGATTCCATAGATAGAAACGTGTACAGTCTTACTGAAGAGGAATTCTTCTCAGTCTACCAGTGTTCCTTTGTTGGATCAGTCACATATGCAGGTAAAAAGTAAGCAGACTGCGTTTCTACAGGAAATAACACTTCTGATTCTAGAAAATTGCTTTAAGCTAAGCATACTAAATAAATCTGTGTGTGTCCCATTTTATGCTTTCAAGTTCTTTATTCTGTTGGTTTTCAGCCCAATAAACTCCGCTAATCCAAATCATGAGGGAATTGGTGAGAAAAAAGGAACCTGATGCAGACATAATCATTGATCATGTTTGTATGGAGATTTCATGTTATGTTTTCTTTAGCATTTACTACTTTACTACAAGAGGGATAACACTACCTGGATGTGTGATAGCTGCTGCTCTCTAATAGGGAATAGTTAGCAGCTGGGGAGGGTAGGGCCCTGAGCCACAGCCCTTACCTGCCATATATTTTGGCCATACCAGAGACTTTCAGAATGAAAGCTGAAATGGCTGCTGCCCCTGGAAGTGATGATACCAAGGAGGTACAGATTTTGTGCTTCTTTTTAATGATGCTGTAATGCTAGTTTAATAAACAGCTGTCAGATAGGGTTTTGGGGGGGCTGGTGCTTATTTTAATTGTAGCTTCAGTTTCTAGTCTTGAGTAGAGCTTTTTATGGTTCTTCTATGGTAGGATAAGAAAATACGGTTCCAAAATCCACCTTTTGGAGTCTTGTATTCTTAATATAATTAACTTTTCTCTTTGTTGAAATCTTAATTTGCTTTTTGCTAGCTAATTTTTTCAATGAGATCAGAGTCCCTGCCTTAAATTTCTTAGAAGGTGGAGGGTATGGTACGTCCTGCCAGTAGGCTGCTTTGTAGCTCCTGGTACTTCTTGTCTTTTCACATTGCGCTCTACATCATGCCCAAGTTGGTCACATTAACTATCAAAATGCTTTGGGCTCAGTTTGTGATGATTAAGTGGGAAAAAGCAACCCCAGGCAGACATCTGTTTGAAGTCACTGCATTTCATTGCTAATAAAAGATTCTGAGTGTGTAAGATGACTCTCGAAAGGGGAAAAATACCTTTTTTTGTGACTGAGAGACAAGAGAAAGGCTGTGCAGTGTCTGAGTGCTGCTTTTAACTATTTAGTCTTTGTTTTGTAATTTTGAGGAAAAACTTGTAGATCAACAAATAACAGGAGCTGCTGAGAGTAATATTCATTCTTTCAAGTGCTCTGCTCTTTTGCAGTGTGGAACTTCTAGGAGTTACTTGTATTTAAAACCTTATGAAAGTGTTTGTCCTTTAAATAGGATATCCGGAAATTCTTTGGAGTTGTGCCTCATGGAAAGCAACAGGAGGGCCAGGCTGTGAAAAAGAGTGAGAAGATAAAAAATGGGGAAGGAGAATCGAGTGGGAAGAAGAGGGGAAAGGAAACAAAGGTGAGTCTTGCTTTCCTTATTTGTAAGGTGCTTCATTTCTTGATTATGTGATTGTTTGTGTCGTTGTTTTTTAAAGTCATAACTTTAAAAACTTGGAACAGCTTGAAAATCTGTTTGATTTCCTTTAATTGGCATTAAAGTGGAGTACTTACTATCAGTGTAATTGCCTGCTGTTGACTTGGAGCATGCTGAACTTTGCTAGTGCAGTTAGTTCCTCATCTCCTCTCCCTGGCCCCTCTTCCACTCCCACCCACAAGTTAGAAAAAGATTGTTCTTAAAAGTAATAGTCATAAATAAATTATCTGTCAGAAATGGTTTTAAACTCATAAATTGAAGCTGATTAAAGGCTGGGAGGACCTGTTTGCTGGTTGAGCCAATAAATTTTTTCTTCTAGGTGAAGAGTTCACCCAGTGAAGATGTTCCCAAACAAAAGCAGGCGTACAAGAAAAAAAGAATAATCTATGATTCAGGTGATGTTCACGGTTGTCTCAGAATACTCCTTTCTGTCTTTTGCATAAGGGTTGATTAGGTAAATGCTATATCTGACAGAAAGCTGTGCTTGGTTTGTTGTAAATGCAATTAAGAACACTTCATAGGTAGCCCTGCTAGGGGAGGGAGGTATCTTTGAATGCACTGGTGATTTTTATTGCTTCACTGTAATAATTGTTTGATAGTTAAAAATGATGGATGAGAGAAGCCTGTGCCTTGCATGTGCATTTCTAACTAAGCTTCTGTTTAAAAAGTAAGATTAAAAACTACTCCGAATAGCTAATTCTATTAAAATTCTAGAACTTCATGGTTATGAAGAGATATATAGATATATATATAGGCTATGGGGAGTTTTTAGTTCTTCCTGCCCTGTTAGGATAAGTAGCACCCTACCCTGGATACAGGTGACTGGCTGTGTAGTGTAACTTTACAATTGCATAAATGTATTACGGTTTTAAATGTATCATCTGGAACTTATTTCTTCCATTATTTAAAACTCTGATCATAATTTTCTAAAAATATTGTGTGTAATAATAAGGAAAGCACCTTTTATAGCACTCATAAATGAAAAACAAACAAAGAGCAACAAAGAAATCACAAATAAACCATTAGCCTGTCAGGTTAGTGAAATTAAAATGGGGCTTTTGAACTTCTGCATTATTCCTATCTGTGATATCATTTAATCTCTGGCTGGTTTCTGAACATCTGTGAAAGTGTCAAACTGGCAGCAGGAGTTTCTACAATTCTTCCACTGAAGACTTTATCTTGAAGTTTTAGTGACTTAGTAGAAGATGGATTCTTCTGTACAAGAGAAGGGGTGACTCACATCTGTCAGAATGATGCTATTTTATAATAGCGTGCAGATGTGTTCAAATAAACTGTTTTACACACAGCTTGTTGTAGGGAATAGCAGTAGAAATATTTCTGTTTAGAGCTGGAGTACAGAGGTAATATATAATTCAACTTCTACCTTTAAATATTTGCACAATTTCACCATAGTGCTGTTATTGTCGGATATTGCTAATTTTTGCCCATTGTCAGTAGGAGAAGAGAAATACTGCTCTGAGTTCATAAAGATGGAGAAGTTGGTGTGGTTTTTTTTTTTTTTTTTTTTTTTTTTTTTTTTTTTTT